>NW_022881603.1:27773521-28100153 GCF_003369915.1 Drosophila miranda
GATATGTGTGCGTGTGTGGGAGTGCATTTAGAGCTCTATAAATATTCCACAGGGGAGATGAGATGGAGATACATAGAGACACGGAAGCAGGGACTGATTCAAGGATATTTGGGATGTACGACGGCAGAGGCAGCTGCTGCCACTTGCCTGCTCGTTTGACATTCAATTAAACTAAACCTGGTGCAAGTCCCAAGACTCTGTCGCGTGGAGCCACTGCAAGGGGTCTCCACCACATTAGAGCCTTCATCTGGGCTCTTGTTTTGCCAGAGTTTTGCCCTTTGACCTGGCCTTCACGGAACTTGCGTTGTTCGATTATTCAATTGAATTCTGAATTTTGTAGCTTTTTTATTTGGGGCCTGGCCTGGTTGCCTGCCAAAGTAAATAATGCTTTTAATTAATAAAGTTCTTTAAGCCGAAAGCCCGTTAAGCTATTTATACCCGATACTCAAAATGAGTATTGGGTTATATTAGATTTGTGGTAAAAGTGTATGTGTGTAACGTCCAGAAGGAATCGTTTCCGACCCCATAAAGTATATATATTCTTGATCAGCATCAATAGCCGAGTCGATTGAGTCCTGTCTGTCTGTCTGTCCGTCCGTCCGTCCGTCCATCCGTCCGTCCGTCCGTCCGTCCGTCCGTCCGTCCCCTTCAGCGCCTAGTGCTCAAAGACTATAATAGCTAGAGCAGTGATATTTTGGATCCAGACTTCTGTGATATGTCACTGCTACAAAAATATTTCAAAACTTCGCCCCGCCCACTTCCGCCCCCACAAAGGACGAAAATCTGTGGCATCTACATTTTTAAAGATAGTATAAAACTAAAAACTCAGAATCGTAGAAGATGACTATATCTTCTAGAGTGCAAAGTCTGAACCAGATCGTATAATTATTATAGCCAGAATCAAGAAAACAATTTCATTCTTTCTCGCTCTGTCTCTCTCTAACACACAGGTTTCATGGTCGGTTTTGCCAATTGCAAAATATGAGTTCAAGGATCTCAGAACCTATAAGAGCCAGAGCAACCAAATTTGGTATCCACACTCCTGTGATATCGGACCTTGACCGTTTCGTGTCCAAATTTCGCCACACCCCCTTCCGCCCCCGCAAAGGACGAAAATCTGGGGCATCCACAAATCTCAGAGACTATTAAGGCTAGAGTAACCAAATTTGGTATCCGCACTTCTGTTAGATATCACTATAAAACGTATATCTCAGAATTTCGCCCCACCCCCTTCCGTCCCCACAAAAGACGAAAATCAGTTGCATCCACAATATTGCACATTCGAGAAAACTAAAAACGCAGAATCATAGATAATGATCATATCTATCAGATTGCTGAATCTGGATCAGATCGGATCGTTTTTGTAGCCAAAAGGAACAAATCAATTTGCAGTAGCTACGCAGCCCCCGACGTCACGCTCAGACTGATTTTCTGTCTCTCTCGCACGCACTCTTTGTCGTGTCGTTCAATATTAGCGGCGTCTGCCGGAGAGAGCCATACTGACTTAGTATCGGGTATAACTGTAGAGTTGCGGTGTCCGCAGCAACTCACAACGTTCCACCTCGTTTTCTACTGCATATTTTATGAAAGTTGAATATATGTACGTTTTCATCCCGGCAACTTTTGCTAAATACGAGATTAGTTTGAGAGCTAAAATAAAAGTTTTGAATTATTGTAATTCCTGGAAAATGTTTGAAAATATTTCTACCTTCCGTGTAGCACTGTTCAGAGGCTTATCCTGCTGGGCTTCAGTAATTGGCACTGATTATACGAGTATTTGCAGCTTTTCATTTGATTTTCCCTCGCATATTTGCAGGCATTATGTCCATTATAACTTATTGTCTTTCTAATTGAAGCAACTGTTCTCTGTGTGCTGTTTCGTTCCCTTTGTGGCGGTGGATGAATGGCCTTGCCTCTGGCAAAAGTCTATTCATTTACATATAATATGCCAGTTATTACACATAGATATAGGGAATAAATAGACATTAAACATATACATTTGTGGTACATGTTGTTTTGTTAAATATCCAAAAGCCAAAAACAATGAAAACGAGTCCCAGACCCAGAGCCATAGCACAGATAACAAATTACTTGCTATGAATAATAATAGAGTGCAGCGTTCCCTTGGAGTAACCAACCAAGCACCAGCCTCAGCTCCAGCCCACTCTCAGTAGTGCCCAATCTTCTTATGGCACAACTGTAATGAATGCCAGGGAGGAGCGTGGGATGACGACAATGAGGAGGATGAGCAGGACGAGACGTTGACGATGACAATGTTGACAAACCGATGAACATAAAAGATATTTATATTGAGCAGAGCAGAGCGAGAGAGAGAGAGAGAGAGAGGCATAAGCACTCGTATTCTTTCGGGTCGTTCTTGGGACTCCGGGAAGATTTTCCAAAGGGGATCCAGGATCTATTCGCTATTATATCTCTCTCTCTCGACAATCTCTCTCGGTCATTTCCCTGAAATGCCAGCGATATCCCAACCGATTGTCAGTTCCAGAATCGCTGGCAAAGAGAAATCTGAAAATTGCCAAAGAGCCAAACGGGGAGACAATGGGTAAAATTTCATTACCAGACGATGGGTGGATGGGTGGCTGTGCAGCTCCATTGCAAAGATGATGACGCGAGGGGGATTCCACTGTCCATGGTCCATGGGAAATGGGGAATGAGAGTACGGCTTACTTGGCTCTGAGCTCGGAGAAGTCGTTCCACAGCTGCCCTCTTCCTTGCCATTCTGGTTGGCTGTCAACGCGACTGTCATGTGCCTCCCGCGCTGACAACCAAGGACTCTTTTCTCTCGTTCCACTCTTGGCGCCCCCTGGCTACATCCATTAATTATATTATTCGTTGAAATCGCTAGGATTTGCACATAAATGCCTGCTATGAGCTCTTGTCGCTACATGAAATGCAATTGACGAGCAAAGGACTAAACGGGCTAAGGGACAAGGATAGAAGGGCATTTGTTTTTGCGGAATGAGACAACGAATCGTAATATCTAGTCACCCCCTCTCAAGAATCTTTCAATTGAGACCTTTGATAAAATTTTAATTTGATTGATTTTATTGAAATTAATGAGGACCTGCCTTTAAATGACAGCCCGGCCGGCAAACTAGAACTAGAAAACCGGCCAAGACACTAAAGGAAAAGGCTTCACAGGGCACTGCCGCCGAGCCTTAGCTCATTTCTGCAATCCTTAAGCGGATTATTCGCCAATAATTACAAAACCAAAGCCCATTTAAAGTTATTATTCCCCGGCACCAAGGAGCAGCTGGCAAATTCTCGCCAGAGGGCACATTCCCATACGAATTCATTGTCTTATACAATACTTGACGCCTGTGAAAGGCAATGTCTGCCTGCACAGTGGCATTCGGTCTCCACGGCCAGTACAGTACGGTTTACACGGACTTGTAGATGGTCGAAATGCCTAGAGAACGGGTCGGACTTGGCCTAGGCGAGAAATGGAAGAGCTTCATGAAGGCTTACATGACATTCGTGACGGTTTATAGGAGTCCGGATGAGAGTCCCGAGCACACTGTGCCACACCAGTGCCTAGCACAGCTAAAGTCGATATTAAGACGGTATATTGTACATAATGATAACCATATCGCTTTTTAGAGCCATAGGATACTACCCGAACTCGGAGGAAAAACGGATTCCCGGCCGCAGGACCTGGTATCTGTTTCTTTTCTCTCAGATAACGATGTTTTTCTGCTCCCAATGCTATGGAATATTCGAGTCCCTGGACGACCTTGTGGAATGGGGTCGGGATCTCGCATTCATAATAGCGGTTCGCACTTAGACTTTTCTGTTTAAAAACATAACTTCTCAAACTTCATTATTTTCAGTCGTTTTTTATCTATTTCAAGTATATATATTTCCTGCTGTATGCCGATAACGTGGACGAGGTAATCGATGGCCTCGAGGAGTCCTACCATTGGGAGAGAGCGGGCCCGGCTGCTGCAGGAGTGCGATCGGCAAAACGCTTGCATTTGTAGGGGCCGAATTTAGGGAAAGAGTATGGAACATCACGGATAAGCACAGTTTTCTTTTGGTAATGCTTAAAAGTGCAGATACATAGTAACTTCGAAAGTGGATCGTAAGCTGCAAGCTTTCCGAAAAGCTTTCTAAAGAGAGCGGGCGCGAAGCGCACGCATTTAAGCGAAAGACGTCACGTTTACCTTGACCCAAGAGAGTAGCGTAGCGTAGGGAGAGCATAGATTAAAAGCTTGACCAAAATTTCGCTCAATTGGGCGAAAGATCATCCGATTATGCAGTTAAAGTTTCCAAATATCATCCGATCTTCGAGCTTTTGGTTCGGTACCGCTTAGCTGAACTTGCAGAAGTTGGGCTGGAGTTATTGACTGAGAATCGATTGATTAAAGCGGACGTGTTTACTCGGGAATAAATAAATATATATATATATAGTTAAATATTTGCAACTCGAAATTTAGTTTTTTGAAAAAAGATTTTATTTTTAGTATTTAATTTCTTTATGTCACAAGATTGGTTGAATTTCCCGACTTAACTTTACGTCTGCTTGTCTCAAACGGAACTGATCTCTCTGCTGCTGGCTAGTTTCCATGAGCCCTTCTCTTGGAACTCCCGACTCTGGCTTCGGGCGTTGCTTTCCTCGGCTGCATCTTCGTGTCGGTGGCGTACGTGCCTGGATCGATATTTGGGGATGCGTCGGCTTTGATGAAAGGCATCCACTGCTGGCGATCGGTGTTGCATTACATGACGGAGCTAGGAATGTGATACTCCTTGGTTTTATGTCTAGCTTTGATTGGTCCTCATGAGTGGCGTGATTCTAAAGAATCGATTTCTCGAGAGTGGCGTGATTCTAATGTTGATGAAACAATGTGGTCCATTGTTTATATTATGGGGGGCCCTAGCTTGGAGTATGGGAAGAAAGTTATTGATTCTTGAGTGGGGTCCTGTTACTTGTGTGGATGGGGTGGATGAATTGTACATAAACATAATGTGTATGGGATGTGGGGAATTATGGATATGTCACTCCCCCAACGTTTGTTATTAGCCTGTCCCTAGGCGATTACCCTCGGGTATAGTGACGGGGTGTCAAGTGCGGTGGCTGAGGTTGGTTCCTCTTCTGCTTCTATTATAGGGTTAATACATTTAACCGTGACTCTTTTAGAAGTTTTCTTAAATTTAACAGCTACATAACTTAATAGTACTAATATAATTATGACAAATGAAATTAGTAGACTTATTTGTAATAGGTTACTATATTTGGTGTATTGCATAATTATTTCATTAGTTTGGACATACGACAGTGGTTTTATTTTAGTTATGTTGTTGTTGACATAAACATTCTGGGCAAAATCTAACATTGTGTTTGATATTGTAAATTCATTTAATTGGATTGAACAGTTGTAGATTTTTATAATGGTATTTCCTGCCGCTATGATTTCTTGGTTTACACAATTCTGGTTTAGCGTTGTTTTTGGAAGATTCCATGTGATTAGTATATTGGGTTCAATAAAGTTTATTTGAAAGTTTTGAAAAGTTTGGGAATATGGACATTTACTGGGAATTTGCATTAAAATTCCTTTTATACAATTGTCATTGGTTTTTAATCTAGTTTCTTTAACAAATACTTCTTCATTTTTTATGTAGTACTTGTCGTATGTCATATCTGTTAACATGTTATTTAATTCGTCTGGATACGGAACGATTTTATAGATTGGTACTTTTTTAATGTCTTTGGGAATGTTGGAAATTATTAGAATTTCGTTGGTATCGGATTTTAGCCATGTGGAGGTTTTTATATTTAGTATTTTCTCAGAATTTATTTGTTCGAGGTAGTCTTGTTTTAATAATTTTGGATTAAATATACCGAGCCTAGTTAATTGCATACCTAGTTCTATATCTTCGATATATTCTGTGAAATGTTGTAGATTGAATATCAAAATTTCTATTTGTTGATTCCTGTCTATTTCTTCATTTAGTTTGTTTATAACGTTTATTCCGCTATTAACTGCATCTATTACCAAATTTAGTTCATTCATTTGAATGCTATGGCTGGCTAAATTTTCTATTTTTTGTTCCAAATCGACTTTATCTTCCTGATCTAGTGTTCCAAAGAGATATTTGTAGGCTGTTCCTACTATATTGATTAGGCCTCTTTTATTTCTTTTGGTTATTTTTAGCCCGTTCATTTCTCTTTGCAATTTGTCTACTAGATATTTTATTTGGATTATGTCCTGGAATTTAGTGGCTTGCATTAATAAATTTTGGTATAGTTCTTCGGTTTTAGTTACATTAACAGTTAGGTAATGGTATTCGTAATTGATAGGTATGTTAATCGATCCAGTTTTGAATATCATATATCCGTTTTGGGATTTTATAGGATTTATTTCTATGTTTTGGCCCTGTGCCATTACGATGGTTATTATGAGGAAGATGAGGATTTTAATTGTGTTGAAGTTCGCCGATTCCATTAACTTCCTCGGTTTCTCTGGAATTATTATATTTGCTTCTATTAGATTTCTTCTTTTTCTTGAATTTTGATTTATAATGAGTTATTTTCCTACCCCTATTCTTTTCTTCATAATGTTTTTCGTCTACCTGTCTAATTTCGCCCGTCCTTTTGAAAGGATTTGTTACCTTAGACTTAACTAGAGGTGATAGTTTATAGCGGGTATCTACTTCATACTCTATGCGGTTTTTATTTAATTGAGTGATTTTATTCACTTTATTTAGTTGGGTGTCATAATCAGGTGAGCCTGCATTAATGAATATATCAGCTGGTGTCCTATTTGTGGGATTATGTTTGGTTTTATGATTATAAGTATAAAGAATTAATTCAAACTTCGTGAATCTATCTTCTGGGTTATCCTCGCTAGATATTATTCTTAATTTTTCATTTACTGTTTTATGAAATCTTTCTACGTCAGAAATTCCATTTTTGCTGGAACTGATCTCTATTTTGACGTTTTCCGCATTCAGCCATGCTTGCAATGCTGTGCACATAAAAGCTGAATCTTTATCGGCTTTGATTTCAATTGGTTTGCCCATCTCGTTAAAGACTTTCATGATGGCTCTTTTTGCTTCTTACCAGTCACGACTTTTTACTTCTACAAGAGTGGCAAACTTCGAGTATACGTCAATACATGATAAGAACTGTTGGTTACCAACCATATAGAAATCTATGACGTATTTCTCTCTGATGTTCAGTATTTCCGGTGTAGTTTCGAATGCCAACTTCGTATTTCTATGCTCTGTTTTGGCAATATTACAAGTAGGACATTCGTTTATGATGTTTTGGATTAGTTTTTGATAATCCGGGTAATAGTATTTTCCCCTAAACCAATTGACGGTTTTCTCTATCCCTGGATGGAGTAAGCCTTTATGATTCTTTAATATGGTTTCTTTAAATTCAGCGTAATTCTGAATATCTAGGAGTTTCGTGCTTGATTTAATAGCTTTGGTTATATTTTTAGAATTAATGATTTCTAAATAGACTTTTTGGAATGGAGGAAAATCTATTTCGTTATGGAAATGTAATGCGCTCTTTTTGGTGCATAGATATTCCTTTATTATATCCTTCGCTAAGGTGTTAGTCATTTCCTTATACGTGATCTTGATGATTAGCTTGTGAAAATAACGAATTGTTTCTACCTTATCTTCATTGCCTTTTATTAGCTCAATTTGCCGATTGTAATAGTTAATTGGTCTTTCCGTGATAGCAATGTGATTTAGATTGTCTTCCTGTGCGCTATGTACAGTTGCACCAACGCTATTGGAAGCTTCTCCAAGGAGATTTTCATTAATCTTTACCCTTGATAAGGCATCAGCTACATGATTTTCTTTGCCTGGTAGATATTTCATTTTAAAATCAAACTCATTCAGTTTTATTTTCCACCTTTGTAATTTCATATTTGGCTCCTTGAGGTTGTTCAACCAAATCAAGGGTTTATGATCGCTTTGTATCTCGAATGTTCTACCGAACAGGTATGAACGGAAATACTTGGTTGCCCATACGATCCCTAATAATTCCTTTTCGATGGCTGAATAGTTTATTTCATGTTCATTTAGGGTTCTGCTAGCGTAGCAGATCGGTTTGTGATCTTGTGACAAAACCGCTCCCAATGCTATGTTACTAGCGTCGGTTGTTACCGTGAACATTTTGTCAAAGTCTGGGAACGCAAGGATAGGGTCTGAGGTGATGAGTACTTTTAGTCTCTCAAATGCCTCGACGTACTTTTCTTCCTTGGGGTCTATGACAGCTCCTTTCTTTAGTTTGAGTGTCATGGGTCTTGCTCTGTTTGCAAAATTAGGAATGAATTTCCTGTAGAACCCGCACAGACCTAAGAATGACTTTATTTGTTTAGTCGTTTCTGGTATTGGAAATTTGACAATGGCAGAGATTTTGCCTGGACTTGGTACTATTCCTTCAGTAGTGACTACATGACCTAGGAATTCAGTTTCCTTTTTCATGAATTCACATTTATCCATTTGTAGCTTCAAGTTGGCGTCTCTCAACTTTCCAAATACTCTCCTTAGTGACAACAAGTGTTCTTCCAATGAAGTGGAAAATATAATGATGTCATCTAAGTATACAAAGAAATCTTTGAAGATTAACTCTTCTAGCAGATTGTTCATACATCTTTGGAAGGTAGCTGGGGCAGTGGTTAGCCCAAAGGGCATACGAGTGAACTCGTAATGTCCATGCTTAGTGGAGAACGCAATTTTGGGGATTGAGCTAGGTTCCATGGGTATTTGATGGAAACCTTTTGCTAAATCGATTGTCGTAAAATACTGACATTTACCTAGTTTGTCTAGGATTTCATCCATTCGTGGAGTTGGGAATTTGTCCTTAACTGTTATTTCATTTAGACTTCTATAGTCTACTACCATTCGATATTTTTGCTTTCCTGAAGCATCTATCTTCTTCGGAATCATAGATATGGGCGAGCAGTAAGGAGAATTCGACTTTCGAATTATTCCCTGCCTGATCATATCTTTGATTTGCTGGTCTCCTGATCATGTATCTGGGCATATTTGTATGGTCGTCTGTAGCCCGGGTCTTCATGTTGAGTTTTGATCTCGTGCTTGATTGTACTTGTGAAAGTCAAATTGTCACCTTCTCTGTACTGCACATCCTTAAACTCATATAAGACCTTCTTTAACTCTTCCCTCTCTTCGTCGTTTAAGTGTTCCAATCTTAATTGATTACATTCCCTTAATTCACTGTCTAGAGCGAAAGCGAAGTATTGATCTCCCTCTGGAGATGGGTCAAGGCACTTAGGTGCGATCTTCTCTTCTTTTGTAGAGGGATCAGTGCACTTCTGTGCGGTCTTGCCGGCTTCAATAGCTTCTCCACTCTGTATGTAGAACTTTTGTTCGGACGGACATGTTTTGTTCGCATTCCTCATTATACTCTTAGTTAAACGGACAGGTCCATTGATGGTATGGACCGTAAGGTTATCGTCTTTTATCTCGGAATCTGTATAATTATCTTTCATGATGTTGATCGATGATCCCGAGTCAGCGATACACCTTAATATTCTTTTATTAATGGTAATGTTTATATAGGGTCCTCCTCGGTTTCTTCCGAGGCGGCTTGATGAAAATTTACGTCCATCTTCGTTTGGCCACTCTGGCTCTCCCTCCCTCTTTTAGTAGGTTGGTTGGGTCCACTCCCACTAGCTTGGTTTTGAGATATTTGCTGATTGAATGGATTCTGAGCCCTACCTTGATTCAAGGAATTTTTGAACTCATTGTATAATCCAGGATTTTGGGAATTTTGATTTTGATTTGTTCGATTAGTCTGACCGGTTCCAGATGAACTCTGAGTTTGATTGTGATAGTTAGTAGTATTATAATTTGGATAATAGTTTCCAACATTCTTTCGATTTGATTGAGACGATTTCGATTGATCTTTATTTGTACCTGAATCTGTTGTACTAGCTTCGTACAATCCTTCTTCTTGTGCTGCCTTCTTAAGATTAGACAATGTGGTAATATCTTTTCTTGCTAAGGTCATGAACATTCTGTCAGGAAGTTTTCGAGTAATGACATCTTTAATTGTGTTGTTCAAAGAGTTTTTATAAATGACATTATTTTCTGGTATGTTTTCTAAGTTTAGCTTATTGTTTATTAATAATGCTTTTATCTCTAATTCTTCTATAAACTTACTAAGACTGCCGTTGAATCTGGTGGTGTATAGTTGTCGTAAGAGTTCTTCATATGGTGTGTGATTTTTGAACTCGTTGATCAGCGCCGTCTTCAGTTCGAGCCACGTGTTGGGTTGTATCATTTGCGATATGCGTTGTGCCTCTCCTGACAGTTGGATCTCGGTCGCTCCAAATAGGATCCTTTGTTGGCGAAGATCTTCAGTTGGATATAATCCGCATACATATTCGATTCGTTTGATAAATGAGCTTAGCTGTCCAGATGAACCGTCATAGGCAGGTATTTGTCTGATCGACAGCAGTGCCTGGTTCAAGTGGATTTCGCTCAATGATAGTGGTGGTAACGCCATGTTGTTGGTGTTGATTGGGTTTTGTTTTGTTTTCAGTAGTTTTTAACTTTATTTTGGTTCACTTGTAAGTTTTTCGATTTTGTATTTAGTGTTTCACTGTTCTTGGTGGATCACTATCTCCGCTTACTTCAGTTCACTTAATTTTAGTTTTGCAAATCGTATGTGCTCGTAACACATAGGTTCTTCGGCGGACTTCACAATTTTATTAACGATTCCGGGATTACGTGATCACAGTAATTAGAAATTACACAAGCTGACCATTACCGAAATATAGGAGTTAATTTTAAACGAAATCCTACCGACTGCGCCAGTTAAATATTTGCAACTCGAAATTTAGTTTTTAAAAAAGATTTTATTTTTAGTACTTAATTTCTTTATGTCACAAGATTGGTTGAATTCCCCGACTTAACTTTAAAACTTCTAAAGAATCGATTTCTCGAGAGTGGCGTGATTCTAATGTTGATGAAACAATGTGGTCCATTGTTTATATTATGGGGGGCCCTAGCTTGGAGTATGGGAAGAAACAGTTATTGATTCTTGGGTGGGGTCCTGTTACTTGTGTGGATGGGGTGGATGAATTGTACATAAACATAATGTGTATGGGATGTGGGGAATTATGGATATGTCACTATATATATATATATATTTAGCCAACGAACAGTTCTGGCATCTACGCCATACCTCTCGAGTTGAGTTTCAATTAAGACCGAGAATCAGGAGATTTACCCAGGAAAGCAGTGTAAAGAAAAACCTAGCTGGTATGTCCGTGATTAGTTTGGAAAGTGTTCGTGGTAATATACATAGTTAAATCTCCGCAACTCGAAATTTAGTTTTTAAAAAAGATTTTATTTTTAGTACTTAATTTCTTTATGTCACAAGATTGGTTGAATTCCCCGACTTAACTTTACGTCTGCTTGTCTCAAACGGAACTGATCTCTCTGCTGCTGGCTAGTTTCCATGAGCCCTTCTCTTGGAACTCCCGACTCTGGCTTCGGGCGTTGCTTTCCTCGGCTGCATCTTCGTGTCGGTGGCGTACGTGCCTGGATCGATATTTGGGGATGCGTCGGCTTTGATGAAAGGCATCCACTGCTGGCGATCGGTGTTGCATTACATGACGGAGCTAGGAATGTGATACTCCTTGGTTTTATGTCTAGCTTTGATTGGTCCTCATGAGTGGCGTGATTCTAAAGAATCGATTTCTCGAGAGTGGCGTGATTCTAATGTTGATGAAACAATGTGGTCCATTGTTTATATTATGGGGGGCCCTAGCTTGGAGTATGGGAAGAAACAGTTATGGATTCTTGAGTGGGGTCCTGTTACTTGTGTGGATGGGGTGGATGAATTGTACATAAACATAATGTGTATGGGATGTGGGGAATTATGGATATGTCACTCCCCCAACGTTTGTTATTAGCCTGTCCCTAGGCGATTACCCTCGGGTATAGTGACGGGGTGTCAAGTGCGGTGGCTGAGGTTGGTTCCTCTTCTGCTTCTATTATAGGGTTAATACATTTAACCGTGACTCTTTTAGAAGTTTTCTTAAATTTAACAGCTACATAACTTAGTAGTACTAATATAATTATGACAAATGAAATTTGTAGACTTATTTGTAATAGGTTACTATATTTTGTGTATTGCATAATTATTTCATTAGTTTGGACATACGACAGTGGTTTTATTTTAGTTATGTTGTTGTTGACATAAACATTCTGGGCAAAATCTAACATTGTGTTTGATATTGTAAATTCATTTAATTGGATTGAACAGTTGTAGATTTTTATAATGGTATTTCCTTCCGCTATGATTTCTTGGTTTACACAATTCTGGTTTAGCGTTGTTTTTGGAAGATTCCATGTGATTAGTATATTGGGTTCAATAAAGTTTATTTGAAAGTTTTGAAAAGTTTTGGAATATGGACATTTACTGGGAATTTGCATTAAAATTCCTTTTATACAATTGTCATTGGTTTTCAATCTAGTTTCTTTAACAAATACTTCTTCATTTTTTATGTAGTACTTGTCGTATGTCATATCTGTTTACATGTTATTTAATTCGTCTGGATACGGAACGATTTTATAGATTGGTACTTTTTTAATGTCTTTGGGAATGTTGGAAATTATTAGAATTTCGTTGGTATCGGATTTTAGCCATGTGGAGGTTTTTATATTTAGTATTTTCTCAGAATTTATTTGTTCCAGGTAGTCTTGTTTTAATAATTTTGGATTAAATATACCGAGCCTAGTTAATTGCATACCTAGTTCTATATCTTCGATATATTCTGTGAAATGTTGTAGATTGAATATCAAAATTTCTATTTGTTGATTCCTGTCTTTTTCTTCATTCAGTTTGTTTATAACGTTTATTCCGCTATTAACTGCATCTATTACCAAATTTAGTTCATTAATTTGAATGCTATGGCTGGCTAAATTTTCTATTTTTTGTTCCAAATCGACTTTATCTTCCTGATCTAGTGTTCCAAAGAGATATTTGTAGGCTGTTCCTACTATATTGATTAGGCCTCTTTTATTTCTTTTGGTTATTTTTAGCCCGTTCATTTCTCTTTGCAATTTGTCTACTAGATATTTTATTTGGATTATGTCCTGGAATTTAGTGGCTTGCATTAATAAATTTTGGTATAGTTCTTCGGTTTTAGTTACATTAACAGTTAGATAATGGTATTCGTAATTGATAGGTATGTTAATCGATCCAGTTTTGAATATCATATATCCGTTGTGGGATTTTATAGGATTTATTTCTATGTTTTGGCCTTGTGCCATTACGATGGTAATTATGAGGAAGATGAGGATTTTAATTGTGTTGAAGTTCGCCGATTCCATTAACTTCCTCGGTTTCTCTGGAATTATTATATTTGCTTCTATTAGATTTCTTCTTTTTCTTGAATTTTGATTTATAATGAGTTATTTTCCTACCCCTATTCTTTTCTTCATAATGTTTTTCGTCTACCTGTCTAATTTCGCCCATCCTTTTGAAAGGATTTGTTACCTTAGACTTAACTAGAGGTGATAGTTTATAGCGGGTATCTACTTCATACTCTATGCGGTTTTTATTTAATTGAGTGATTTTATTCACTTTATTTAGTTGGGTGTCATAATCAGGTGAGCCTGCATTAATGAATATATCAGCTGGTGTCCTATTTGTGGTATTATGTTTGGTTTTATGATTATAAGTATAAAGAATTAATTCAAACTTCGTGAATCTATCTTCTGGGTTATCCTCGCTAGATATTATTCTTAATTTTTCATTTACTGTTTTATGAAATCTTTCTACGTCAGATATTCCATTTTTACTGGAAGTGATCTCTATTTTGACGTTTTCCGCATTCAGCCATGCTTGCAATGCTGTGCACATAAAAGCTGAATCTTTATCGGCTTTGATTTCAATTGGTTTGCCCATCTCGTTAAAAACTTTCATGATGGCTCTTTTTGCTTCTAACCAGTCACGACTTTTTACTTCTACAAGAGTAGCAAACTTCGAGTATATGTCAATACATGATAGGAACTGTTGGTTACCAACCATATAGAAATCTATGACGTATTTCTCTCTGATGTTCAGTATTTCCGGTGTAGTTTCGAATGCCAACTTCGTATTTCTATGCTCTGTTTTGGCAATATTACAAGTAGGACATTCGTTTATGATGTTTTGGATTAGTTTTTGATAATCCGGGTAATAGTATTTTCCCCTAAACCAATTGACGGTTTTCTCTATCCCTGGATGGAGTAAGCCTTTATGATTCTTTAATATGGTTTCTTTAAATTCAGCGTAATTCTGAATATCTAGGAGTTTCGTGCTTGATTTAATAGCTTTGGTTATATTGTTAGAATTAATGATTTCTAAATAGGCTTTTTGGAATGGAGGAAAATCTATTTCGTTATGGAAATATAATGCGCTCTTTTTGGTGCATAGATATTCCTTTATTATATCCTTCGCTAAGGTGTTAGTCATTTCCTTATACGTGATCTTGATGATTAGCTTGTGAAAATAACGAATTGTTTCTACCTTATCTTCATTGCCTTTTATTAGCTCAATTTGCCGATTGTAATAGTTAATTGGTCTTTCCGTGATAGCAATGTGATTTAGATTGTCTTCCTGTGCGCTATGTACAGTTGCACCAACGCTATTGGAAGCTTCTCCAAGGAGATTTTCATTAATCTTTACCCTTGATAAGGCATCAGCTACATGATTTTCTTTGCCTGGTAGATATTTCATTTTAAAATCAAACTCATTCAGTTTTATTTTCCACCTTTGTAATTTCATATTTGGCTCCTTGAGGTTGTTCAACCAAATCAAGGGTTTATGATCGCTTTGTATCTCGAATGTTCTACCGAACAGGTATGAACGGGAATACTTGGTTGCCCATACGATCGCTAATAATTCCTTTTCGATGGCTGAATAGTTTATTTCATGTTCATTTAGGGTTCTGCTAGCGTAGCAGATCGGTTTGTGATCTTGTGACAAAACCGCTCCCAATGCTATGTTACTAGCGTCGGTTGTTACCGTGAACATTTTGTCAAAGTCTGGGAACGCAAGGATAGGGTCTGAGGTGATGAGTACTTTTAGTCTCTCAAATGCCTCGACGTACTTTTCTTCCTTGGGGTCTATGACAGCTCCTTTCTTTAGTTTGAGTGTCATGGGTTTTGCTATGTTTGCAAAATTAGGAATGAATTTCCTGTAGAACCCGCACAGACCTAAGAATGACTTTATTTGTTTAGTCGTTTCTGGTATTGGAAATTTGACAATGGCAGAGATTTTGCCTTGACTTGGTACTATTCCTTCAGTAGTGACTACATGACCTAGGAATTCAGTTTCCTTTTTCATGAATTCACATTTATCCATTTGTAGCTTCAAGTTGGCGTCTCTCAACTTTCCAAATACTCTCCTTAGTGACAACAAGTGTTCTTCCAATGAAGTGGAAAATATAATGATGTCATCTAAGTATACAAAGCAATCTTTGAAGATTAACTCTTCTATCAGATTGTTCATACATCTTTGGAAGGTAGCTGGGGCAGTGGTTAGCCCAAAGGGCATACGAGTGAACTCGTAATGTCCATGCTTAGTGGAGAACGCAGTTTTGGGGATTGAGCTAGGTTCCATGGGTATTTGATGGAAACCTTTTGCTAAATCGATTGTCGTAAAATACTGACATTTACCTAGTTTGTCTAGGATTTCATCTATTCGTGGAGTTGGGAATTTGTCCTTAACTGTTATTTCATTTAGACTTCTATAGTCTACTACCATTCGATATTTTTGCTTTCCTGAAGCATCTATCTTCTTCGGAATCATAGATATGGGCGAGCAGTAAGGAGAATTCGACTTTCGAATTATTCCCTGCCTGATCATATCTTTGATTTGCTGGTTTACCTCCTGATCATGTATCTGGGCATATTTGTATGGTCGTCTGTAGACCGGGTCTTCATGTTGAGTTTTGATCTCGTGCTTGATTGTACTTGTGAAAGTCAAATTGTCACCTTCTCTGTACTGCACATCCTTAAACTCATATAAGACCTTCTTTAACTCTTCCCTCTCTTCGTCGTTTAAGTGTTCCAATCTTAATTGATTACATTCCCTTAATTCACTGTCTAGAGCGGAAGCGAAGTATTGATCTCCCTCTGGAGATGGGTCAAGGCACTTAGGTGCGATCTTCTCTTCTTTTGTAGAGGGATCAGTGCACTTCTGTGCGGTCTTGCCGGCTTCAATAGCTTCTCCACTCTGAATGATTGGGTGCGACCTAGCTCCTAGTGTTACAGTGTCATTTCTGTAATCGATGACGGCTTTACTTGCCATCAAGTATTCTCTTCCTAATAAAATATCATAATTTTCGGAAAAGTTATGTATGTAAAACTTTTGTACGGACGGACATGTTTTGTTCGCATTCCTCATTATACTCTTAGTTAAACGGACAGGTCCATTGATGGTATGGACCGTAAGGTTATCGTCTTTTATCTCGGAATCTGTATAATTATCTTTCATGATGTTGATCGATGATCCCCAGTCAGCGATACACCTTAATATTCTTTTATTAATGGTAATGTTTATATAGGGTCCTCCTCGGTTTCTTCCGAGGCGGCTTGATGAAAATTTACGTCCATCTTCGTTTGGCCACTCTGGCTCTCCCTCCCTTTTTTTAGTAGGTTGGTTGGGTCCACTCCCACTAGCTTGGTTTTGAGATATTTGCTGATTGAATGGATTCTAAGCCCTACCTTGATTCAAGGAATTTTTGAACTCATTGTATATCCAGGATTTTGGGAATTTTGATTTTGATTTGTTCGATTAGTCTGACCTGTTCCAGATGAACTCTGAGTTTGATTGTGATAGTTAGTAGTATTATAATTTGCATAATAGTTTCCAACATTCTTTCGATTTGATTGAGACGATTTCGATTGATCTTTATTTGTACCTGAATCTGTTGTACTAGCTTCGTACAATCCTTCTTCTTGTGCTGCCTTCTTAAGATTAGACAATGTGGTAATATCTTTTCTTGCTAAGGTCATGAACATTCTGTCAGGAAGTTTTCGAGTAATGACATCTTTAATTGTGTTGTTCAAAGCGTTTTTATAAATGACATTATTTTCTGGTATGTTTTCTAAGTTTAGCTTATTGTTTATTAATAATGCTTTTATCTCTAATTCTTCTATAAACTTACGAAGACTGCCGTTGAATCTGGTGGTGTATAGTTGTCGTAAGAGTTCTTCATATGGTGTGTGATTTTTGAACTCGTTGATCAGCGCCGTCTTCAGTTCGAGCCACGTGTTGGGTTGTATCATTTGCGATATGCGTTGTGCCTCTCCTGACAGTTGGACCTCGGTCGCTCCAAATAGGATCCTTTGTTGGCGAAGATCTTTAGTTGGATATAATCCGCATACATATTCGATTCGTTTGATAAATGAGCTTAGCTGTCCAGATGAACCGTCATAGGCAGGTATTTGTCTGATCGACAGCAGTGCCTGGTTCAAGTGGATTTCGCTCAATGATAGTGGTGGTAACGCCATGTTGTTGGTGTTGATTGGGTTTTGTTTTGTTTTCAGTAGTTTTTAACTTTATTTTGGTTCACTTGTAAGTTTTTTGATTTTGTATTTAGTGTTTCACTGTTCTTGGTGGATCACTATCTCCGCTTACTTCAGTTCACTTAATTTTAGTTTGGCAAATCGTATGTGCTCGTAACACATAGGTTCTTTGGCGGATTTCACAATTTTATTAACGATTCCGGGATTACGTGATCACAGTAATTAGAAATTACACAAGCTGACCATTACCGAAATATAGGAGTTAATTTTAAACGAAATCCTACCGGCTGCGCCAGTTAAATATCCGCAACTCGAAATTTAGTTTTTAAAAAGATTTTATTTTTAGTACTTAATTTCTTTATGTCACAAGATTGTTTGAATTCCCCGACTTAACTTTACGTCTGCTTGTCTCAAACGGAACTGATCTCTCTGCTGCTGGCTAGTTTCCATGTGCCTACGTACGTGCCTGGATCGATATTTGGGGATGCGTCGGCTTTGATGAAAGGCATCCACTGCTGGCGATCGGTGTTGCATTACATGACGGAGCTAGGAATGCGATACTCCTTGGTTTTATGTCTAGCTTTGATTGGTCCTCATGAGTGGCGTGATTCTAAAGAATCGATTTCTCGAGAGTGGCGTGAACCTAATGTTGATGAAACAATGTGGTCCATTGTTTATATTATGGGGGGCCTAGCTTGGAGTATGGGAAGAAACAGTTATTGATTCTTGAGTGGGGTCCTGTTACTTGTGTGGATGGGGTGGATGAATTGTACATAAACATAATGTGTATGGGATGTGGGGAATTATGGATATGTCACTATATATCTAAGAATTTGTGTTATAGGACGGCGGCCCGTAGCCACGGTACTGCTCGTGCGATCATCAGTTGCATAAGAGGGCATATACGGTGTGGTCTACGAGAGTGGTGGGGCGGATCGAAAAGACAAGTAGTGAACCCGCGGGAAAACACCGAACAGCGAGACCTGCAGCTTGGCGTTGTCTGTCGAAAGTGTCAACAACCGTGTGGATGCACGGCGAAAACCAAGAGGCGCCTCCGGAACTTTATTTTTGGCGCCATTGATGCCACCCGTTATCGAGCCTCCAATGAAAGTGTAGTCCGCAGACCGACGTCGAATCGGATCGGCAACCTGAAGTCAAGCTAAGGAGCTAATGTACCCCATCGTCAACTGATTTAGCTGCGCCAGCGACACCCAATAATGAACTCGAATTGATTGCATTATTGTAGGATACTTCCGACGGCGCAGTCCTACTCAGCCTGGCTGACATGTCTCTCGACCACGTCAATAGAGGATCGTAGTTACTCGTTGATGTAACACACGCCCCTTTTTCCTCTAGATTTCATGTGCCAGGCTAAAACCATTCTCTTTCGTCACACGATGTATACAGTTTTATAGTTAGTTATGTAACCCAGCCAACATAATGGTTTTTGGAAACTAATGGGTATGAGAGCAACATTAATTTTTCTTGAGATTACAAAGCAGTACACTCTAGTACGCTCACGTGCATATATACTCGTATTAAATATCTTTTCTTTTCCTTAGAAGTATACACCAACGTCATCATTGAGCTCAACGATCACGGATGGAATAAACGGTACTAGCCTACCAAAAGCGCTGTGAGTTTGTAAATAAGAACAAGTACATATAGAGATTCTCACTAACACCGGAGTTTTTCCTCATTTGAATAGAGTAATTGATAAGTATGTCCACACTTTTCACAACCAACTTGTTAGTCCCATAACCCATTTCTTGCTCCGGTTAAACCTGGATTCTGTTGTTAGTTTTATGTTTGGTTCTTCTTTTTTTATACCCATGTCTGTCTGTCCGTCTGTCCGTCTGTCCGTCCGTCCGTCTGTCCGTCTGTCCGTCTGTCCGTCCGTCCGTCTGTCCGTCCCCTTCAGCGCCTAGTGCTCAAAGACTATAAGAGCTAGAGCAACGATGTTTTGTATCCAGACTTCTGTGATATGTCACTGCTACAAAAATATTTCAAAACTTCGCACCGCCCACTTCCGCCCCCACAAAGGACGAAAATCTGTGGCATCCACATTTTTAAAGATACGATAAAACCAAAAACGCAGAATCGTAGAGGATAACTATATGTTTAAGAATGGAAGTTCTCAACCAGATCGTATAATTATTATAGCCAGAATCAAGAAAACAATTTCATTCTTTCTCGCTCTGTCTCTCTCTAACACACAGGTTTCATGGTCGGTTTTGCCAATTGCAAAATATGAGTTCAAGGATCTCAGAACCTATAAGAGCCAGAGCAACCAAATTTGGTATCCACACTCCTGTGATATCGGACCTTGACCGTTTCGTGTCCAAATTTCGCCACACCCCCTTCCGCCCCCGCAAAGGACGAAAATCTGGGGCATCCACAAATCTCAGAGACTATTAAGGCTAGAGTAACCAAATTTGGTATCCGCACTTCTGTTAGATCTCACTATAAAACGTTTATCTCAGAATTTTGCCCCACCCCCTTCCGCCCACACAAAAACAAAAATCTGTTGCATCCACAATATTGCATATTCGAGAAAACTAAAAACGCAGAATCATAGATAAGGACCATATCTATCAGATTGCTGAATCTGGACCAGATCAGATAATTTTTATAGCCAAACGGAACAAATCAATTTGCACTGGCTACGCAGCGCCCGACGTCACGCTCAGACTGATTTTCTGTCTCTCTCCCACGCACTCTTTGTCGTGTCGTTTAATATTAGCGGCGTCTGCCGGAGGAGAGCATACTGACTAAGTATCGGGTATAACTGTAGAGTTGCGGTGTCCGCAGCAACTCACAACGTTCCCCCTCGTTTTAATTTTTAAATGTGCACCTAAAACGTTATGCGAGTGTGTGTCAGTATGTGATAGGAGAGAGTAGAACGTACCCCGACAATCCGGCGAGCTTAGTCAGAGCATAGCTAGAGGTGCACACGAAATCTCTTCATACTAGTATGGGTAAACGACAGCTATCCCACACCTGCACGCTACATAATTGGCGCCCAACGTGGGGCCCGAAGGGACATGATCTCTCGTAAAGTTGGTAATTAACTTTAGTACCAGAGGCATGTCATTCTGGGGCTAGGCTCCCGTATTACCCATTACATTGTACTCTATACGCGATTAAGATTAAAGTTTAAGTTGATTGAAGTCCAAATGAATAAATCTCGAATTGTCTATATCGTGTAGTACATTATTAAACGCAAAGATTCCCCAGAGCATTTCTGCTCAACATTGAAATCTCGTATCGAGGATTTCACAACAGATAGATCTCTCCGGGTGGGAGTACGACAGCTGTTGCCTACGGAATCTACGACTATTTTTCATGGTTGGAAAAGTCGACCTATGTATAATCTGTTGTCTCTTACGCCGGATGGACTAGCTTATATAGGTAGTTACAATATGCTAATATCACGATATAGGACTCCACCAACGAGATAACTAAAGATGTTGACTTAGGGAATTGCGGGAGTTATTCAAAAGACGGATACCCCGACTCAAAGTTATATTCATTAAATTATCTCGAGCTTGGCTGTAGAGATTCCCTTAACAAATTCTAGTTTGTGTTAGGAAAAGGTCACAGATTTTAGGAATCACGATCGTCTATTTATGATAAGTATAGACTGTCCATTATCCGGACTTATACCTTCGAAACTGGTAATAGAACTGGCCAACATACCCAACTTAATTACTCAACTATTCAAATGGAAACGTACAGTTAGTAGTAGACCACCTAGATCATGCCTGGAGAGGGCGAACATATTAATTATTTACCGACGGAAATAAGAAAAATTTTATATTCACTAACTCATATTTGCATATTAGTTTCATAATTTTATTTTCATTATTATTATTATACCCGATACTCAAAATGAGTATTGGGGTATATTAGATTTGTGGTAAAAGTGGATGTGTGTAACGTCCAGAAGGAATCGTTTCCGACCCCATAAAGTATATATATTCTTGATCAGCATCAATAGCCGAGTCGATTGTGCCCTGTCTGTCTGTCCGTCCGTCCGTCTGTCCGTCTGTCCGTCCCCTTCAGCGCCTAGTGCTCAAAGACTATAAGAGCTAGAGCAACGATGGTTTGGATCCAGACTTCTGTGATATGTCACTGCTACAAAAATATTTCAAAACTTCGCCCCGCCCACTTCCGCCCCCACAAAGAACGAAAATCTGTGGCATCCACAATTTTAAAGATATGAGAAAACCAAAAACGTAGAATTGTAGAGAATGACCATATCTTTAAGACTGCGGAATCTGAATTGGATCGTATTATTATTATAGCCAGCATCAAGAAAACAATTTTATTTTTTCTCGCCCTGTCTCTCTCTAACACACACGTAGCATAGGCGGCTTTGCTCAGAGTAAAACATTAGCGCCTAGATCTCAGAGACTATTAAGGCTAGAGTAACCAAATTTGGTATCCGCACTCCTGTTAGATTTTACTATAAAACGTGTATCTCGAAATTTCGCCCCACCCCCTTCCGCCCACACAAAGGACGAAAATCTGTTGCATCCACAATATTGAGGATACGAGAAAACTAAAAACGCAGAATCATAGATAATGACCATATCTATCAGATTGCTGAATCTGGATGAGATCAGATCATTTTTATAGCCAATAGGAACAAATCAATTTGCAGTGGCTACGCAGCGCCCGACGTCACGCTCAGACTGATTTTCTGTCTCTCTCTCACGCACTCTTTGTCGTGTCGTTTAATATTAGCGGCGTCTGCCGGAGGAGAGCCATACTGACTTAGTATCGGGTATAATTGTATAGTTGCGGTGTCCGTAGCAACTCACAACGTTCCCCCTCGTTTTTTTTAATTTTTTATTATTAAGAAATTCATACAAATCATGGCGGTCCACCGTAGTAATGAAAATTTAGCTTCGGCATTGATCAACCAAGACTCGTTTTGCATTATTTGCCAGGGAAATTTACGGCAAGACCAGTTGATAGCTACCACGCCTTGTCACCACCGATTTCATAATACGTGCGTATGCGAACATTTGAAAAGCGATGCATTTGCGTAAGGCAAATCTCACGATTAATATAACCAAGTCAAACTTTTGTATACGGGAGATTAAATATCTGGGGTTCATAATAGGTTATGGTCAGTTAAAGACAGATCCGGGGAAAATAAAATCCATAATGGACTTCCCGATCCCAAAAACCGTGAAACAGATAAGGAGATTTCTAGGACTTTCTGGATGGTACAGACGCTTTGTCGATAACTATGCCACAGTCAGCTACCCCTTAACGGAACTACTAAAAAAGCATCAACCACTTAAGGGGAACGCATCAGCCGAAGAAGCTTTCAATAAACTCAAATCCTGCTTCACATCTGCTCCAATCCTAGCCACCCCCGATTTTAAGAAACCCTTTTTGTTAATATGTGGCGCAAGCACTTTTGGTTTGGGCTGCGTACTAGCTCAATTAAACGAGGAAGGGATAGAGTTACCTATAGCTTTTATGTCCGAGAAACTTTCCAAGGCGCAACGAAACTATTCGGTCACCGAACTCGAGTGCTTGGCAGTGATTAAAGGAATAAAGAAGTTTAGAGCTTACGTAGAAGGACAGGATTTCCAAGTTATAACGGACCATGCGTCCCTACAAATGGCTTATGAGGCAAAAAGATTTGTCAGGTCGCTTGGCCCGCTGGGCTATAAAATTACACGGACTTAATTTTCAAATATCACATCGTAAAGGGTCCGAAAACGTAGTGGCCGACGCGTTGTCACGCCAAGATGAGCCCGAGGTACGAGAGTTGAACGGCAACGGACCCATAGTCGACCTTACTTCTACAGAGCTTAAATCGAAAGAATACATGGATCTAATAGAACACATAAGGCTTAATCAACTTAAGTTACCCGATTTGAAGGTTGACGATAATTTGGTGTATAAAAGAACCGAACCATCCTCAGGGGACGCGAGATAAACAAACTTGGAAGCTTTGGATTCCATCAGGTCTTACCAGCGATATAATTTCCAGGGCTCATGACCCCCCAGACGCTTCCCGTAGTGGTATTGGGAAAACCGTTGAAAAAGTGAAAAGGTACTTGTTTTGGCCAAAAATGGTTACACAAATACGAGCCTATGTATCACAATGCGACGTTTGTCGCCAGACCAAAAGTGCTAATGTCGTCTTAAGACCACCAATGGGTAAATCAATGAATTCAGAAAGACCTTTTCAAAAGCTTTATCTGGATTTGTTGGGCCCGTAACCGCGTTCCAAGCAAGGGAATATTGGTATCTTAATAATCGTAGATCACAACACCAAATTTCATTTCTTATGTCCGCTCAAGAAGTTTACCTCAAGTAAGGTGTGTGACTTCCTAGAAAATATGTTATTTAGTACTTTCGGGGTCCCTGAGACTATACTCACCGATAATGGTTCGCAGTTTGTCTCTGGGAATTTCAAGTCATTTCTTACCAGATTCGGGGTAACTCACCGTTGCACTGCAATATACTCACCGCAAGCCAATGCCAGTGAACGGTTAAACCGATCCGTGTTAGCGGCTATAAGAGCGTACGTCGGCAAAGATCATACTAATTGGGACAACAAGTTACCTGAAATTAGTGCGGCGTTACGAGCCAATATCCATAGAAGCACAGGGTATTCGCCGTATTTTCTTGCATTTGGACAGAATATGATTCTTAACGGAAAGGATTATGAACTACTCAGACGACTAAATCTCCTATCGGATGACACCAGAGTCGAATATCCAGATGTAGTGCAAGTATGTCGACAAGCCGCTCAGCAAAAGGTAGCTGAATCACACGAGCAGAATGCGAGGACATACAACTTACGTAGCCGGGTCCGTCAACTTAAAGTTGGAGACGTCGTGTATGCCCGGAATTTTTGTCAGAGCAACGCTTTAAAAAAGTTCAGCGCTCAGCTGGCGCCTGTGTTTATATCAGCCAAGGTTATTCGGCAAGTGGGGACAATGTATTACCAATTAGCTAGCGTAGATAAAAAAAACTAAGGAGTCTATCACTTAAAAGATATTCAGCTTAAACCTTAGTAAATGGCCTTCTTCAGTTTAAGTCTCATTGTAAGAACAATTACGTCTTCAACTGTGGTGTAGGGGCCGAATTTAGGGAAAGAGTATGGAACATCACGGATAAGCACAGTTTTCTTTTGGTAATGCTTAAAAGTGCAGATACATAGTAACTTCGAAAGTGCTTTCTAAAGAGAGTCGGCGCGCAGCGCACGCATTTAAGCGAAAGACGTCACGTTTACCTTGACCCAAGAGAGTAGCGTAGCGTAGGGAGAGCATAGATTAAAAGCTTGACCAAAATTTCGCTCAATTGGGCGAAAGATCATCCGATTATGCAGTTTAAGTTCCTAAGATCATCCGATTATGCAGTTAAAGTTTCCAAATATCATCCGATCTTCGAGCTTTTGGTTCGGTACCGCTTAGCTGAACTTGCAGAAGTTGGGCTGGAGCTATTGACTGAGAATCGATTGATTAAAGCGGACGTGTTTACTCGGGAATAAATAAATATATATATATATAGTTAAATATTTGCAACTCAAAATTTAGTTTTTTGAAAAAAGATTTTATTTTTAGTATTTAATTTCTTTATGTCACAAGATTGGTTGAATTCCCCGACTTAACTTTACGTCTGCTTGTCTCAAACGGAACTGATCTCTCTGCTGCTGGCTAGTTTCCATGAGCCCTTCTCTTGGAACTCCCGACTCTGGCTTCGGGCGTTGCTTTCCTCGGCTGCATCTTCGTGTCGGTGGCGTACGTGCCTGGATCGATATTTGGGGAAGCGTCGGCTTTGATGAAAGGCATCCACTGCTGGCGATCGGTGTTGCATTACATGACGGAGCTAGGAATGTGATACTCCTTGGTTTTATGTCTAGCTTTGATTGGTCCTCATGAGTGGCGTGATTCTAAAGAATCGATTTCTCGAGAGTGGCGTGATTCTAATGTTGATGAAACAATGTGGTCCATTGTTTATATTATGGGGGGCGCTAGCTTGGAGTATGGGAAGAAACAGTTATGGATTCTTGAGAGGGGTCCTGTTACTTGTGTGGATCGGGTGGATGAATTGTACATAAACATAATGTGTATGGGATGTGGGGAATTATGGATATGTCACTCCCCCAACGTTTGTTATTAGCCTGTCCCTAGGCGATTACCCTCGGGTATAGTGACGGGGTGTCAAGTGCGGTGGCTGAGGTTGGTTCCTCTTCTGCTTCTATTATAGGGTTAATACATTTAACCGTGACTCTTTTAGAAGTTTTCTTAAATTTAACAGCTACATAACTTAGTAGTACTAATATAATTATGACAAATGAAATTAGTAGACTTATTTGTAATAGGTTACTATATTTGGTGTATTGCATAATTATTTCATTAGTTTGGACATACGACAGTGGTTTTATTTTAGTTATGTTGTTGTTGACATAAACATTCTGGGCAAAATCTAACATTGTGTTTGATATTGTAAATTCATTTAATTGGATTGAACAGTTGTAGATTTTTATAATGGTATTTCCTTCCGCTATGATTTCTTGGTTTACACAATTCTGGTTTAGCGTTGTTTTTGGAAGATTCCATGTGATTAGTATATTGGGTTCAATAAAGTTTATTTGAAAGTTTTGAAAAGTTTTGGAATATGGACATTTAGTGGGAATTTGCATTAAAATTCCTATTAT
The DNA here is from genome assembly GCF_003369915.1 of Drosophila miranda. Classification (NCBI taxonomy): domain Eukaryota; kingdom Metazoa; phylum Arthropoda; class Insecta; order Diptera; family Drosophilidae; genus Drosophila; species Drosophila miranda. Next base: position 27,799,749 of record NW_022881603.1, read on the forward strand.
ACAATTGTCATTGGTTTTCAATCTAGTTTCTTTAACAAATACTTCTTCATTTTTTATGTAGTACTTGTCGTATGTCATATCTGTTAACATGTTATTTAATTCGTCTGGATACGGAACGATTTTATAGATTGGTACTTTTTTAATGTCTTTGGGAATGTTGGAAATTATTAGAATTTCGTTGGTATCGGATTTTAGCCATGTGGAGGTTTTTATATTTAGTATTTTCTCAGAATTTATTTGTTCCAGGTAGTCTTGTTTTAATAATTTTGGATTAAATATACCGAGCCTAGTTAATTGCATACCTAGTTCTATATCTTCGATATATTCTGTGAAATGTTGTAGATTGAATATCAAAATTTCTATTTGTTGATTCCTGTCTTTTTCTTCATTCAGTTTGTTTATAACGTTTATTCCGCTATTAACTGCATCTATTACCAAATTTAGTTCATTAATTTGAATGCTATGGCTGGCTAAATTTTCTATTTTTTGTTCCAAATCGACTTTATCTTCCTGATCTAGTGTTCCAAAGAGATATTTGTAGGCTGTTCCTACTATATTGATTAGGCCTCTTTTATTTCTTTTGGTTATTTTTAGCCCGTTCATTTCTCTTTGCAATTTGTCTACTAGATATTTTATTTGGATTATGTCCTGGAATTTAGTGGCTTGCATTAATAAATTTTGGTATAGTTCTTCGGTTTTAGTTACATTAACAGTTAGATAATGGTATTCGTAATTGATAGGTATGTTAATCGATCCAGTTTTGAATATCATATATCCGTTGTGGGATTTTATAGGATTTATTTCTATGTTTTGGCCCTGTGCCATTACGATGGTAATTATGAGGAAGATGAGGATTTTAATTGTGTTGAAGTTCGCCGATTCCATTAACTTCCTCGGTTTCTCTGGAATTATTATATTTGCTTCTATTAGATTTCTTCTTTTTCTTGAATTTTGATTTATAATGAGTTATTTTCCTACCCCTATTCTTTTCTTCATAATGTTTTTCGTCTACCTGTCTAATTTCGCCCGTCCTTTTGAAAGGATTTGTTACCTCAGACTTAACTAGAGGTGATAGTTTATAGCGGGTATCTACTTCATACTCTATGCGGTTTTTATTTAATTGAGTGATTTTATTCACTTTATTTAGTTGGGTGTCATAATCAGGTGAGCCTGCATAAATGAATATATCAGCTGGTGTCCTATTTGTGGTATTATGTTTGGTTTTATGATTATAAGTATAAAGAATTAATTCAAACTTCGTGAATCTATCTTCTGGGTTATCCTCGCTAGATATTATTCTTTATTTTTCATTTACTGTTTTATGAAATCTTTCTACGTCAGATATTCCATTTTTACTGGAAGTGATCTCTATTTTGACGTTTTCCGCATTCAGCCATGCTTGCAATGCTGTGCACATAAAAGCTGAATCTTTATCGGCTTTGATTTCAATTGGTTTGCCCATCTCGTTAAAAACTTTCATGATGGCTCTTTTTGCTTCTAACCAGTCACGACTTTTTACTTCTACAAGAGTGGCAAACTTCGAGTATACGTCAATACATGATAGGAACTGTTGGTTACCAACCATATAGAAATCTATGACGTATTTCTCTCTGATGTTCAGTATTTCCGGTGTAGTTTCGAATGCCAACTTCGTATTTCTATGCTCTGTTTTGGCAATATTACAAGTAGGACATTCGTTTATGATGTTTTGGATCCGGGTAATAGTATTTTCCCCTAAAAATCTATTTCGTTATGGAAATATAATGCGCTCTTTTTGGTGCATAGATATTCCTTTATTATATCCTTCGCTAAGGTGTTAGTCATTTCCTTATACGTGATCTTGAAGATTAGCTTGTGCAAATAACGAATTGTTTCTACCTTATCTTCATTGCCTTTTATTAGCTCAATTTGCCGATTGTAATAGTTAATTGGTCTTTCCGTGATAGCAATGTGATTTAGATTGTCTTCCTGTGCGCTATGTACAGTTGCACCAACGCTATTGGAAGCTTCTCCAAGGAGATTTTCATTAATCTTTACCCTTGATAAGGCATCAGCTACATGATTTTCTTTGCCTGGTAGATTTTTCATTTTAAAATCAAACTCATTCAGTTTTATTTTCCACCTTTGTAATTTCATATTTGGCTCCTTGAGGTTGTTCAACCAAATCAAGGGTTTATGATCGCTTTGTATCTCGAATGTTCTACCGAACAGGTATGAACGGAAATACTTGGTTGCCCATACGATCGCTAATAATTCCTTTTCGATGGCTGAATAGTTTATTTCATGTTCATTTAGGGTTCTGCTAGCGTAGCAGATCGGTTTGTGATCTTGTGACAAAACCGCTCCCAATGCTATGTTACTAGCGTCGGTTGTTACCGTGAACATTTTGTCAAAGTCTGGGAACGCAAGGATAGGGTCTGAGGTGATGAGTAATTTTAGTCTCTCAAATGCCTCGACGTACTTTTCTTCCTTGGGGTCTATGACAGCTCCTTTCTTTAGTTTGAGTGTCATGGGTTTTGCTATGTTTGCAAAATTAGGAATGAATTTCCTGTAGAACTCGCACAGACCTAAGAATGACTTTATTTGTTTAGTCGTTTCTGGTATTGGAAATTTGACAATGGCAGAGATTTTGCCTGGACTTGGTACTATTCCTTCAGTAGTGACTACATGACCTAGGAATTCAGTTTCCTTTTTCATGAATTCACATTTATCCATTTGTAGCTTCAAGTTGAAGTCTCTCAACTTTCCAAATACTCTCCTTAGTGACAACAAGTGTTCTTCCAATGAAGTGGAAAATATAATGATGTTATCTAAGTATACAAAGCAATCTTTGAAGATTAACTCTTCTATCAGATTGTTCATACATCTTTGGAAGGTAGCTGGGGCAGTGGTTAGCCCAAAAGGCATACGAGTGAACTCGTAATGTCCATGCTTAGTGGAGAACGCAGTTTTGGGGATTGAGCTAGGTTCCATGGGTATTTGATGGAAACCTTTTGCTAAATCGATTGTCGTAAAATACTGACATTTACCTAGTTTGTCTAGGATTTCATCTATTCGTGGAGTTGGGAATTTGTCCTTAACTGTTATTTCATTTAGACTTCTATAGTCTACTACCATTCGATATTTTTGCTCTCCTGAAGCATCTATCTTCTTCGGAATCATAGATATGGGCGAGCAGTAAGGAGAATTCGACTTTCGAATTATTCCCTGCCTGATCATATCTTTGATTTGCTGGCTTACCTCCTGATCATGTATCTGGGCATATTTGTATGGTCGTCTGTAGACCGGGTCTTCATGTTGAGTTTTGATCTCGTGCTTGATTGTACTTGTGAAAGTCAAATTGTCACCTTCTCTGTACTGCACATCCTTAAACTCATATAAGACCTTCTTTAACTCTTCCCTCTCTTCGTCGTTTAAGTGTTCCAATCTTAATTGATTACATTCCCTTAATTCACTGTCTAGAGCGGAAGCGAAGTATTGATCTCCCTCTGGAGATGGGTCAAGGCACTTAGGTGCGATCTTCTCTTCTTTTGTAGAGGGATCAGTGCACTTCTGTGCGGTCTTGCCGGCTTCAATAGCTTCTCCACTCTGAATGATTGGGTGCGACCTAGCTCCTAGTGTTACAGTGTCATTTCTGTAATCGATGACGGCTTTACTTGCCATCAAGTATTCTCTTCCTAATAAAATATCATAATTTTCGGAAAAGTTATGTATGTAGAACTTTTGTTCGGACGGACATGTTTGGTTCGCATTCCTCATTATACTCTTAGTTAAACGGACAGGTCCATTGATGGTATGGACCGTAAGGTTATCGTCTTTTATCTCGGAATCTGTATAATTTTCTTTCATGATGTTGATCGATGATCCCGAGTCAGCGATACACCTTAATATTCTTTTATTAATGGTAATGTTTATATAGGGTCCTCCTCGGTTTCTTCCGAGGCGGCTTGATGAAAATTTACGTCCATCTTCGTTTGGCCACTCTGGCTCTCCCTCCCTTTTTTTAGTAGGTTGGTTGGGTCCACTCCCACTAGCTTGGTTTTGAGATATTTGCTGATTGAATGGATTCTAAGCCCTACCTTGATTCAAGGAATTTTTGAACTCATTGTATAATCCAGGATTTTGGGAATTTTGATTTTGATACAAATATGCCCAGATACATGATCAGGAGGTAAACCAGCAAATCAAAGATATGATCAGGCAGGGAATAATTCGAAAGTCGAATTCTCCTTACTGCTCGCCCATATCTATGATTCCGAAGAAGATAGATGCTTCAGGAAAGCAAAAATATCGAATGGTAGTAGACTATAGAAGTCTAAATGAAATAACAGTTTAGGACAAATTCCCAACTCCACGAATAGATGAAATCCTAGACAAACTCGGTAAATGTCAGTATTTTACGACAATCGATTTAGCAAAAGGTTTCCATCAAATACCCATGGAACCTAGCTCAATCCCCAAAACTGCGTTCTCCACTAAGCATGGACATTACGAGTTCACTCGTATGCCCTTTGGGCTAACCACTGCCCCAGCTACCTTCCAAAGATGTATGAACAATCTGATAGAAGAGTTAATCTTCAAAAGATTGCTTTGTATACTTAGATGACATCATTATATTTTCCACTTCATTGGAAGAACACTTGTTGTCACTAAGGAGAGTATTTGGAAAGTTGAGAGACGCCAACTTGAAGCTACAAATGGATAAATGTGAATTCATGAAAAAGGAAACTGAATTCCTAGGTCATGTAGTCACTACTGAAGGAATAGTACCAAGTCCAGGCAAAATCTCTGCCATTGTCAAATTTCTAATACCAGAAACGACTAAACAAATAAAGTCATTCTTAGGTCTGTGCGGGTTCTACAGGAAATTCATTCCTAATTTTGCAAACATAGCAAAACCCATGACACTCAAACTAAAGAAAGGAGCTGTCATAGACCCCAAGGAAGAAAAGTACGTCGATGCATTTGAGAGACTAAAAGTACTCATCACCTCAGACCCTATCCTTGCGTTCCCAGACTTTGACAAAATGTTCACGGTAACAACCGACGCTAGTAACATAGCATTGGGAGCGGTTTTGTCACAAGATCACAAACCGATCTGCTACGCTAGCAGAACCCTAAATGAACATGAAATAAACTATTCAGCCATCGAAAAGGAATTATTAGCGATCGTATGGGCAACCAAGTATTTCCGTTCATACCTGTTCGGTAGAACATTCGAGATACAAAGCGATCATAAACCCTTGATTTGGTTGAACAACCTCAAGGAGCCAAATATGAAATTACAAAGGTGGAAAATAAAACTGAATGAGTTTGATTTTAAAATGAAATATCTACCAGGCAAAGAAAATCATGTAGCTGATGCCTTATCAAGGGTAAAGATTAATGAAAATCTCCTTGGAGAAGCTTCCAATAGCGTTGGTGCAACTGTACATAGCGCACAGGAAGACAATCTAAATCACATTGCTATCACGGAAAGACCAATTAACTATTACAATCGGCAAATTGAGCTAATAAAAGGCAATGAAGATAAGGTAGAAACAATTCGTTATTTTCACAAGCTAATCATCAAGATCACGTATAAGGAAATGACTAACACCTTAGCGAAGGATATAATAAAGGAATATCTATGCACCAAAAAGAGCGCATTATATTTCCATAACGAAATAGATTTTCCTCCATTCCAAAAAGCCTATTTAGAAATCATTAATTCTAACAATATAACCAAAGCTATTAAATCAAGCACGAAACTCCTAGATATTCAGAATTACGCTGAATTTAAAGAAACCATATTAAAGAATCATAAAGGCTTACTCCATCCAGGGATAGAGAAAACCGTCAATTGGTTTAGGGGAAAATCCTATTACCCGGATTATCAAAAACTAATCCAAAACATCATAAACGAATGTCCTACTTGTAATATTGCCAAAACAGAGCATAGAAATACGAAGTTGGCATTCGAAACTACACCGGAAATACTGAACATCAGAGAAAAAAAACGTCATAGATTTCTATATGGTTGGTAACCAACAGTTCCTATCATGTATTGACATATACTCTTGTAGAAGTAAAAAGTCGTGACTGGTTAGAAGCAAAAAGAGCCATCATGAAAGTTTTTAACGAGATGGGCAAACCAATTGAAATCAAAGCCGATAAAGATTCAGCTTTTATGTGCACAGCATTGCAAGCATGGCTGAATGCGGAAAACGTCAAAATAGAGATCACTTCCAGTAAAAATGGAATATCTGACGTAGAAAGATTTCATAAAACAGTAAATGAAAAATTAAGAATAATATCTAGCGAGGATAACCCAGAAGATCGATTCACGAAGTTTGAATTAATTCTTTATACTTATAATCATAAAACCAAACATAATACCACAAATAGGACACCAGCTGATATATTCATTTATGCAGGCTCACCTGATTATGACACCCAACTAAATAAAGTCACCTCTAGTTAAGTCTAAGGTAACAAATCCTTTCAAAAGGACGGGCGAAATTAGACAGGTAGACGAAAAACATTATGAAGAAAAGAATAGGGGTAGGAAAATAACTCATTATAAATCAAAATTCAAGAAAAAGAAGAAATCTAATAGAAGCAAATATAATAATTCCAGAGAAACCGAGGAAGTTAATGGAATCGGCGAACTTCAACACAATTAAAATCCTCATCTTCCTCATAATTACCATCGTAATGGCACAGGGCCAAAACATAGAAATAAATCCTATAAAATCCCACAACGGATATATGATATTCAAAACTGGATCGATTAACATACCTATCAATTACGAATACCATTATCTAACTGTTAATGTAACTAAAACCGAAGAACTATACCAAAATTTATTAATGCAAGCCACTAAATTCCAGGACATAATCCAAATAAAATATCTAGTAGACAAATTGCAAAGAGAAATGAACGGGCTAAAAATAACCAAAAGAAATAAAAGAGGCCTAATCAATATAGTAGGAACAGCCTACAAATATCTCTTTGGAACACTAGATCAGGAAGATAAAGTCGATTTGGAACAAAAAATAGAAAATTTAGCCAGCCATAGCATTCAAATTAATGAACTAAATTTGGTAATAGATGCAGTTAATAGCGGAATAAACGTTATAAACAAACTGAATGAAGAAAAAGACAGGAATCAACAAATAGAAATTTTGATATTCAATCTACAACATTTCACAGAATATATCGAAGATATAGAACTAGGTATGCAATTAACTAGGCTCGGTATATTTAATCCAAAATTATTAAAACAAGACTACCTGGAACAAATAAATTCTGAGAAAATACTAAATATAAAAACCTCCACATGGCTAAAATCCGATACCAACGAAATTCTAATAATTTCCAACATTCCCAAAGACATTAAAAAAGTACCAATCTATAAAATCGTTCCGTATCCAGACGAATTAAATAACATGTTAACAGATATGACATACGACAAGTACTACATAAAAAATGAAGAAGTATTTGTTAAAGAAACTAGATTAAAAAACCAATGACAATTGTATAAAAGGAATTTTAATGCAAATTCCCAGTAAATGTCCATATTCCAAAACTTTCAAATAAACTTTATTGAACCCAATATACTAATCACATGGAATCTTCCAAAAACAACGCTAAACCAGAATTGTGTAAACCAAGAAATCATAGCGGAAGGAAATACCATTATAAAAATCTACAACTGTTCAATCCAATTAAATGAATTTACAATATCAAACACAATGTTAGATTTTGCTCAGAATGTTTATGTCAACAACAACATAACTAAAATAAAACCACTGTCGTATGTCCAAACTAATGAAATAATTATGCAATACACAAAATATAGTAACCTATTACAAATAAGTCTACAAATTTCATTTGTCATAATTATATTAGTACTACTAAGTTATGTAGCTGTTAAATTTAAGAAAACTTCTAAAAGAGTCACGGTTAAATGTATTAACCCTATAATAGAAGCAGAAGAGGAACCAACCTCAGCCACCGCACTTGACACCCCGTCACTATACCCGAGGGTAATCGCCTAGGGACAGGCTAATAACAAACGTTGGGGGAGTGACATATCCATAATTCCCCACATCCCATACACATTATGTTTATGTACAATTCATCCACCCCATCCACACAAGTAACAGGACCCCACTCAAGAATCCATAACTGTTTCTTCCCATACTCCAAGCTAGGGCCCCCAATAATAAAAAAAATGGACAAAATTGTTTCATCAACATTAGAATCACGCCACTCTCGAGAAATCGATTCTTTAGAATCACGCCACTCATGAGGACAAATCAAAACTAGACATAAAACCAAGGAGTATCACATTCCTAGCTCCGTCATGTAATGCAACACCGATCGCCAGCAGTGGATGCCTTTCATCAAAGCCGACGCATCCCCAAATATCGATCCAGGCACGTACGCCACCGACACGAAGATGCAGCCGAGGAAAGCAACGCCCGAAGCCAGAGTCGGGAGTTCCAAGAGAAGGGCTCATGGAAACTAGCCAGCAGCAGAGAGATCAGTTCCGTTTGAGACAAGCAGACGTAAAGTTAAGTCGGGGAATTCAACCAATCTTGTGACAAAGAAATTAAGTACTAAAAATAAAATCTTTTTTAAAAACTAAATTTCGAGTTGCGGATATTTAACTATGTATATTACCACGAACACTTTCCAAACTAATCACGGACATACCAGCTAGGTTTTTCTTTACACTGCTTTCCTGGGTAAATCTCCTGATTCTCGGTCTTAATTGAAACTCAACTCGAGAGGTATGGCGTAGATGCCAGAACTGTTCGTTGGCTAAATATATATATATATATAGTGACATATCCATAATTCCCCACATCCCATACACATTATGTTTATGTACAATTCATCCACCCCATCCACACAAGTAACAGGACCCCACTTAAGAATCAATAACTGTTTCTTCCCATACTCCAAGCTAGGGCCCCCCATAATATAAACAATGGACCACATTGTTTCATCAACATTAGAATCACGCCACTCTCGAGAAATCGATTCTTTAGAATCACGCCACTCATGAGGACCAATCAAAGCTAGACATAAAACCAAGGAGTATCACATTCCTAGCTCCGTCATGTAATGCTACACCGATCGACAGCAGTGGATGCCTTTCATCAAAGCCGACGCATCCCCAAATATCGATCCAGGCACGTACGCCACCGACACGAAGATGCAGCCGAGGAAAGCAACGCCCGAAGCCAGAGTCTGGAGTTCCAAGAGAAGGGCTCATGGAAACTAGCCAGCAGCAGAGAGATGAGTTCCGTTTGAGACAAGCAGACCCAAAGTCAAGTCGGGGAATTCATTTAAATCTTGTGACATAAAGATATTTAAGTTGTAAAATAAAAGTCTTATTTTAAAAAACTTAAAATCGAGTTGCGGATTTTTAACTGGCGCAGTCGGTAGGATTTCGTTTAAAATTAACTCCTATATTTCGGTAATGGTCAGCTTGTGTAATTTCTTATTACTGTGATCACGTAATCCCGGAATCGTTAATAAAATTGTGAAATCCGCCAAAGAACCTATGTGTTACGAGCACATACGATTTGCAAAACTAAAATTAAGTGAACTGAAGTAAGCGGAGATAGTGATCCAACAAGAACAGTGAAACACTAAATACAAAATCAAAAAACTTACAAGTGAACCAAAATAAAGTTAAAAACTACTGAAAACAAAACAAAACCCAATCAACACCAACAACATGGCGTTACCACCACTATCATTGAGCGAAATCCACTTGAACCAGGCACTGCTGTCGATCAGACAAATACCTGCCTATGACGGTTCATCTGGACAGCTAAGCTCATTTATCAAACGAATCGAATATGTATGCGGATTATATCCAACTGAAGATCTTCGCCAACAAAGGATCCTATTTGGAGCGACCGAGATCCAACAGTCAGGAGAGGCACAACGCATATCGCAAATGATACAACCCAACACGTGGCTCGAACTGAAGACGGCGCTGATCAACGAGTTCAAAAATCACACACCATATGAAGAACTCTTACGACAACTATACACCACCAGATTCAACGGCAGTCTTCGTAAGTTTATAGAAGAATTAGAGATAAAAGCATTATTAATAAACAATAAGCTAAACTTAGAAAACATACCAGAAAATAATGTCTTTTATAAAAACGCTTTGAACAACACAATTAAAGATGTCATTACTCGAAAACTTCCTGACAGAATGTTCATGACCTTAGCAAGAAAAGATATTACCACATTGTCTAATCTTAAGAAGGCAGCACAAGAAGAAGGATTGTACGAAGCTAGTACAGCAGATTCAGGTACAAATAAAGATCAATCGAAATCGTCTCAATCAAATCGAAAGAATGTTGGAAACTATTATCCAAATTATAATACTACTAACTATCACAATCAAACTCAGAGTTCATCTGGAACCGGTCAGACTAATCGAACAAACCAAAATCAAAATTCCCAAAATCCTGGATTATACAATGAGTTCAAAAATTCCTTGAATCAAGGTAGGGCTTAGAATCCATTCAATCAGCAAATATCTCAAAACCAAGCTAGTGGGAGTGGACCCAACCAACCTACTAAAAGAGGGAGGGAGAGCCAGAGTGGCCAAACGAAGATGGACGTAAATTTTCATCAAGCCGCCTCGGAAGAAACCGAGGAGGACCCTATATAAACATTACCATTAATAAAAGAATATTAAGGTGTATCGCTGACTCGGGATCATCGATCAACATCATGAAAGAAAATTATACAGATTCCGAGATAAAAGACGATAACCTTACGGTCCATACCATCAATGGACCTGTCCGTTTAACTAAGAGTATAATGAGGAATGCGAACCAAACATGTCCGTCCGAACAAAAGTTCTACATACATAACTTTTCCGAAAATTATGATATTTTATTAGGAAGAGAATACTTGATGGCAAGTAAAGCCCGTCATCGATTACAGAAATGACACTGTTACACTAGGAGCTAGGTCGTACCCAATCATTCAGAGTGGAGAAGCTATTGAAGCCGGCAAGACCGTACAGAAGTGCACTGATCCCTCTACAAAAGAAGAGAAGATCGCACCTAAGTGCCTTGACCCATCTCCAGAGGGAGATCAATACTTCGCTTCCGCTCTAGACAGTGAATTAAGGGAATGTAATCAATTAAGATTGGAACACTTAAACGACGAAGAGAGGGAAGAGTTAAAGAAGTTCTTATATGAGTTTAAGGATGTGCAGTACAGAGAAGGTGACAATTTGACTTTCACAAGTACAATCAAGCACGAGATCAAAACTCAACATATAGACCCGGTCTACAGACGACCATACAAATATGCCCAGATACATGATCAGGAGGTAAGCCAGCAAATCAAAGATATGATCAGGCAGGGAATAATTCGAAAGTCGAATTCTCCTTACTGCTCGCCCATATCTATGATTCCGAAGAAGATAGATGCTTCAGGAGAGCAAAAATATCGAATGGTAGTAGACTATAGAAGTCTAAATGAAATAACAGTTAAGGACAAATTCCCAACTCCACGAATAGATGAAATCCTAGACAAACTAGGTAAATGTCAGTATTTTACGACAATCGATTTAGCAAAAGGTTTCCATCAAATACCCATGGAACCTAGCTCAATCCCCAAAACTGCGTTCTCCACTAAGCATGGACATTACGAGTTCACTCGTATGCCTTTTGGGCTAACCACTGCCCCAGCTACCTTCCAAAGATGTATGAACAATCTGATAGAAGAGTTAATCTTCAAAGATTGCTTTGTATACTTAGATAACATCATTATATTTTCCACTTCATTGGAAGAACACTTGTTGTCACTAAGGAGAGTATTTGGAAAGTTGAGAGACTTCAACTTGAAGCTACAAATGGATAAATGTGAATTCATGAAAAAGGAAACTGAATTCCTAGGTCATGTAGTCACTACTGAAGGAATAGTACCAAATCCAGGCAAAATCTCTGCCATTGTCAAATTTCCAATACCAGAAACGACTAAACAAATAAAGTCATTCTTAGGTCTGTGCGGGTTCTACAGGAAATTCATTCCTAATTTTGCAAACATAGCAAAACCCATGACACTCAAACTAAAGAAAGGAGCTGTCATAGACCCCAAGGAAGAAAAGTACGTCGAGGCATTTGAGAGACTAAAAGTACTCATCACCTCAGACCCTATCCTTGCGTTCCCAGACTTTGACAAAATGTTCACGGTAACAACCGACGCTAGTAACATAGCATTGGGAGCGGTTTTGTCACAAGATCACAAACCGATCTGCTACGCTAGCAGAACCCTAAATGAACATGAAATAAACTATTCAGCCATCGAAAAGGAATTATTAGCGATCGTATGGGCAACCAAGTATTTCCGTTCATACCTGTTCGGTAGAACATTCGAGATACAAAGCGATCATAAACCCTTGATTTGCTTGAACAACCTCAAGGAGCCAAATATGAAATTACAAAGGTGGAAAATAAAACTGAATGAGTTTGATTTTAAAATTAAATATCTACCAGGCAAAGAAAATCATGTAGCTGATGCCTTATCAAGGGTAAAGATTAATGAAAATCTCCTTGGAGAAGCTTCCAATATCGTTGGTGCAACTGTACATAGCGCACAGGAAGACAATCTAAATCACATTGCTATCACGGAAAGACCAATTAACTATTACAATCTGCAAATTGAGCTAATAAAAGGCAATGAAGATAAGGTAGAAACAATTCGTTATTTTCACAAGCTAATTATCAAGATCACGTATAAGGAAATGACTAACACCTTAGCGAAGGATATAATAAAGGAATATCTATGCACCAAAAAGAGCGCATTATATTTCCATAACGAAATAGATTTTCCTCCATTCCAAAAAGCCTATTTAGAAATCATTAATTCTAACAATATAACCAAAGCTATTAAATCAAGCACGAAACTCCTAGATATTCAGAATTACGCTGAATTTAAAGAAACCATATTAAAGAATCATAAAGGCTTACTCCATCCAGGGATAGAGAAAACAGTCAATTGGTTTAGGGAAAATACTATTACCCGGATTATCAAACACTAATCCAAAACATCATAAACGAATGTCCTACTTGTAATATTGCCAAAACAGAGCATAGAAATACGAAGTTGGCATTCGAAACTACACCGGAAATACTGAACATCAGAGAGAAATACGTTATAGATTTCTATATGGTTGGTAACCAACAGTTCCTATCATGTATTGACGTATACTCGAAGTTTGCCACTCTTGTAGAAGTAAAAAGTCGTGACTGGTTAGAAGCAAAAAGAGCCATCATGAAAGTTTTTAACGAGATGGGCAAATCAATTGAAATCAAAGCCGATAAAGATTCAGCTTTTATGTGCACAGCATTGCAAGCATGGCTGAATTCGGAAAACGTCAAAATAGAGATCACTTCCAGTAAAAATGGAATATCTGACGTAGAAAGATTTCATAAAACAGTAAATGAAAAATTAAGAATAATATCTAGCGAGGATAACCCAGAAGATAGATTCACGAAGTTTGAATTAATTCTTTATACTTATAATCATAAAACCAAACATAATACCACAAATAGGACACCAGCTGATATATTCATTTATGCAGGCTCACCTGAGTATGACACCCAACTAATTAAAGTGAATAAAATCACTCAATTAAATAAAAACCGCATAGAGTATGAAGTAGATACCCGCTATAAACTATCACCTCTAGTTAAGTCTAAGGTAACAAATCCTTTCAAAAGGACGGGCGAAATTAGACAGGTAGACGAAAAACATTATGAAGAAAAGAATAGGGGTAGGAAAATAACTCATTATAAATCAAAATTCAAGAAAAAGAAGAAATCTAATAGAAGCAAATATAATAATTCCAGAGAAACCGAGGAAGTTAATGGAATCGGCGAACTTCAACACAATTAAAATCCTCATCTTTCTCATAATTACCATCGTAACGGCACAGGGCCAAAACATAGAAATAAATCCTATAAAATCCCAAAACGGATATATGATATTCAAAACTGGATCGATTAACATACCTATCAATTACGAATACCATTATCTAACTGTTAATGTAACTAAAACCGAAGAACTATACCAAAATTTATTAATGCAAGCCACTAAATTCCAGGACATAATCCAAATAAAATATCTAGTAGACAAATTGCAAAGAGAAATGAACGGGCTAAAAATAACCAAAATAAATAAAAGAGGCCTAATCAATATAGTAGGAACAGCCTACAAATATCTCTTTGGAACACTAGATCAGGAAGATAAAGTCGATTTGGAACAAAAAATAGAAAATTTAGCCAGCCATAGCATTCAAATTAATGAACTAAATTTGGTAATAGATGCAGTTAATAGCGGAATAAACGTTATAAACAAACTAAATGAAGAAAAAGACAGGAATCAACAAATAGAAATTTTGATATTCAATCTACAACATTTCACAGAATATATCGAAGATATAGAACTAGGTATGCAATTAACTAGGCTCGGTATATTTAATCCAAAATTATTAAAACAAGACTACCTGGAAAAGACTAAATATAAAAACCTCCACATGGCTAAAATCCGATACCAACGAAATTCTAATAATTTCCAACATTCCCAAAGACATTAAAAAAGTACCAATCTATAAAATCGTTCCGTATCCAGACGAATTAAATAACATGCTAACAGATATGACATACGACAAGTACTACATAAAAAATGAAGAAGTATTTGTTAAAGAAACTAGATTGAAAACCAATGTCAATTGTATAATAGGAATTTTAATGCAAATTCCCCCTAAATGTCCATATTCCAAAACTTTTCAAAACTTTCAAATAAACTTTATTGAACCCAATATACTAATCACATGGAATCTTCCAAAAACAACGCTAAACCAGAATTGTGTAAACCAAGAAATCATAGCGGAAGGAAATACCATTATAAAAATCTACAACTGTTCAATCCAATTAAATGAATTTACAATATCAAACACAATGTTAGATTTTGCCCAGAATGTTTATGTCAACAACAACATAACTAAAATAAAATCACTGTCGTATGTCCAACCTAATGAAATAATTATGCAATACACCAAATATAGTAACCTATTACAAATAAGTCTACTAATTTCATTTGTCATAATTATTTTAGTACTACTAAGTTATGTAGCTGTTAAATTTAAGAAAACTTCTAAAAGAGTCACGGTTAAATGTATTAACCCTATAATAGAAGCAGAAGAGGAACCACCCTCAGCCACCGCACTTGACACCCCGTCACTATACCCGAGGGTAATCGCCTAGGGACAGGCTAATAACAAACGTTGGGGGAGTGACATATCAATAATTCCCCACATCCCATACACATTATGTTTATGTACAATTCATCCACCCCATCCACACAAGTAACAGGACCCACTCAAGAATCAATAACTGTTTCTTCCCATACTCCAAGCTAGGGCCCCCCATAATATAAACAATGGACCACATTGTTTCATCAACATTAGAATCACGCCACTCTCGAGAAATCGATTCTTTAGAATCACGCCACTCATGAGGACCAATCAAAGCTAGACATAAAACCAAGGAGTATCACATTCCTAGCTCCGTCATGTAATGCAACACCGATCGCCAGCAGTGGATGCCTTTCATCAAAGCCGACGCATCCCCAAATATCGATCCAGGCACGTACGCCACCGACACGAAGATGCAGCCGAGGAAAGCAACGCCCGAAGCCAGAGTCGGGAGTTCCAAGAGAAGGGCTCATGAAAACTAGCCAGCAGCAGAGAGATGAGTTCCGTTTGAGACAAGCAGACCCAAAGTCAAGTCGTGGAATTCATTTAAATCTTGTGACATTGTAGTGGCCAGTTGTGACTCTAAAACTCCAGAGAACAGCTTGGGAAGTACGGCCCTCGCGTTTAACATTAACTCTGCTCTTTACAAAAACAAGATAAGAGATCAATTACAAGAGAGCAGTAGTTAAAGCTTCCATTGAAGAGCTTAATGTCTAATTTAGAGAAGCAGCGTGGATCTGTGGGAGTTATGTTTTAAAGCTTTACTAGAAATCATACGATTACTCCGTTAGTCGTGGAAGCTATGTGTAAGCTTTGCTTAGCATTGTACGATTACTCCGTTATCTAGGGAAGCAAGGTGTAAGCTTTGTCTAAAATCGTACGATTGGTTGTGGAAGGTAAAGTTCCGATCGTAAGGGCTAATGCAAGTAATAGAACTTCTGGCTAGATCATTGCTATAGTGAAGCTGTGCGAATTCGGATGTGTCTTTTTATACAAATATATAGATCCAAGTGAATTTGAAAACGTTGTGCAATCAAACACGTGCCAAGTAAATTGAAGTTCTGGTGGACTACATTATTCCTTTTGGATTAAGAAAAAATAAAAGGTATTTGGACCTTACAATAGTGACACAGCTTTAACAGTCTCGTATCATAGGGCTGGAAATCTTACTACGTTCGACACTGGGAAAGAAAAACCAATTGACCCCCCCTCCAAGAACGAGGTCGTCAAAGTCGATCGATTTCTTAGTAGGTCTGGGAAAGACCTCGGATTTCCCAGGAACCAGCATCTACATAAACCAACGATAACTACAACCAAATAAACCAGAAAGAGCCGTCCGAAGATATACTAGAGTGAAACCCGAAGTTATGTGGAGGCATACTTGAGCTGAAGTACATTTTGGAGTAATACGAGAAGAATGGTTTTCTTGCGAATTCGGAGAAACTAATATGCCGCACTCGTCACCCTTCTCGCTTATGAATTAAGCGCGCGGCTAAGGCTTTCGCATATAGTTCTTCGCAGTATGTGGAGTGGTTCTCAAACTGTGAAAATAAAACATTATTCTGCGGCGATCCACACTGCCGTTTAATAGTCGTCGTGTGAAAATGTACCAAAGTATTAGTTTTGAGTCTCGCCATGAGATTTTCCATTTATTAAAGATTAGGCTACGCACTAACTATTTTTGTATTGTCTAGATTTAAAAAGAAAAAAAAAACCAATAATGTATATAATTACCCATAATTAGAAATTAGCGCAAATGAAAACCACATTTTTTTAAGATCCGCCGTTGAGTGGCAAATCGTCGTCGTACGGGTATGGAAATGGAAGGAAAATCGGTGTTTCATCCGAATTATAAGTGAAGACCTGTATATTCATAATTTTTCTCCCTTCCTCAGAATATGTTCCTACGTCGCCCCTTGAGCTCAACGGACACGCCGGATAATTCGTATAAAGTATGAGTGAGTTACGAAACTTCCTTAAACGGAATTCTCGAGTATTTTCGAAATATATATCTGTCTTATAAAACTTCTATTCCGGTATATAAAACAACCATATCCGTGCCATAATTTAAAGCGGATCGGCTACTAATTTTTCTTTCACGTTTGCCTTCTAGTTATATAATTATCATATTTTTCTCTTCTTTCCAATTTAATTTCTTTTACGCCATATTCTCTACACATAAGTCCTATATACAAATACACATATAACTAGGTATAACTTGCTACTATTTCCTCCTTCTTTATTTAATTACTTTATGCTAAGTTTATACTTATCTGGAAAACCATGAAGTCCAAACCCTTAAATTTTGAATTATTAAATAATAATTAGTAGATAATAATGGAACATTAAACCTTTCGTGTTTGTCCTGAGTAGAGCCTGAGGAAGTCCGATGATCAAATAGAGATGCGCTCGATTAGGGTTATGCTGTCGATTAAACGGCATACAAAGATAGGGAGGGTAGAGAAGGGGTCAAAGTCATCTGAGGTCCCCAAGAGCGACGGAATATAGCCTGACTATTTGTCGGTAGTCGGTTAAACAGTTAGTTAAAATTCACATTATTTTCTTTTTGATTTCTTTGGTAGAGTTCCTTTTGAACATTAAATCAAGTGTACCTAAAACATCTTTGCGAATGTGTTCGTATAGCAGATAGGAGAGTAGGAAAGATCCCACGACATTCCGGCGAGCTAGTTAGAGCATAGCTAGAGGTACACGTTCCGAAATCCTGCTATACTATTGGTGTCTGACCGTCAAAAAAAAGTATGTACAACCTCCATCCGTACATACAATCTCACACCTCTACGAATATGAATTTCTGGCACATTAAATAGATTGGCGCCCAACGTGGGGCCAGAGTACGGGTTACTACTGGTTAAAACCCCCAAAAACTTTGCTCGTTGCAATTTTAAATTCCACATTAAAATTAATACTTCCCGTCCAACTACTGTAACGGAGGATATTGATGGAATTTTGGGTTGAAGATTCTGAGTTTCGGAATACCTAACCAAATAGAATCCGCCAGGTAGCAAGGGATGGAAAGTGATATTTTTTTTGTTACCAGAATTAATTTGCGAATATTCGCCAGCTATTCACAAAGGCGGATAGGTCGGCCAAATTATAAAAGGATAACCCCAAAAGAGTTTATGAAGGAAGAGTATCGATGGCTTTCGGAAGTCTAATTTTCTAGATATAGATTTGGAAATTAGCCATTGCCAAGGTTACTGACCACATAAATGTTGAAGAATGACCATCTCTAGCAATGCACGCATGTATTGACAGACATATGAGTATGTAGACGTATGTATGAGTGAGAGACGTAACGAAGCGACGTTCTCTTATCTCCCTTTTTGTTCTCCCTTTCGTTCGGTCTCTATCTGCCTGCGAGCAGAGCATTTATTAGTCACAAATAAACCTTACATATGAATGGTTGCGTTTTTACTTTTCGGTACAAGAACTTCCCTTGCAACGGCAGCGAAATTCTGTCCAACAGGTTATGGGCCCAGGTTCGGATTTTGTAAATTAAAAGTAAAGTGATTGTTTTAGTTACGAACTATTAACAGCGGTGTGACTCAGAGACTAAACGATAATCAGCAATGCGCGGGATGTATCAAATAGACAAATTAGAGGAGGGAAATTATGACTCCTGGTGTATTCAAATGCGGTCTGTGTTGGTGCACGCTGAATTGTGGAGTGTGGCATCTGGTGACCTGCTACCAACGAATGTTGCCGAAGGTGTGAATTGGCAGGCCAAGGATGAAAAGGCCATGATCACATTGAGTGTGAAAACTTCACAGTTGGGATACATTAAAAATTGCAGTAAGTCGTCCGAAGCATGGAACAAATTAAAGAGTGTTCATCAACCAAGTGGACCTGTACGAAAGGTTCAACTGTACAAGAAATTGCTAAGCAAGCGCATGGACCAAAGGCAAAGCGTTTCAAGCTACATTAATGAGTTCGTGGACATTCTTGATGGCCTTGGGTCAGTAGGAATCGAGCTAAATGATGAACTGCGCTCAATTGTTTTGTTGTCAAGCCTTCCAGAACAATGAAGCATATGAAGGCTCAGTGTAAGAAGGAGAGCGCAAATGTGGAAAGGGCAGCAAGAGTGGAGAACAAGCAGTGCAGTCTATTAAATGCGTTGGACGCAGATAATTTGAAAAAGAGTATGTGGTGTTTGGATAGTGGTGCCACAAGCCACATGTGTTGTGAGAAACAGTTATTCACAAAGTTCGAGAAACACACAGAAATGATTGGTCTGTCTGACTCCGGTTTCCTAAAAGCTGAAGGAAAAGGGGAAGTAGAGCTGAAGACAGAGATATGCACGCTGCTGTTAAAGAATGTTCTCTATGTGCCCGAAATGAATGGAAATTATTTCTCGGTGAGCAGCGCTGTACAGAATAAATGTGTCGTCACTTTTGGACAAGAATATGCACGAGTTATCCAAAATGGCGAATGCATTGTAAAGGCGAACAGAGTTGGAAACTTGTATATGTTTCGAGGAAAACAAAACAACTGTTTTCGGCGGTTAAGGCTGATGGTGCCCTGTGGCATAAACGGTACGGCCACTTGAACATCAGCAGTATGAAAGATTTGATCAGCAAAGGAATGGTGCGCGGCATTGAAAATATGGTTTTCCCGGCGGATATGAATTGCAAAATATGTATGGTCAGCAAGATTCATGCGCAACCATTTCCTGTTGCAACCACCAGTAGAGCTCAAGATATATTGGAACTAGTTAATGCAGATGTGTGCGAGCCCTTTGGCACACAGTCGCTTGCTGGATCAAAGTATTTTCTAACCTTCATCGATGACAAATCAAGGCGTACATTTGTGTATTTCCTGCGGACAAAGGATGAAGTCTTCCAGAAGTTCGTCGAGTTCAAAACCCTGGTTGAACGGCAAACGGGAAAAAGTCTCAAATGTATCCGGAGCGACAATGACGGTGAATTTGTCAACAAATCGTTTGATGAATTTCTGAAAACTAATGGGATTGAGAGGCAGCTGACAGTGGCGTACACTCCACAGCAAAACGGCGTTGCTGAGAGGGCAAACCGCACTCTGGTGGAAATGTCAAGATGTATGCTGGTCCAGTCAGTATTAGGCGAATCCTTGTGGGCTGAGGCAGTCAACGCAGCTGTGTATGTACGGAATCGTATGACGCCTATGGAAGCGTGGACTGGTAAGAAACAGTCTGCAGACTGGAGAGCGTGCGATTTATTCTTGCTCTAGCAGCAGAATTGAAATTATATGTCAACCAAATGGATGTATGTACGGCATACCTCAACAGTGACCTGAGCGATACGGTGTACATGAAGCAACCACAAGGATACATTGATCGAGCTTATCCAGCGAAGGCTATGCTGCTTAAAAAGGCAATATATGGATTGAAGCAGTCAGGAAGGGAATGGAATTCGAAGCTGAATGGCGTCCTGACTAATCTGGGTTTTGTTTCCTGTGACAACGAGCCGTGCCTCTACCAGCAGAGAGGGAAAGGTAACTTATCGTTAATCTTGGTATATGTTGACGATTTACTTATAGCATGTCAGTCCAAAGAGGACATGCTCGGTATCAAATCGGCTATTTCAAATGCGTTCGAATGTATCGACAAAGGTGTTCCAAAGCTGTTTTTAAGCATGGAGGTGCACCGTGAAGGTGAGCTTGGGCCTATCACCATAGGCCACTCGCAATACATCAAGGAACTATTGCAAGCTCACGACATGGACGAATGTAGACCAGTGGCTACTCCGTTGGATGCGGGGTTCCAGGTGGATTGTACTAATGAGCAGTGTCAAAAGGTTGATCCTGACATGTATCAATCCATGATTGGTGAGCTGATGTGGCTGGCACTCACAACCAGACCGGACATTTTGCATTCAGTTGCAAAGTTGGCCCAGAGGAACAAAGATCCGCACGCAGAGCATCTGGCTGGTGTGAAGCACGTTCTGAGGTACTTGGCAGCGACGATGAACTTCAAACTACACTACAAAGGGTGTCACCAGCCACTTACTGGATATGTGGATGCGGATTGGGGCGGCGATCGAACTAACCGGAAGTCGTATACGGGCTATGTTTGTTTTTTGGCAGGTGGCCCAATTTCTTGGCGATCTGAGAAACAACGCAGCGTGGCACTTAGCAGCACGGAGGCAGAATACATGGCACTGTCGGCTGCGTGTAAGGAGTCCATATTCTTACGTCGCTTAATCATTGAAATTGGCTGTGGAGATGAAGCTACCTCAACTACCTTATATGGCGATAATCTGAGCGCACAAGAGCTGGCTAGGAACCCAGTGCATCACTCAAGGACCAAGCATATTGATATTAGATATCACTTTGTACGACAGATTGTAGAAGAAGATCAAGTTAAGTTAAAGTATGCTAGTACAACAGATATGATTGCAGATATCTTGAGCAAGAATCTCCCTAAGAGAAAGCATGTCGAATTTACAAAATTGTTAAGTTTAAATTGAGTTAAATGGAAGCATGCACGCATTGAGGAAGGGTGTTGAAGAATGACCATCTCTAGCAATGCACGCATGTATTGACAGACATATGAGTATGTAGACGTATGTATGAGTGAGAGACGTAACGAAGCGACGTTCTCTTATCTCCCTTTTTGTTCTCCCTTTCGTTCGGTCTCTATCTGCCTGCGAGCAGAGCATTTATTAGTCACATATGAATGGTTGCGTTTTTACTTTTCGGTACAAGAACTTCCCTTGCAACGGCAGCGAAATTCTGTCCAACAATAAACATACCATAGACCAATTTAGATTTCATTGAGGTTATATTCCGGCGACAAGAGAAAGCGTATATCGGACGGAGTCAAGCTCGAAAAGGACAAATATTGGGTATTTAGGAAAATTTTGTAGAATTTATTGAAGCTTTGGTCCTATAATTAGGGATTTCCACATTTAGTGATCAGAACTCGTATTACTGGGTTACCTTAACATGTCACCAGTACAACGTACCCCAGGGGGCAAGGCGTCGGGTGACGTGGACGCCCAGATCTGTGGTATATGTCAAGAAGCCATAAGAAGAAGTCAACTAATATGTACTGCGTCTTGTGAGCACCGGTATCATGATACTTGCATGAAAGAATTCGTGAAAAATAACAGAAATTGCCCCGTATGTAGGGCGGAGTTGAATCCGGAGGAACTTTCGTTTGATGAGAATACTCTAGCAGCCGAATTACCACCCGACATGGGTTCGGGTATAGTGCCGTTAGAAGGGGGATCCAACCCGGAGTCAAACGCTTCAGAGAGAGGACATCAAAAGTCAAGAGGGGCTATGCCTAAACAGGGACGGGGAACTACATCGCGCCGAGGGATGCATACTAGGTTGCAGTCTCAACAATTTCGGGATAATTCTTTGGGCAGTATCAGCCATAGGTCGGGCGAAGGAGATATGCCGGAAAGAACCATTGAGGTTATACAAGCCCTGATAAAAGGTGAGCAGAAAGATATGATGGTGGAGCTAAGTTCATTCGTTAAGAATTTGATCGAAGAAAACCTACGCGGACAATTAGGTAGGATGACTATAGCTTCAGATAGCACGCCTGTGCAAGCGACAAGGCAAAATCACCAGCCTAATATAACAGGAAACACGTTGTCTTCAGAAAATGGAAGGGAAAGGGGATTACCACATCCAAATGTCTCTAACAGGGCAATAGCTCCTGGGAAGGCCGCTAATATCTTAGCCAGTTGGCGACTAAGGTTTGACGGATCCAAAGACGCTATGCACGTCGACGAATTCCTGCACAGGGTTCGTTCACTTACATCCTCCACTTTAAATAACGATTACGAATTACTCTGTGACAATATGCATCTGCTTTTCTCGTCTAAAGCCAGCGATTGGTTTTGAAACTTCCATAGAAAGAACCCACAGTTTTCTTGGCAAACTTTTTCTGCCTCATTTAGACAACGATTCGATGATGCTAAAGATGATTTCGACTTGTGGGAGTTGATTAGAAAACGCCGTCAGAGAGAGGGTGAATCGTTTGACGATTACCAGACGGCCGTCGAAGAATTAGTGTCCAGGCTCTCACACGAGGTTAGCGAAAATAAGTTAGTAGACATTTTAAAACGTAACGCAAAAACGGCCCTCAGATATGAACTCTTGCATCTCAAAATCAGCGATCGAACTGGCCTGAGAGAAGAAGTTCGCAAGCATGAAAACTTCTGTAAAGACAACCATAACCCTTTTCCACGAGGTAAATTCAGCAAACCGAATGTAGCAGAAATACTTACGGACAATGAAGATATGGAGGAAGAAGACGTTTCGCAGATTTATCGTAAGAAACTGGTATGCTGGAACTGCGACCAGGAAGGGCATCGTTTTGATGATTGTTTAGGAGAAAGGCGAATTTTCTGCTATGGGTGTGGTGCTAAGGATATTTATAAACCTCGATGCGTCAAATGTAACCCAGCGAAAAACTTGAAACGGGATGTACCGACCGGAGCCCAGTCAGTACATCCGACCAAGAACAGCAACTAAACGAAAGTAAACCAACTACCTTAAGAGGGCTTTCCGAAGGGGTAGTTGACGTAAAACCGGATATGATACTACACCAAATTTGTACAGGTATAGATGTAGCGACTCAAACGATGGAGAGCAAAGAGTTAGATTCAGAAAATGTGAATACGTGGTTTAAATTGATAGTTAAGCCCAAACGATCGACGGTCCGGAGACGAGCGTTCTGGAAAAAGGTCCAATCTGTTCGAAAACGTTTAGTCTCAGCAGTTATTCTGAGTTCAGATAACCGATTGTACACGGAGGTAATGATCGAAGGGCAAACTTATAAGGCTTTGCTGGATTCAGGAGCAACCATTAGTTGTTTGGGTGGGAGAGCAGCAACCTTTTTAGCACATCACCCACAATCTCAGAAGTGTTTGGGAACCATACGCACTGCCTGCAACGAAGCTTGTACCGTAGTGTCAAAATTGGTGGTTCCGATTGAATTCCGTAAAATAGTTAAGGAAGTAGAGTTCTTTATCATACCAGATTTAAAGCAAGATGTTTATTTAGGAGTTGACTTTTGGAAAGATTTCGGTCTTCTATCCCAATTATTGACCCGAGAAGGAACTGTGAGCTGTTTGGAGAATAGAGGCGACACGATTATGAAGGAAACGCCTAAAATGCTGTAAATGTAATAAGAACCTTCCCGTCATATGAATGCGACGGACTAGGTCGTACACACCTAATACAACATTCTATGGTAATCAATGCCGAAGTACCCGTCAAACAACGACATTGGCCCATTTCCCCCGCGAAAGAGAAAGTGATGTTCGAAGAAGTAGAGAAGATGATTAAGCTGGGCGTGATAGAACCTTCAAATAGTCCGTGGAGTAGCAATTGCGTCCTAGTAAAGAAAGGGAACAAGAATAGGTTATGCCTTGATTCTCGAGAGATCAACAAATATACCCGAAAAGATGCATACCCCCTTCCCCATATAGATGGGATACTCAGTCGATTGCCACCTGCCAAATACATAACGGGACTCGATATGAAGCATGCTTATTGGCAAATTCCCCTAGAGGAGTCTTCACGCCAATACACCGCGTTTACCATACGTAACCGACCGCTGTATCAATACAAAGTTATGCCTTTTGGTCTAACCAATGCCTCACAAACCCTCTGTCGTTTAATGGATAAGGTAATACCTGCTAACTTGCGTACGATGTTTACCTCGATGACTTACTAATTTTATCAGACGATTTCGAATCCCATTTAATGTTACTGAGAGAAGTTGCAGTACACTTACGAAAGGCTAATCTTACGATAAACATTGCCAAGTCGCACTTTTGCATGCGTGAGATTAAGTATCTGGGGTTCATCATTGGAATCGGACAGGTAAAGACGGATCCGAGTAAAATTGAAGCTATTAAAGAATTCCCCGTTCCCAAGACGGTGAAACAATTGCGACGATTCCTTGGTCTTGCTGGGTGGTACCGTCGTTTCGTCGACAATTATGCAACGGTAAGTTGCGCCCTCACAGAACTATTAAAGAAACCGAAAGCGTATGCGTGGAACCCTTTGGCCAATCAGGCATTTGAAAAACTTAAACAGTGCTTGACGTCAGCTCCCATTTTGTCTACTCCTGATTTCTCAAAACCCTTTTTGCTGTTATGTGATGCTAGTACTGTAGGAATTGGTTGTGTGTTAGCTCAGAAAAACGAAGAAGGAGAAGAATTACCCGTAGCATTCATGTCCGAGAAGCTATCTAAAGCTCAGAAAAACTCCTCAGTCACGGAATTAGAATGTTTAGCGGTGATAAAGGGAATTAAAAAGTTTCGGGCTTATGTAGAAGGTCAGGCATTCGAGGTGATAGCCGATCATGCCTCATTACAATGGCTTATGCGTCAGAAGGAGTTGTCTGGTAGATTAGCTCGATGGGCCATAAAACTACAGGGATTCTCTTTTGAGATAACGCACCGGAAGGGCTCACTAAACGTGGTAGCGGATGCCCTATCGCGTAAAGAGGAAATTAATGTTTCTGAAATGGAAGAGCAGGGTCCGATAGTTGATCTATCTGCCGCAGAATTTAAATCACCAGAATATATGACCTTAATTGATAATATTCGCGCTAAGCAAGACAAATTACCAGACTTGAAGATTCTCAATGATTTTGTCTACAAAAGAACCGAACCTGATCAGGGAAATAATGGTGTAGATAATCTATCTTGGAAATTGTGGATTCCTAGGGAACTCACCCAAGGTGTAATCTCACGGGCCCATGATCCGCCCAATGCCGCCCACAGTGGAGTAGGGAAAACCATCGAAAAGATTAAAAGATATTTGTTTTGGCCAAAAATGAACAAGCAAATACGTGAGTATGTAACTCATTGTGAAGTGTGTCGTCACACCAAACACCCGAACACCGTGTTGAAACCACCCATGGGAAAACCAATGGTGTCTGATCGTCCGTTTCAAAAGCTTTATATGGATTTGCTGGGTCCATATCCCCGATCTAAGAAAGGGCATATTGGTTTACTTATTATCGTAGATCACTTCACAAAATTCCATTTCCTATGCCCCCTTAGGGTGTTTACTTCCAATCGGGTGTGCGATTACCTCGAAAATTATTTGTTCTGTACATTTGGAGTCCCCGAGGTGATATTAACAGATAACGGATCTCAATTCGTTTCTGGAGCCTTTCAGGCTTTTCTAACCCGCTTTGGGATACAACATATTCGTACGGCGATATATTCACCACAGGCGAATGCAAGTGAGAGACTCAATAGATCGGTGTTAGCAGCTATAAAAGCTTACATAAGCCGGGATCATTCCACTTGGGATACCAAATTACCGGAAATCAGTGCTGCTCTCAGATCCAACATTCACCAAAGCACCGGGTACTCGCCCTATTTCCTAACCTTTGGACAAAATATGATTCTGAATGGCAAAGACTGAGTTGCTTCGCCGCTTAAGACTCTTATCGGAGGATAGCCGCATTAGTTATCCGGAAGCACTACAAATTATTCGCGAATCGGCAAAGAAAAAGGTGAAAGAGTCACATGAACAAAATTCTAGGCGATATAATCTACGCTGTCGAAAAGTAGAGTTTAAGGTTGGAGAGCCAGTACTTGCCCGCAATTTCTGCCAAAGCAATGCTATTAAAAAGTTCAATGCAAAGTTAGCGCCGGTTTTTATTTCAGCCGTGGTATCAAGACGAGTTGGCTCATCCTATTATCAACTGCAGAACGAACAGGGTAAAAACTTAGGAATATTTCACCTCAAAGACATACAAGTGAAACACTAGGCAACTGTCCTTTTTCCGTTTAGGCTTCGCCAGTTAAAACTAGCGCTTCCTCAACTGTGGTGTAGTGGCCAGTTGTGACTCTAAAACTCCAGAGAACAGCTTGGGAAGTACGGCCCTCGCGTTTAACATTAACTCTGCTCTTTACAAAAACAAGATAAGAGATCAATTACAAGAGAGCAGTAGTTAAAGCTTCCATTGAAGAGCTTAATGTCTAATTTAGAGAAGCAGCGTGGATCTGTGGGAGTTATGTTTTAAAGCTTTTCTAGAAATCATACGATTACTCCGTTAGTCGTGGAAGCTATGTGTAAGCTTTGCTTAGCATTGTACGATTACTCCGTTATCTAGGGAAGCAAGGTGTAAGCTTTGTCTAAAATCGTACGATTACCCCGTTGGTTGTGGAAGGTAAAGTTCCGATCGTAAGGGCTAATGCAATTAATAGAACTTCTGGCTAGATCATTGCTATAGTGAAGCTGTGCGAATTCGGATGTGTCTTTTTATACAAATATATAGATCCAAGTGAATTTGAAAACGTTGTGCAATCAAACACGTGCCAAGTAAATTGAAGTTCTGAGGGACTACATTATTCCTTTTGGATTAAGAAAAAATAAAAGGTATTTGGACCTTACAATAGTGACACAGCTTTAACAGTCTCGTATCATAGGGCTGGAAATCTTACTACGTTCGACACTGGGAAAGAAAAACCAATTGACCCCCCCTCCAAGAACGAGGTCGTCAAAGTCGATCGATTTCTTAGTAGATCTGGGAAAGACCTCGGATTTCCCAGGAACCAGCATCTACATAAACCAACGATAACTACAACCAAATAAACCAGAAAGAGCCGTCCGAAGATATACTAGAGTGAAACCCGAAGTTATGTGGAGGCATACTTGAGCTGAAGTACATTTTGGAGTAAGACGAGAAGAATGGTTTTCTTGCGAATTCGGAGAAACTAATATGCCGCACTCGTCACCCTTCTCGCTTATGAATTAAGCGCGCGGCTAAGGCTTTCGCATATAGTTCTTCGCAGTATGTGGAGTGGTTCTCAAACTGTGAAAATAATACATTATTCTGCGGCGATCCACACTGCCGTTTAATAGTCGTCGTGTGAAAATGTACCAAAGTATTAGTTTTGAGTCTCGTCATGAGATATTCCATTTATTAAAGATTAGGCTACGCACTAACTATTTTTGTATTGTCTAGATTTAAAAAGAAAAAAAAAAACCAATAATGTATATAATTACCCATAATTAGAAATTAGCGCAAATGAAAACCACATTTTTTTAAGATCCGCCGTTGAGTGGCAAATCGTCGTCGTACGGGTATGGAAATGGAAGGAAAATCGGTGTTTCATCCGAATTAGAAGTGAAGACCTGTATATTCATAATTTTTCTCCCTTCCTCAGAATATGTTCCTACGTCGCCCCTTGAGCTCAACGGACACGCCGGATAATTCGTATAAAGTATGAGTGAGTTACGAAACTTCCTTAAACGGAATTCTCGAGTATTTTCGAAATATATATCTGTCTTATAAAACTTCTATTCCGGTATATAAAACAACCATATCCGTGCCATAATTTAAAGCGGATCGGCTACTAATTTTTCTTTCACGTTTGCCTTCTAGTTATATAATTATCATATTTTTCTCTTCTTTCCAATTTAATTTCTTTTACGCCATATTCTCTACACATAAGTCCTATATACATATACACATATAACTAGGTATAACTTGCTACTATTTCCTCCTTCTTTATTTAATTACTTTATGCTAAGTTTATACTTATCTGGAAAACCATGAAGTCCAAACCCTTAAATTTTGAGTTATTAAATAATAATTAGTAGATAATAATGGAACATTAAACCTTTCGTGTTTGTCCTGAGTAGAGCCTGAGGAAGTCCGATGATCAAATAGAGATGCGCTCGATTAGGGTTATGCTGTCGATTAAACGGCATACAAAGGTAGGGAGGGTAGAGAAGGGGTCAAAGTCATCTGAGGTCCCCAAGAGCGACGGAATATAGCCTGACTATTTGTCGGTAGTCGGTTAAACAGTTAGTTAAAATTCACATTATTTTCTTTTTGATTTCTTTGGTAGAGTTCCTTTTGAACATTAAATCAAGTGTACCTAAAACATCTTTGCGAATGTGTTCGTATAGCAGAAGGGAGAGTAGGAAAGATCCCACAACATTCCGGCGAGCTAGTTAGAGCATAGCTAGAGGTACACGTTCCGAAATCCTGCTATACTATTGGTGTCTGACCGTCAAAAAAAAGTATGTACAACCTCCATCCGTACATACAATCTCACACCTCTACGAATATGAATTTCTGGCACATTACAACATAAAGATATTTAAGTTGTAAAATAAAAGTTTTTTTTTAAAAACTTAAAATCGAGTTGCGGATATTTAACTATATATATATATATATATGTAAGAAGGAGTGGGCCAGCTGGCCTATTGAGGGGGCAGCGAAGATAGGCAACAGCAGTAATAACAGCAGCAGAGGAACAGCTGATTAGCAGCAACAGCAGTAGTAACAGCAGCAGCAACAGCAGTAGTAACAGAAGCAGATCAACAGCGGACAGAGAAGAAGAGGAACCGAGCGAAGCAGTGAAAAGGAGAGAACAGCAGCATACGGACGCGACTCAAGCAGCAGCAGAAAATCAGCAGAAATAAGCCGTAACATTAAGAACTTTTGTAAGCACACATACCAGGCCACCGCGATAATAATACGAATAAACAATACTCTAAATAATATCTTACATTTGGGGGCTCAACCACTCGCGTACTGCCTGTGTAAAGTGGAAAAAATCAAAAATTGTGCGTCTCATGTCTCAGAAGCCGGCAGCAGACGAAGCGAGACGGAAAAGCAAAAATTCGGTGCAAAAAAACTGCGCATTAGACTCTCAGAAGCCGCAAGCAGAGGAAGCGAGACAGCGAGTGGGTGAAAAGAAGAAGAACCGAGAAAAAAGGGTTGTTTCAAGCCGGCTGCCCACAAGAGTATTGCGCAGTAGAATTATAATGGAAAATACAAGTGGACCACCAGCCGGGAATATGCAGCAAAACGCGAACGAGGGAGCGATGAGGTCAACACTCCTAGAAGAAAACACACAGACGCTCCAACAGCTGGTTCAACTGCTCTCGATGAAAATAAATGCTGATGAAATAGACAAGAAAAGTGATGCAAAGCTGGTAGTGGAAAATTTTGCCAAAATTATTCCAGAATTCAACGGAGAAAATATGTCGGTACAGCAGTCTGAAGCATACAGACTAAATGACAAACAAAAATACGTGCAAGCCCGAGCAAAAATGACAGGTACAGCCGCTCTTTTTCTCGAGTCCACAGCAGTGTATGAGTACGGCCAATTGCGTCACCAACTTTTACAGGAGTTTGAGTGTGAGCGTTTATGCAGTGCGCAAATTCGCAATCAATTGTCTCTGCGAGTGAAAATGGCCGGCGAAAGTTTTCACGAATATATACTACAGATGAAACGCATTGCTGCACGTGGGACAACAGACACGGAGTCGGTGATTCGATACATTGTCGACGGACTGAATTTAAAAACGGATTATAAGTACACCTTGAATGGATGCAGCTCATACAAGCAGCTGCGAGAGAAGTACGACATCTACGAAAGAACGCTCGCGGTTGATGGGGGTTTGGCCCCGAAACAAAAAGACTCACAGCCGTTCGGAAAGAAGTCAAATTTCACCAAATATGAAAGGAAGCAACACTGCTACAATTGTGGATCCCAGGGGCATCTACGCAAGGATTGCCGAGCTGCATTAAAGTGTTTCCGCTGCAATCAGACTGGACACATGTCTAAGGATTGCCCGAGTGCTGCTGCCGTAAACGTTGCATATGAGGAAAAACGCCTGAAGTCTCTTAAAATTAACGACGTGCAAGTCAAGGGGCTCATAGACACCGGTGCAGATGTTTCCCTATTAAAGATGTCAGTGTTCGGCAAAATGAGTGGTATCCATCTGCAAGTCAGTTCGTCAACTTTGAGGGGACTTGGAAACAACATCACACGCTCCGCTGGGCAGTTTACGGCAGAAGTGGAGATCGACGGAATGCGACTGGCACACAAATTCCTTGTGGTGGCCGATCATGCCGTCGGATGCGAATTGTTGCTAGGACACGACTTTATATCCAAGTTCACAATGACATCAACGCCAGGAGGATATAAGTTTTCTCCCCTGCCTGGGGAGGAAACTGAGGACACCAAACAGATAAGTATTTACAACGTGGTCGAAGCAAATACTGACATAAACATTCCATCGCAGTTCAGAGATGCCGTCCAATCAATGATTCAGGACTTTACTGAAAAGAAGCAGACTGCAGTGTGCCCGATCATGCTGAAGATCGTACCGGACGAGAAAATAGCGCCGTTTCGACATTCGCCAAGTCGAGTGGCCATCAGCGAAGCCGACTTTGTCAAGCAGCAGATCGATGAATGGGCCAACGCTGGGATAATACGACGCTCATCATCAAATTTCGCAAGTCGGACTGTAATTGTCAAGAAAAAGGATGGGAGCAGCCGGGTCTGCGTGGACTATCGTCAGTTGAACAAGATGGTCTTGAAAGATTGCTTTCCCGTTCCAATCGTTGAAGAGGTGCTGGAAAAACTGGAAAATGCTAAGGTGTTCACCATCATGGACTTAGAAAATGGGTTTTTCCACGTTCCTGTGGAAGAAAGCAGCAAAAAATATACGGCGTTCATAACGAAGGAAGGCCTCTTTGAGTTAAACCGTGCGCCTTTCGGTTTTTGCAATTCGCCAGCAGTTTTCATCCGTTTTATAAGGTTTGTATTTCAAAACCTTATAAATGAAAACATTCTTGACCTGTACATGGACGATATCGTTATACACGCTGAAACCGCCGACGAATGCCTGGGAAAGCTGAAGAAGGTTTTTGATGCAGCAGCTGAATACGGGCTGAAGATAAAGTGGAAGAAGTGCCGATTTCTGCAGTTGACCATTACATTTTTGGGTCATCAAGTTGGAGGAGGGGAAATCAAGCCTGGATTGGAGAAAACCAAAGCCGTCAGCAAGTTCCCGATGCCGAAAAACATAAAAGCTGTGCAGTCGTTTTTAGGATTAACTGGGTTTTTCCGTAAATTCATAAGAAACTATTCGCTAATATCCAAGTTCACAATGACATCAACGCCAGGAGGATATAAGTTTTCTCCCCTGCCGGGGGAGGAAACTGAGGACACCAAACAGATAAGTATTTACAACGTGGTCGAAGCAAATACTGACATAAACATTCCATCGCAGTTCAGAGATGCCGTCCAATCAATGATTCAGGACTTTACTGAAAAGAAGCAGACTGCAGTGTGCCCGATCATGCTGAAGATCGTACCGGACGAGAAAATAGCGCCGTTTCGACATTCGCCAAGTCGAGTGGCCATCAGCGAAGCCGACTTTGTCAAGCAGCAGATCGATGAATGGGCCAACGCTGGGATAATACGACGCTCATCATCAAATTTCGCAAGTCGGACTGTAATTGTCAAGAAAAAGGATGGGAGCAGCCGGGTCTGCGTGGACTATCGTCAGTTGAACAAGATGGTCTTGAAAGATTGCTTTCCCGTTCCAATCGTTGAAGAGGTGCTGGAAAAACTGGAAAATGCTAAGGTGTTCACCATCATGGACTTAGAAAATGGGTTTTTCCACGTTCCTGTGGAAGAAAGCAGCAAAAAATATACGGCGTTCATAACGAAGGAAGGCCTCTTTGAGTTCAACCGTGCGCCTTTCGGTTTTTGCAATTCGCCAGCAGTTTTCATCCGTTTTATAAGGTTTGTATTTCAAAACCTTATAAATGAAAACATTCTTGACCTGTACATGGACGATATCGTTATACACGCTGAAACCGCCGACGAATGCCTGGGAAAGCTGAAGAAGGTTTTTGATGCAGCAGCTGAATACGGGCTGAAGATAAAGTGGAAGAAGTGCCGATTTCTGCAGTTGACCATTACATTTTTGGGTCATCAAGTTGGAGGAGGGGAAATCAAACCTGGATTGGAGAAAACCAAAGCCGTCAGCAAGTTCCCGATGCCGAAAAACATAAAGACTGTGCAGTCGTTTTTAGGATTAACTGGGGTTTTCCGTAAATTCATAAGAAACTATTCGCTAATCGCCAAACCACTGACCAATCTGCTGCGAAAAGATGTCCCATTTAAAATGAGTCTGGAGGAGCAGCAGGCGTTCGCTACATTAAAGGAAGCATTGGTGAAAGAGCCGGTCTTGAAACTTTATCGCAGGAATGCAAAAACCGAGATACACACTGATGCGTCAAAGGACGGGTTTGCAGCGGCGTTGTTACAATGGCACGAAGGACAATTGCATCCGATCTTATTCTGGAGTAAGAAAACCTCGGAATCTGAAGCACGACAGCATAGCTATATACAGGAAGCCAAAGCAATTTTCCTAGCGTGCAAAAAATTTCGTCAGTACATACTTGGAACCAACTTTAAGCTCGTAACGGATTGCGCTGCTTTCAAGCAAACGTTAAGCAAGAAGGACGTTCCGCGGGAGGTAGCCCAATGGGTCCTGTACTTGCAGGACTACGACTTTGAAGTGGAACACAGACCAGGAGAACGGCTGAAGCATGTGGATTGCCTGAGTAGGTACCCAATTGATGTCATGATGGTATCTTCGGAAGTCACAGCAAGAATTAAGAAAGCCCAGCAGGAGGATACGATGATCAAAGCAGTTTCCGAAATTTTGAAAAGTAAACCATATGAAAGCTGGTCTCGTATACAAAGTGGTGCAAGGCACGGACATGCTGGCAATACCGAAGTCATTAGAAAAAGAAATAATAACCGACGCTCACAACGCAGGACACTTTGCCGCTCAAAAACAATGCATACCGTACAGCAGAGCTATTGGATTCCACATCTGGAAGGAAAAGTAATGCAGATCATAGGAAACTGTATGAAATGTATAATCTACAACAAAAAGCTTGGCAAAAAAGAGGGATTTCTGCATCAAATTGACAAAGGATCACAGCCGCTGTATACTATACACGTGGATCACCTTGGGCCTATGGATGCTACTTCAAAGCATTACAAGTACATCTTCGCAATGGTTGATAGCTTCAGTAAGTTCGTATGGATGTATCCCACAAAAACAACAGGAGCAGACGAAGTTCTTAAGAAGTTAAGGGAGTGGTCTGATGTATTTGGTAATCCGGCACGCATAGTAAGCGATCGTGGAGCAGCATTTACATCTTCAATTTTTGAGGAGTTTGTCAAGGAAAAGAACATCGAACACATATGGAGCACCACAGGGGTACCAAGAGGAAACTGACAAATTGAACGCGTAAACCGATCTATTCTGAGCATCATTTCCAAATTGTCGTCGGAGGAACCTGGAAGATGGTATAAGTTCGTACCGCGAGTTCAGAGGGCTATTAACAGCACTGTTCATGTGTCTACAAAGCGTTGTCCATTTGAGCTGATGATCGGGGTAAAAATGCGTTCTGGACCGGATAGCGACATACTTCAGCTAATAGAAAAAGAGATGGTTGATAATTTTGAAGACGAGAGGCAAAAGATGCGACAAGAGGCAAAAGAAAATATTCAGCAGGCCCAGGACAGATACAAGGAACAATTCGATAAAAAGCGGAAATGCGAATACGGATACAAAATCGGAGATCTCGTAGCCATACGTAGAACACAATTTGTAACCGGAAGAAAGATGGCCAGCGAATTCTTAGGACCATACGAAATAACCAACGTGAAACGAGGCGGACGCTATAATGTTCGGAAGGCAGCAGACGTCGAAGGACCAAGCAATACGACCACAAGCAATGATAACATGAAACTATGGAGGTTCTCTGTAGAAAACGAGGACGCATGGTCATCAGGGACTGATGACTAATCAGGATGACCGAGTGTAAGAAGGAGTGGGCCAGCTGGCCTATTGAGGGGGCAGCGGAGATAAGCAACAGCAGTAATAACAGCAGCTGAGGAACAGCTGATTAGCAGCAACAGCAGTAGTAACAGCAGCAGCAACAGCAGTAGTAACAGAAGCAGATCAACAGCGGACAGAGAAGAAGAGGAACCGAGCGAAGCAGTGAAAAGGAGAGAACAGCAGCATACGGACGCGACTCAAGCAGCAGCAGAAAATCAGCAGAAATAAGCCGTAACATTAAGAACTTTTGTAAGCACACATACCGGGCCACCGCGATAATAATACGAATAAACAATACTCTAAATAATATCTTACATATATATTTAGCCAACGAACAGTTCTGGCATCTACGCCATACCTCTCGAGTTGAGTTTCAATTAAGACCGAGAATCAGGAGATTTACCCAGGAAAGCAGTGTAAAGAAAAACCTAGCTGATATGTCCGTGATTAGTTTGGAAAGTGTTCGTGGTAATATATATATATAAGAATTTGTGTTATAGGACGGCGGCCCGTAGCCACGGTACTGCTCGTGCGATCATCAGTTGCATAAGAGGGCATATACGGTGTGGTCTACGAGAGTGGTGGGGCGGATCGAAAAGACAAGTAGTGAACCCGCGGGAAAACACCGAACAGCGAGACCTGCAGCTTGGCGTTGTCTGTCGAAAGCCTCAACAACCGTGTGGATGCACGGCGAAAACCAAGAGGCGCCTCCGGAACTTTATTTTTGGCGCCATTGATCGAGCCTCCAATGAAAGTGTAGTCCGCAGACCGACGTCGAATCGGATCGGCAACCTGAAGTCAAGCTAAGGAGCTAATGTACCCCATCGTCAACTGATTTAGCTGCGCCAGCGACTCGAATTGATTGCATTATTGTTGGATACTTCCGACGGCGCAGTCCTACTCAGCCTGGCTGACATGTCTCTCGACCACGTCAATAGAGGATCGTAGTTACTCGTTGATGTAACACACGCCCCTTTTTCCTCTAGATTTCATGTGCCAGGCTAAAACCATTCTCTTTCGTCACACGATGTATACAGTTTTATAGTTAGCTATGTAACCCAGCCAACATAATGGTTTTTGGAAACTAATGGGTATGAGAGCAACATTAATTTTTCTTGAGATTACAAAGCAGTACACTCTAGTACGCTCACGTGCATATATACTCGTATTAAATATCTTTTCTTTTCCTTAGAAGTATACACCAACGTCATTATTGAGCTCAACGATCACGGATGGAATAAACGGTACTAGCCTACCAAAATCGCTGTGAGTTTGTAAATAAGAACAAGTACATATATGCACTGAGCTGGGAAGTAACCTGCGTGTTACATATATTTTTCTATTGATATCACCTTTATATATCCGTAACCATAATGTATTGGTACCTCTCACCCCTTTAGAATCTGTTACCCATATATGATGGTCATTTTTATACCCGATACTCAAAATGAGTATTGGGGTATATTAGATTTGTGGTAAAAGTGGATGTGTGTAATGTCCAGAAGGAATCGTTTCCGACCCCATAAAGTATATATATTCTTGATCAGCATCAATAGCCGAGTCGATTGAGCCATGTTTGTCTGTCCGTCTGTCCGTCTGTCCGTCCGTCCGTCTGTCCGTCTGTCCGTCCGTCCGTCTGTCCGTCCCCTTCAGCGCCTAGTGCTCAAAGACTATAAGAGCTAGAGCAACGATGTTTTGGATCCAGACTTCTGTGATACCGCCCCGCCCACTTCCGCCCCCACAAAGGACGAAAATCTGTGGCATCCACATTTTTAAAGATACGATAAAACCAAAAACGCAGAATCGTAGAGGATGACTATATGTTCTAGAGTGTAAAATCTCAACCAGATCGTATAATTATTATAGCCAGAATCAAGAAAACAATTTCATTCTTTCTCGCTCTGTCTCTCTCTAACACACAGGTTTCATGGTCGGCTTTGCCAATTGCAAAATATTTTTTTTTTTTTTTTTCATGTGGAAAATTTGTATTATATTGTAAACAAGTTTACTGCTACCTTTCGTGGCAACTTAATCTAGTTTTACATTTAAGGGGAAAAACAATTGATCACAGGAGAAACATACTTAAACTTAATGTTACATATATGGAGTAGGTACATACATTATTTAGAATATTTACAAAAAGTTAATGAGATGTTATAGGAGGGATCTAGTAGGGAGATCCAGTGGATGACTCCTTTTGAGTCTTCTTTTCCTTGGCGGGTTAATTAGTCGTCTGGCTAGCGCATTAGGGTGACCACCAAGTCGTTGCAAGTACCTTGCTGCATGTAATTGTATAACATCGCCCACTTTGGGAACCTTTAGGTCCCTCTCGATGTCGCTGTTTCGTATGTACCATGGAGCATTGCATATTCGTCGTAGAATTTTTGACTGAGCAACTCTAATTTTATTTAAGTTGGTTTTTGACGCGATGCCGTAAACTTGAAGTGCGTATTTCCATATGGGGCTGAGGATGGACTTGTATATCGTGACTTTGCTGTACAGCGATAGCTTATTTCTTGGTGCAAGTAGCCACGCCATCTTTCCCGCTTTCGCCATCACAGACTGTCGAACCATGGTAGTATGGGTTTTGAAATTTAGTGACCTGTCGAGTACAACACCCAGGTATTTGTACGAGCTCTTGTGCGTAAGTGTGGAGCCCAGCATATTAATGCCTCCGCAAGAAAGTGTTCTCGTAGCAAAAGTAACATTAGCACATTTGCTGCTGTTGATGCCTATGTTCCATTTCTGAGCCCAGACCTCAAAGCTGCTCACATATTGTTGCAGAGCTTCCGTAGCTAGATTTATGCTTGGACTTCTGGTCAGCACTGCAGTGTCATCCGCGTAGGTTGCTATCAACACATATTCCTCGTCCAACCCAGTTATTACCCTTGAGGAAGGCATATCGGCTGTATATAGGGTATATAACGTTGGTCCAAGAACGCTGCCTTGTGGGACGCCTGCACAGATTGGGCGCTTCGATGATTTTGCTCCATTTACAACAACTCTAAAACTTCTGTCCATTAGAAAGCTACTCACCAGCTGGAATAGCTGCGGCGGCAATATGTTTCTCAGCTTAAAGAGGAGGCCATCATGCCACACCCTGTCAAACGCTTGTTGAATGTCCATAAACACAGCTACCGAATACATTTTTTGCTCCATTGCATCAAGCGCGAAGTTGACCACTCGATGAAGTTGTTCTGGCGTGCCGTGACCTTGTCTAAATCCAAACTGCCACTTTGGAATTCTTTTCTTTACAGGTTCAAGCTGCATGATGCGGTTCAGTATCATTCTTTCCGCCATCTTCCCTAGCGCTGAGAGCAGGCTAATTGGTCTGTAGCCATCGACTTCTGTGTGTTGTTTTTCTGGCTTAGGTACCATGGAGATTAGCGCCATCTTCCAGCAGGTAGGAAAGTGTCCTATCCTAAGAATGCTGTTGAGGAGCAGCACTATAAATAGCAGCGCTTTTTTAGGCAGAAGTTTTAAAGTCCTGTTGTCCAGCAGGTCCTCACCAGGGGATTTTTTGGCCTTCAGCTTCTTAATTTGCTGCACCACCTCTTGAAATGTGACTGGGCTTGCTGGCAAGGACATTTGAAATAATTGCAAAATATGAGTTCAAGGATCTCAGAACCTATAAGAGCCAGAGCAACCAAATTTGGTATCAGATCGGATCATTTTTATACCCAAAAGGAACAAATCAATTTGCACTGGCTACGCAGCGCCCGACGTCACGCTCAGACTGATTTTCTGTCTCTCTCGCACGCACTCTTTGTCGTGTCGTTTAATATTAGCGGCGTCTGCCGGAGAAGAGCCATACTGACTAAGTATCGGGTATAACTGTAGAGTTGCGGTGTCCGCAGCAACTCACAACGTTCCCCCTCGTTAAATCTTTATTTTTCCTAATATTTCTTCTCAATTCTTTACATATATATTAAGCTATCGAGACACAGCAAAAAATGAATTTAATTATAAGTTAAGAAAACCCCCCTCCAAGAATTTAATTATATGATTAGGGATTTATTGAAATATATATATAATGATATTGATTTTGAAGTACAATCATAATATGTTCTAAATTCAGGAGTCCGTCCTCAGAAAGGCATGATCGAAGTGGTGGGATGATAACTGTTTAACGTTATTCAAGGGTCTATACGGTCAGGTTACCTGTATAGCATAGGTTGGGAGGGTAGAGAAGATAGAGATGCTCACTAACACCGGAGTTTTTCATCATTTGAGTAGAGTAATTGATAAGTATGTCCACACTTTCCACAACCAACTTGTTAGTCCCATAACCCATTTCCTTGCTCCGGTTAAACCTGGATTCTGTTGTTAGTTTTATGTTTGGTTCTTCTTTTTTTTTTAATTTTTTAATGTGCACCTAAAACATTAAGCGAGTGTGTGTCAGTATGTGTTAGGAGAGAGTAGAACGAACCCCGACAATCCGGCGAGCTTAGTCAGAGCATAGCTAGAGGTGCACACGAAATCTCTTCATACTAGTATGGGTAAACGACAGCTATCCCACACCTGCACGCTACACATTATTTGATTGTCATCGGAATGCAAATAATTTGGGCGGTTTCCATGGTCGTCTTCGTCCTGCTATTGGTTACCACGCCCCTCTGGACACAGCAGGACCTTCCGTTGCATGTTTCCTACCCTTTCCACTTACACGATTCATCAAAGCACCCCGTGACACACATCCTCATATACATATCACATTCTTGGAGCATTCTGTACTTCCTTACGGGGCTCGTCTCTACCGAGTTATCGATCAGTATTTATTCGCAGCTAACGACTGGATTGACTGTCCTGTGCGTTGAGCTTCGGCAACTCCACCAGATCTGCGATGGAGACGAGGATCTGCTCCGATGGGAGATCAATCGTCTGGTCAAATCTCATCAGAAGATTATCAGGTACGAATAAGTGAGACCATTGACGTCTACTATAGATGTCCCTATTTCAGTCTGGTGGATCGAAGCAATGAGGTATTCCACGGTCCTTTAATCATGCAAATGATCGTCAACTTCTTGCTGGTCTCCCTGTCGGTCTTCGAGGCAATGATGGCCAGGCACGACCCCAAGGTGGCAGGCCAGTTCATACTTCTAATGATCTTGGCCTTGGGTCACCTGTCGATGTGGACGAAATTCGGGGACATGATGTCGCAGGAGTCGCTGGAAGTGGCCGAGGCTGCATACGATGCCTACGACCCAAGTGTTGGGTCCAAGAAAATCGATGGCAATATTCGCCTTATAATGTTGCGTGCCCAGGAACCATTGATCATGAGAGCTACTCCCTTTCCCACTTTTAATATGATTAACTACAAGGCCGTGAGTTTAATGGAAGAACACTTGAATGGTAGCACTGAGTGCATCTTTTTTTTTTTTTTTTTTTTTTTCATGTGGAAAATTTGTATTTTATTGTAAACAAGTTTACTGCTACCTTTCGTGGCAACTTAATCTAGTTTTACATTTAAGGGGAAAAACAATTGATCACAGGAGATACATACTTAAACTTAATGTTACATATATGGAGTAGGTACATACATTATTTAGAATATTTACAAAAAGTTAATGAGATGTTATAGGAGGGATCTAGTAGGGAGATCCAGTGGATGACTCCTTTTGAGTCTTCTTTTCCTTGGCGGGTTAATTAGACGTCTGGCTAGCGCATTAGGGTGACCACCAAGTCGTTGCAAGTACCTTGCTGCATGTAATTGTATAACATCGCCCACTTTGGGAACCTTTAGGTCCCTCTCGATGTCGCTGTTTCGTATGTACCATGGAGCATTGCATATTCGTCGTAGAACTGACTGAGCAACTCTAATTTTATTTAAGTTGGTTTTTGACGCGATGCCGTAAACTTGAATTGCTTATTTCCATATGGGGCTGAGGATGGACTTGTATATCGTGACTTTGCTGTACAGCGATAGCTTATTTCTTGGTGCAAGTAGCCACGCCATCTTTCCCGCTTTCGCCATCACAGACTGTCGAACCATGGTAGTATGGGTTTTGAAATTTAGTGACCTGTCGAGTACAACACCCAGGTAAAACTGAGTGCATCACAACTATTCTTCCAGATACTCAACCAGTGCTACGGAATCCTCACGCTTCTGCTGAATACTTTGGACTAGAATAATCTTGCACTTCTGAACAAGCTTATATTTCACTTATGCTCGTATGTGTATCACCGATTCCCACATTAAACACACCCCTCCCTGGTAATCTTTGCTCTTCTTTTGGTCGATAGTGTATCGAATCGTGCCAAGACAATGAAGCAAATTGCACATAACATATGGTACTGCCGCCGAGCATAATAATCGCTATTCTTGTTGCTCCAATCCTAAAGTGAATCCTATGTATGTACATATGGCACACTGACTTTCAGTCGAACAAATGCTTATTCGCTGTGGTTCAGTGCTCAGGGTGTGGTTCGCCCCTTGGTAGTGAATGCACCAAAGGCACTTATTTATTAATTGGATTTTTCACCAAAGGATTATATAATTTCCCGATGGCTTTTCTTCAGAAATGGAAATTTTCACAGATATCCAGAGCGTAAGAAAAAAGCGAAAAAGAAATTTTCCAGCCAGTGCCATCCCTCATAATTAAACCAAA
Organism: Drosophila miranda; assembly: GCF_003369915.1. Taxonomy (NCBI): domain Eukaryota; kingdom Metazoa; phylum Arthropoda; class Insecta; order Diptera; family Drosophilidae; genus Drosophila; species Drosophila miranda. The sequence continues at coordinate 27,841,315 of NW_022881603.1, forward strand.
AATAAACTTTCGACGAAATTTAGACGGTTATGTAAAACTCATACTCGTACCAATCGAGCGGGAAGGGAACGTTGTGAGCCGAGGCTAGGGCAGCGATGTACATCACTTGCAGGGCTACAGCTGATCTTGGGTTTACATCATGACATCGTATGCATTTAGATGCACATTTGGGAACACTATGCAACACCACATACCTACTGTGAACCCACCTGACTTTTTATGATCGATTTGGGGCCTTCCAAATGTTTGATAATTTTTTTCTCATATCTTAAGATATAATACATCTGGTCCCAAAGAATTTATTTCGACTTTTCCCGAGTTTTTAAAGCCAAAATCCCACTACCAAAATTGTAGAAAAATATATCGCAAAAAATTATTAAATTAACAATCCCACCAATTCGGTTTGGTTGCATATCCCCTACCAAAGGCAGAGACAGAGACATTCAAAGAGAAGTGTGTGTGTACGAGCATGTGTGCCTTTCAATGTTCCGAGCTCGATAATCACTTGACTCATTATTCCAATCATTAAGTGGAGAGGAACACGTGCAAGTATGCCAATAATTGTATTTTTAAAGACCATTCGGAGGTATTTTTCCCTGGAGACCCTAACAAGCAGCTGTGAAATTCTCGCCAATCAATTGCGAGAGGGAACATTTTTAATGGCCCACTAGCGGGCGTACCTTGACGTCCTCCAAGAAGCCCCTTTCGTCGCTCATTCATTCTGCACAGCCAGTACGGTACGGATTGTACGGACTTGAAGATGGTCGAACCATCTGGCGAACGGGTCGGATTTCGTCTGAGCAAGAAATGGAAGAGATTCGTGAAGCCGTATGCCCCGTTCAGGAGGGTTTATAGGACCCCGTCAAAGTGTCCCGAGCACACGGTGCCATACCTAAACCGAGAACAGCTAATGTCCGTATAAAATCTGTATCTTGTACATAATGCTAACCAGATTCGGATTACAGAAGCACGGGATACTACCCGAACTCTACGCAAAACAGCGTGCCTGGCCAGAGGTCCTATCATGTGTTTCTTTTGGTCAAGGGTACCATATTATTCAGCTCAATATTATACGCCGCTTCTGAATCCCCCGACGACATTGTGGAATTGGGACGGGATCTCGCGTTCATAATAGCGGTTCGCACTCAGTCTTTACTGTTTAAAAACATAACTTCTCAAAATTCTTTATTTTCAGTCGTTTTTCATATATTTCAAGTATATATATTTCCTGCTGTATGCCGATAACGTGGACGAGGTAATCGATGGCCTCGAGGAGTGCTACCGTTGGGAGAGAGCGGGCCCGGCTGCTGCAGGAGTGCGATCGGCAAAGCGCTTGCATTATCTGATTGTCATCGGAATGCAAATAATTTGGGTGGTTTCCATGATCATTTATATAGTGCTATTAATTTCGACGCCATTTTTGACACAACAGGAGTTGCCGTTCCATGCAGCCCATTCGGTTTACTTGCACGATCCTTTGAGGCATCCGAGAATACACATTCTCATCTACTTATCACAATCTTTCGACATTCTATACTACCTCACGTGGCTGACCGTTACCGAGTGCATGTCCGTGTCCATTTAATCCCAGCTGACGACTGCGTTGAGTGTCCTGTGCGTTGAGCTTCGCCACCTCCACCTCCGATGGGAGATCCATCGTCTGGTCAAATATCATCAGAAGATAATCAAGTAGGATCGTCCACTAAAGTATCCCTTTTTCAGACTTGTGGATCGATGCAATGAGGTATTCCACGGTCCTTTAATCATGCAAATGATCGTCAACTTCTTGCTGGTCTCCCTGTCGGTCTTCGAGGCAATGATGGCCAGGCACGACCGCAAGGTGGCAGGCCAGTTCATACTTCTAATGATCTTGGCCTTGGGTCACCTGTCGATGTGGACGAAATTCGGGGACATGATGTCGCAGGAGTCGCTGGAAGTGGCCGAGGCTGCATACGATGCCTGCGACCCAAGTGTTGGGTCCAAGAAAATCGATGGCAATACTCCCTTTCCCACTTTTAATATGATTAACTACAAGGCCGTGAGTTTAATGGAAGAACACTTGAATGGTAGCACTGAGTGCATCTTTTTTTTTTTTTTTTTTTTTTTCATGTGGAAAATTTGTATTTTATTGTAAACAAGTTTACTGCTACCTTTCGTGGCAACTTAATCTAGTTTTACATTTAAGGGGAAAAACAATTGATCACAGGAGATACATACTTAAACTTAATGTTACATATATGGAGTAGGTACATACATTATTTAGAATATTTACAAAAAGTTAATGAGATGTTATAGGAGGGATCTAGTAGGGAGATCCAGTGGATGACTCCTTTTGAGTCTTCTTTTCCTTGGCGGGTTAATTAGACGTCTGGCTAGCGCATTAGGGTGACCACCAAGTCGTTGCAAGTACCTTGCTGCATGTAATTGTATAACATCGCCCACTTTGGGAACCTTTAGGTCCCTCTCGATGTCGCTGTTTCGTATGTACCATGGAGCATTGCATATTCGTCGTAGAACTGACTGAGCAACTCTAATTTTATTTAAGTTGGTTTTTGACGCGATGCCGTAAACTTGAATTGCTTATTTCCATATGGGGCTGAGGATGGTCTTGTATATCGTGACTTTGCTGTACAGCGATAGCTTATTTCTTGGTGCAAGTAGCCACGCCATCTTTCCCGCTTTCGCCATCACAGACTGTCGAACCATGGTAGTATGGGTTTTGAAATTTAGTGACCTGTCGAGTACAACACCCAGGTAAAACTGAGTGCATCACAACTATTCTTCCAGATACTCAACCAGTGCTACGGAATCCTCACGCTTCTGCTGAATACTTTGGACTAGAATAATCTTGCACTTCTGAACAAGCTTATATTTCACTTATGCTCGTATGTGTATCACCGATTCCCACATTAAACACACCCCTCCCTGGTAATCTTTGCTCTTCTTTTGGTCGATAGTGTATCGAATCGTGCCAAGACAATGAAGCAAATTGCACATAACATATGGTACTGCCGCCGAGCATAATAATCGCTATTCTTGTTGCTCCAATCCTAAAGTGAATCCTATGTATGTACATATGGCACACTGACTTTCAGTCGAACAAATGCTTATTCGCTGTGGTTCAGTGCTCAGGGTGTGGTTCGCCCCTTGGTAGTGAATGCACCAAAGGCACTTATTTATTAATTGGATTTTTCACCAAAGGATTATATAATTTCCCGATGGCTTTTCTTCAGAAATGGAAATTTTCACAGATATCCAGAGCGTAAGAAAAAAGCGAAAAAGAAATTTTCCAGCCAGTGCCATCCCTCATAATTAAACCAAAAATAAACTTTCGACGAAATTTAGACGGTTATGTAAAACTCATACTCGTACCAATCGAGCGGGAAGGGAACGTTGTGAGCCGAGGCTAGGGCAGCGATGTACATCACTTGCAGGGCTACAGCTGATCTTGGGTTTACATCATGACATCGTATGCATTTAGATGCACATTTGGGAACACTATGCAACACCACATACCTACTGTGAACCCACCTGACTTTTTATGATCGATTTGGGGCCTTCCAAATGTTTGATAATTTTTTTCTCATATCTTAAGATATAATACATCTGGTCCCAAAGAATTTATTTCGACTTTTCCCGAGTTTTTAAAGCCAAAATCCCACTACCAAAATTGTAGAAAAATATATCGCAAAAAATTATTAAATTAACAATCCCACCAATTCGGTTTGGTTGCATATCCCCTACCAAAGGCAGAGACAGAGACATTCAAAGAGAAGTGTGTGTGTACGAGCATGTGTGCCTTTCAATGTTCCGAGCTCGATAATCACTTGACTCATTATTCCAATCATTAAGTGGAGAGGAACACGTGCAAGTATGCCAATAATTGTATTTTTAAAGACCATTCGGAGGTATTTTTCCCTGGAGACCCTAACAAGCAGCTGTGAAATTCTCGCCAATCAATTGCGAGAGGGAACATTTTTAATGGCCCACTAGCGGGCGTACCTTGACGTCCTCCAAGAAGCCCCTTTCGTCGCTCATTCATTCTGCACAGCCAGTACGGTACGGATTGTACGGACTTGAAGATGGTCGAACCATCTGGCGAACGGGTCGGATTTCGTCTGAGCAAGAAATGGAAGAGATTCGTGAAGCCGTATGCCCCGTTCAGGAGGGTTTATAGGACCCCGTCAAAGTGTCCCGAGCACACGGTGCCATACCTAAACCGAGAACAGCTAATGTCCGTATAAAATCTGTATCTTGTACATAATGCTAACCAGATTCGGATTACAGAAGCACGGGATACTACCCGAACTCTACGCAAAACAGCGTGCCTGGCCAGAGGTCCTATCATGTGTTTCTTTTGGTCAAGGGTACCATATTATTCAGCTCAATATTATACGCCGCTTCTGAATCCCTGGACGACATTGTGGAATTGGGACGGGATCTCGCGTTCATAATAGCGGTTCGCACTCAGTCTTTACTGTTTAAAAACATAACTTCTCAAAATTCTTTATTTTCAGTCGTTTTTCATATATTTCAAGTATATATATTTCCTGCTGTATGCCGATAACGTGGACAAGGTAATCGATGGCCTCGAGGAGTGCTACCGTTGGGAGAGAGCGGGCCCGGCTGCTGCAGGAGTTCGATCGGCAAAGCGCTTGCATTATCTGATTGTCATCGGAATGCAAATAATTTGGGTGGTTTCCATGATCATTTATATAGTGCTATTAATTTCGACGCCATTTTTGACACAACAGGAGTTGCCGTTCCATGCAGCCCATTCGTTTTACTTGCACGATCCTTTGAGGCATCCGAGAATACACATTCTCATCTACTTATCACAATCTTTCGACATTCTATACTACCTCACGTGGCTGACCGTTACCGAGTGCATGTCCGTGTCCATTTAATCCCAGCTGACGACTGCGTTGAGTGTCCTGTGCGTTGAGCTTCGCCACCTCCACCTCCGATGGGAGATCCATCGTCTGGTCAAATATCATCAGAAGATAATCAAGTAGGATCGTCCACTAAAGTATCCCTTTTTCAGACTTGTGGATCGATGCAATGAGGTATTCCACGGTCCTTTAATCATGCAAATGATCGTCAACTTCTTGCTGGTCTCCCTGTCGGTCTTCGAGGCAATGATGGCCAGGCACGACCGCAAGGTGGCAGGCCAGTTCATACTTCTAATGATCTTGGCCTTGGGTCACCTGTCGATGTGGACGAAATTCGGGGACATGATGTCGCAGGAGTCGCTGGAAGTGGCCGAGGCTGCATACGATGCCTGCGACCCAAGTGTTGGGTCCAAGAAAATCGATGGCAATATTCGCCTTATAATGTTGCGTGCCCAGGAACCATTGATCATGAGAGCTACTCCATTTCCCACTTTTAATATGATTAACTACAAGGCCGTGAGTTTAATGGAAGAACACTTGAATGGTAGCACTGAGTGCATCACAACTATTCTTCCAGATACTCAACCAGTGAAAATTTGTATTTTATTGTAAACAAGTTTACTGCTACCTTTCGTGGCAACTTAATCTAGTTTTACATTTAAGGGGAAAAACAATTGATCACAGGAGATACATACTTAAACTTAATGTTACATATATGGAGTAGGTACATACATTATTTAGAATATTTACAAAAAGTTAATGAGATGTTATAGGAGGGATCTAGTAGGGAGATCCAGTGGATGACTCCTTTTGAGTCTTCTTTTCCTTGGCGGGTTAATTAGACGTCTGGCTAGCGCATTAGGGTGACCACCAAGTCGTTGCAAGTACCTTGCTGCATGTAATTGTATAACATCGCCCACTTTGGGAACCTTTAGGTCCCTCTCGATGTCGCTGTTTCGTATGTACCATGGAGCATTGCATATTCGTCGTAGAACTGACTGAGCAACTCTAATTTTATTTAAGTTGGTTTTTGACGCGATGCCGTAAACTTGAATTGCTTATTTCCATATGGGGCTGAGGATGGACTTGTATATCGTGACTTTGCTGTACAGCGATAGCTTATTTCTTGGTGCAAGTAGCCACGCCATCTTTCCCGCTTTCGCCATCACAGACTGTCGAACCATGGTAGTATGGGTTTTGAAATTTAGTGACCTGTCGAGTACAACACCCAGGTAAAACTGAGTGCATCACAACTATTCTTCCAGATACTCAACCAGTGCTACGGAATCCTCACGCTTCTGCTGAATACTTTGGACTAGAATAATCTTGCACTTCTGAACAAGCTTATATTTCACTTATGCTCGTATGTGTATCACCGATTCCCACATTAAACACACCCCTCCCTGGTAATCTTTGCTCTTCTTTTGGTCGATAGTGTATCGAATCGTGCCAAGACAATGAAGCAAATTGCACATAACATATGGTACTGCCGCCGAGCATAATAATCGCTATTCTTGTTGCTCCAATCCTAAAGTGAATCCTATGTATGTACATATGGCACACTGACTTTCAGTCGAACAAATGCTTATTCGCTGTGGTTCAGTGCTCAGGGTGTGGTTCGCCCCTTGGTAGTGAATGCACCAAAGGCACTTATTTATTAATTGGATTTTTCACCAAAGGATTATATAATTTCCCGATGGCTTTTCTTCAGAAATGGAAATTTTCACAGATATCCAGAGCGTAAGAAAAAAGCGAAAAAGAAATTTTCCAGCCAGTGCCATCCCTCATAATTAAACCAAAAATAAACTTTCGACGAAATTTAGACGGTTATGTAAAACTCATACTCGTACCAATCGAGCGGGAAGGGAACGTTGTGAGCCGAGGCTAGGGCAGCGATGTACATCACTTGCAGGGCTACAGCTGATCTTGGGTTTACATCATGACATCGTATGCATTTAGATGCACATTTGGGAACACTATGCAACACCACATACCTACTGTGAACCCACCTGACTTTTTATGATCGATTTGGGGCCTTCCAAATGTTTGATAATTTTTTTCTCATATCTTAAGATATAATACATCTGGTCCCAAAGAATTTATTTCGACTTTTCCCGAGTTTTTAAAGCCAAAATCCCACTACCAAAATTGTAGAAAAATATATCGCAAAAAATTATTAAATTAACAATCCCACCAATTCGGTTTGGTTGCATATCCCCTACCAAAGGCAGAGACAGAGACATTCAAAGAGAAGTGTGTGTGTACGAGCATGTGTGCCTTTCAATGTTCCGAGCTCGATAATCACTTGACTCATTATTCCAATCATTAAGTGGAGAGGAACACGTGCAAGTATGCCAATAATTGTATTTTTAAAGACCATTCGGAGGTATTTTTCCCTGGAGACCCTAACAAGCAGCTGTGAAATTCTCGCCAATCAATTGCGAGAGGGAACATTTTTAATGGCCCACTAGCGGGCGTACCTTGACGTCCTCCAAGAAGCCCCTTTCGTCGCTCATTCATTCTGCACAGCCAGTACGGTACGGATTGTACGGACTTGAAGATGGTCGAACCATCTGGCGAACGGGTCGGATTTCGTCTGAGCAAGAAATGGAAGAGATTCGTGAAGCCGTATGCCCCGTTCAGGAGGGTTTATAGGACCCCGTCAAAGTGTCCCGAGCACACGGTGCCATACCTAAACCGAGAACAGCTAATGTCCGTATAAAATCTGTATCTTGTACATAATGCTAACCAGATTCGGATTACAGAAGCACGGGATACTACCCGAACTCTACGCAAAACAGCGTGCCTGGCCAGAGGTCCTATCATGTGTTTCTTTTGGTCAAGGGTACCATATTATTCAGCTCAATATTATACGCCGCTTCTGAATCCCTGGACGACATTGTGGAATTGGGACGGGATCTCGCGTTCATAATAGCGGTTCGCACTCAGTCTTTACTGTTTAAAAACATAACTTCTCAAAATTCTTTATTTTCAGTCGTTTTTCATATATTTCAAGTATATATATTTCCTGCTGTATGCCGATAACGTGGACGAGGTAATCGATGGCCTCGAGGAGTGCTACCGTTGGGAGAGAGCGGGCCCGGCTGCTGCAGGAGTGCGATCGGCAAAGCGCTTGCATTATCTGATTGTCATCGGAATGCAAATAATTTGGGTGGTTTCCATGATCATTTATATAGTGCTATTAATTTCGACGCCATTTTTGACACAACAGGAGTTGCCGTTCCATGCAGCCCATTCGTTTTACTTGCACGATCCTTTGAGGCATCCGAGAATACACATTCTCATCTACTTATCACAATCTTTCGACATTCTATACTACCTCACGTGGCTGACCGTTACCGAGTGCATGTCCGTGTCCATTTAATCCCAGCTGACGACTGCGTTGAGTGTCCTGTGCGTTGAGCTTCGCCACCTCCACCTCCGATGGGAGATCCATCGTCTGGTCAAATATCATCAGAAGATAATCAAGTAGGATCGTCCACTAAAGTATCCCTTTTTCAGACTTGTGGATCGATGCAATGAGGTATTCCACGGTCCTTTAATCATGCAAATGATCGTCAACTTCTTGCTGGTCTCCCTGTCGGTCTTCGAGGCAATGATGGCCAGGCACGACCGCAAGGTGGCAGGCCAGTTCATACTTCTAATGATCTTGGCCTTGGGTCACCTGTCGATGTGGACGAAATTCGGGGACATGATGTCGCAGGAGTCGCTGGAAGTGGCCGAGGCTGCATACGATGCCTGCGACCCAAGTGTTGGGTCCAAGAAAATCGATGGCAATATTCGCCTTATAATGTTGCGTGCCCAGGAACCATTGATCATGAGAGCTACTCCATTTCCCACTTTTAATATGATTAACTACAAGGCCGTGAGTTTAATGGAAGAACACTTGAATGGTAGCACTGAGTGCATCACAACTATTCTTCCAGATACTCAACCAGTGCTACGGAATCCTCACGCTTCTGCTGAATACTTTGGACTAGAATAATCTTGCACTTCTGAACAAGCTTATATTTCACTTATGCTCGTATATGTATCACCGATTCCCACATTAAACACACCCCTCCCTGGTAATCTTTGCTCTTCTTTTGGTCGATAGTGTATCGAATCGTGCCAAGACAATGAAGCAAATTGCACATAACATATGGTACTGCCGCCGAGCATAATAATCGCTATTCTTGTTGCTCCAATCCTAAAGTGAATCCTATGTATGTACATATGGCACACTGACTTTCAGTCGAACAAATGCTTATTCGCTGTGGTTCAGTGCTCAGGGTGTGGTTCGCCCCTTGGTAGTGAATGCACCAAGGGCACTTATTTATTAATTGGATTTTTCACCAAAGGATTATATAATTTCCCGATGGCTTTTCTTCAGAAATAGAAATTTTCACAGATATCCAGAGCGTAAGAAAAAAGAGAAAAAGAAATTTTCCAGCCAGTGCCATCCCTCATAATTAAACCAAAAATAAACTTTCGACGAAATTTAGACGGTTATGTAAAACTCATACTCGTACCAATCGAGCGGGAAGGGAACGTTGTGAGCCGAGGCTAGGGCAGCGATGTACATCACTTGCAGGGCTACAGCTGATCTTGGGTTTACATCATGACATCGTATGCATTTAGATGCACATTTGGGAACACTATGCAACACCACATACCTACTGTGAACCCACCTGACTTTTTATGATCGATTTGGGGCCTTCCAAATGTTTGATAATTTTTTTCTCATATCTTAAGATATAATACATCTGGTCCCAAAGAATTTATTTCGACTTTTCCCGAGTTTTTAAAGCCAAAATCCCACTACCAAAATTGTAGAAAAATATATCGCAAAAAATTATTAAATTAACAATCCCACCAATTCGGTTTGGTTGCATATCCCCTACCAAAGGCAGAGACAGAGACATTCAAAGAGAAGTGTGTGTGTACGAGCATGTGTGCCTTTCAATGTTCCGAGCTCGATAATCACTTGACTCATTATTCCAATCATTAAGTGGAGAGGAACACGTGCAAGTATGCCAATAATTGTATTTTTAAAGACCATTCGGAGGTATTTTTCCCTGGAGACCCTAACAAGCAGCTGTGAAATTCTCGCCAATCAATTGCGAGAGGGAACATTTTTAATGGCCCACTAGCGGGCGTACCTTGACGTCCTCCAAGAAGCCCTTTCGTCGCTCATTCATTCTGCACAGCCAGTACGGTACGGATTGTACGGACTTGAAGATGGTCGAACCATCTGGCGAACGGGTCGGATTTCGTCTGAGCAAGAAATGGAAGAGATTCGTGAAGCCGTATGCCCCGTTCAGGAGGGTTTATAGGACCCCGTCAAAGTGTCCCGAGCACACGGTGCCATACCTAAACCGAGAACAGCTAATGTCCGTATAAAATCTGTATCTTGTACATAATGCTAACCAGATTCGGATTACAGAAGCACGGGATACTACCCGAACTCTACGCAAAACAGCGTGCCTGGCCAGAGGTCCTTTCATGTGTTTCTTTTGGTCAAGGGTACCATATTATTCAGCTCAATATTATACGCCGCTTCTGAATCCCTGGACGACATTGTGGAATTGGGACGGGATCTCGCGTTCATAATAGCGGTTCGCACTCAGTCTTTACTGTTTAAAAACATAACTTCTCAAAATTCTTTATTTTCAGTCGTTTTTCATATATTTCAAGTATATATATTTCCTGCTGTATGCCGATAACGTGGACGAGGTAATCGATGGCCTCGAGGAGTGCTACCGTTGGGAGAGAGCGGGCCCGGCTGCTGCAGGAGTGCGATCGGCAAAGCGCTTGCATTATCTGATTGTCATCGGAATGCAAATAATTTGGGTGGTTTCCATGATCATTTTTATAGTGCTATTAATTTCGACGCCATTTTTGACACAACAGGAGTTGCCGTTCCATGCAGCCCATTCGTTTTACTTGCACGATCCTTTGAGGCATCCGAGAATACACATTCTCATCTACTTATCACAATCTTTCGACATTCTATACTACCTCACGTGGCTGACCGTTACCGAGGTCATGTCCGTGTCCATTTAATCCCAGCTGACGACTGCGTTGAGTGTCCTGTGCGTTGAGCTTCGCCACCTCCACCAGTTCTGCGATGGAGACGAGGATCTGCTGCGATGGGAGATCCATCGTCTGGTCAAATATCATCAGAAGATAATCAAGTAGGATCGTCCACTAAAGTATCCCTTTTTCAGACTTGTGGTTCGATGCAATGAGGTATTCCACGGTCCTTTAATCATGCAAATGATCGTCAACTTCTTGCTGGTCTCCCTGTCGGTCTCCGAGGCAATGATGGCCAGGCACGACCCCAAGGTGGCAGGCCAGTTCATACTTCTAATGATCTTGGCCTTGTGTCACCTGTCGATGTGGACGAAATTCGGGGACATGATGTCGCAGGAGTCGCTGGAAGTGGCCGAGGCTGCATACGAGGCATACGACTCAAGTGTTGGGTCCAAGAAAATCTATTGGAATATTCGCTTTATAATTATGCGTGCCCAGGAGCCATTGATCATGAGAGCTACTCCCTTTCCCACTTTTAATATGATTAACTACAAGGCCGTGAGTTTAATGGAAGAACATTTGAATGGTAGCTCTGCTAGGACCCTCATAACTATTCTTCCAGATACTCAACCAGTGCTACGGAATCCTCACGCTTCTGCTGAGTACTTTGGACTAGAATAATCTTTCACTTCTGAACAAGCTTATAATTCACTTATGCTCGTATGTGTATCACCGATTCCCACATTAAACACACCCCTCCCTGGTAATCTTTGCTCTTATTTTGGTCGATAGTGTATCGATATCAACTAAATCGGTTCCCTCGAACGAGGCTGCATTTTATGGCTGTTCTACCGTTGGCACAAGGACCACTTGAAAATATGGGTGTACCAATGGGCTTTCCAAGTTGGACTGCCGACTGCGAGTCCCTATGGAATGCTGGGAACTATCTCCAAAAAAAGAAACGATACGAAAAGATCCGCTTAGACATGAGGAAGTCTCTGCAGGGCACATGGCCGCTCGAGTCGATAGCTCGAGTGTTCGGATTGTGGTTGCAAAGTCAAATCCCTACTTGGAGGACAAATGCTACTGTGGGACGTTTATTTAATTGGTTAAGAAGAGTGAAGACTAGGCCATGAACAACGAGTGATCATGAATCAGTGATAGCTAAAGATATATGTATGTTTTTTATACCCGATACTCAAAATGAGTATTGGGGTATATTAGATTTGTGGTAAAAGTGGATGTGTGTAACGTCCAGAAGGAATCGTTTCCGACCCCATAAAGTATATATATTCTTGATCAGCATCAATAGCCGTGTCGATTGAGCCATGTCTGTCTGTCCGTCTGTCCCTCCGTCCGTCTGTCCGTCCCCTTCACCGCCTAGTGCTCAAAGACTATAAGAGCTAGAGCAACGATGTTTTGGATCCAGACTTCTGTGAAATGTCACTGCTACAAAAATATTTCAAAACTTCGCCCCGCCCACTTCCGCCCCCACAAAGGACGAAAATCTGTGGCATCCACAGACGGACGGACGGACAGACAGACATGGCTCAATCGACTCGGCTATTGATGCTGATCAAGAATATTTATACTTTATGGGGTCGGAAACGATTCCTTCTGGACGTTACACACATCCACTTTTACCACAAATCTAATATACCACAATACTCATTTTGAGTATCGGGTATAAAAATGATTTAATGTGATACAGGACAGGATTCTGGATTCAAAATTTGGTTGCTCCAGCTCTTATAGGACGGACGGACAGACAGATATGGCTATATCGACTTGATCAAGAATATATATACTTTACGGGGTCGGAAACGCTTCCTTCTGGGCGTCCACTTCCAGCCAAAAACCGAATACACCCCTATACTCTTTGGGTATCGGGCATTAAAACATCTTTAGTCTCTTGCTTGCCAGGGCATTCCTTTTCGCCAATAATTGCAAAGGTCTTTGGAAGTTAATTTCTCCAGACTGGGTTTTTAGTTTTCTCGAATCTGCAATATTGTGGATGCAACAGATTTTCGTCCTTTGTGGGGGCGGAAGGGGGTGGGGTGAAATTCTGAGATATACGTTTTATAGTGAGATCTAACAGAAGTGCGGATACCAAATTTGGTTACTCTAGCCTTAATAGTCTCTGAGATTTGTGGATGCCCCAGATTTTCGCCCTTTGCGGGGCCGGAAGGGGGTGTGGCGAAATTTGGACACGAAACGGTCAAGGTCCGATATCACAGGAGTGTGGATACCAAATTTGGTTGCTCTGGCTCTTATAGGTTCTGAGATCCTTGAACTCATATTTTGCAATTGACAAAACCGACCATGAAACCTGTGTGTTAGAGAGAGACAGAGCGAGAAAGAATAAACTTTGTTTTCTTCATTCTGGCTATAATAATTATACGATCTGGTTGAGATCTTACATTCTAAAACATATAGTCATCCTCTACGATTCTGCGTTTTTGGTTTTATCGTATCTTTAAAAATGTAGATGCCACAGATTTTCGTCTTTTGTGGGGGCGGAAGTGGGCGGGGCGAAGTTTTGAAATATTTTTGTAGCAGTGACATATCACAGAAGTCTGGATCCAAAACATCGTTGCTCTAGCTCTTATAGTCTTTGAGCACTAGGCGCTGAAGGGGACGGACAGACGGACGGACGGACAGACGGACAGACAGACATGGCTCAATCGACTCGGCTATTGATGCTGATCAAGAATATATATACTTTATGGGGTCGGAAACGATTCCTTCTGGACGTTACACACATCCACTTTTACCACAAATCTAATATACCCCAATACTCATTTTGAGTATCGGGTATAACTAGTACTGTACGGTTATACAGACTTGAAGATGGTCGAACGGGTCGGACTCAGTCTGAGCGATAAAGGAAAGAGTTTCTTGAAGCCGTATATCGCGATCAGGATGGTTTATCGGAGGCCGGATGAGTGTCCCGAGCACACAGTGCCATACCTTAACCGAGATCAGCTAAAGTCTGTATAAAATGTCATTATGATGATGTAGGTCTGATAATCTCTTTGTAGAGCTATTGGATATTACCCGAACTCGGAGGAAAGCAGCCGACCCGGTCGTAGGAACTGGCATCTGTTCGTTATGATTCGACGATATTTTTCGGCTCAGTGACTTATGCGATTTTCGAATCCCTGGACGACATTGTGGAATGGGGTCGGGATCTCGCGTTCATAATAGCGGTGTGAACGGAGTCTTTTCTGTTTAAGAACATAACTTCTCAAAGTTCTTTATTTTCAGTCGTTTTTCATATATTTTAAGCTGATATATTTCCTGCTGTATGCCGATAACGTGGACGAGGTAATCGATGGCCTCGAGGAGTGCTACCGTTGGGAGAGAGCGGGTCCGGCTGCTGCAGGAGTGCGATCGGCAAAACGCTTGCATTATCTGATTGTCATCGGAATGCAAATAATTTGGGTGGCTTTCATGGTAGTCTTCGTCCTGCTGTTGGTTACCACGCCCCTCTGGACAGAACTGTAGCTGCCGTTCCATGCAGCCTTTCCGTTTCACTGGCATGATCCTTCGAAGCATCCGTTCACGCACATTCTCATCTACTTGTCCCAAACTTTCGACTCTGCCTAATTTCTCATGTGGCTCATCTCCGTCGAAGGAATATCGGTGGCCATTTATTCCCAGCTGACAACTGCGTTGAGTGTCCTGTGCGTTGAACTTCGGCATCTCCACCAGTTCTGCGATGGAGACGAGGATCTGCTGCGATGGGAGATCAATCGTCTGGTCAAATATCATCAGAAGATTATCAGGTACGAATAAGTGATACAATTGACGTCTACTATAGATGTCCCTATTTCAGTCTGGTGGATCGATGCAATAAGGTATTCCAAGGTCCTTTAATCATGTAAATGATCGTCAACTTCTTGCTGGTCTCCCTGCCGGTCTTTGAGGCAATGATGGCCAGGCCTTGGGTCATCTGTCGATGTGGACGAAATTCGGTGATGTTATGTCGCAGGAGTCGCTGGAAGTGGCCAAGGCTGCCTACGAGGCTTACGACCCGAATATTGCTTCGAAGGCAGCCCATAAGGATCTTCGCGTTGTAATTATGCGATCCCACAAACCGCTGATAATGAGAGCCAATCCCTTTCCTGCCTTCAATATGATAAACTACATGGCCGTGAGTTTGGTTGAAGAACTGGAAGTCCTCGTAATAAAACTACCTTCATATCTATCCTCTTAGATACTGCACCAGTTCTATGGAATCCTCACCCTTCTGTTGAATACTATGGAATAGGTTCTACTAAATTCTTTATATGTATTTCGATGCACAGTTTTCAACTTTAAGCTTGGCTTCTGAAGCATTTGATAATGCACTTATATTTAAGCGATTCCCATATTAAACCCACGGCTTTCCCATCCTCCAAGTCCCGGATCCTGCTGGCATCGACGGTTCAACGATTGACCAGCTTTTGATAACCTATTTCCACAATTGCTTTTTGTTGGTTCCTCGACGGCAAACAAGTTTCCATGAAGTTCAGTAAATTTGCGACTAAAGATGGAAATAAATGGCAATGCAATCTGTGCTTGGCTGTTGCCCGTGTTGCTCATGTTGCTCGGAGTGGTTAAGGCGCAGAGCTGATAAATTGGAAGTGCAGTTGACGCTGGAACTCCTCTGGCAGCCGCATGGCGGAAAAGATGTTACCCGTAGCACGTTGCTGTTGCTGTTGCATGTTGCTCCTAATAAGGCTGCTGCTGATGCTGGCACAGCATTTGAATTTGTTTCTGATGCAGCCTCTGCTGCTGTTCTGCTTGTTGCCGTTGTCATCTTTCTTCTGCCACATTGCCGCGACTCTGTGTTAATGAAAATGCCAGAGCCGGCAATGCTGCTGCCACATCCGTTGTCTCATAAGCATGCCTCTCTATAGGCGGTGACGTGGCCAAGTGTGTCTCTGGGCATCCCTGCCCCAGCCTCAGTTTCAGCCTCAGCCGCTTCTTCTGTCATGAGCGATGCCTTGGCCAAGTGTTGCTGCCGTGCCGTGCCAGCAGCAGCAGCAGCAACATCATCATCAACATCATCGTACATGCAACAACAGCAGTTGCATCTCCTCGACGCTCCCGCCGCAACAGTCACGCTTGCTTGTAAAACACTCTGGCAGACTCTGACGGCCGTTGCACCTCTCTGGGATCCCTCCGGCACCGGCGTTCGGGACTAGTCAATGGCAGAGGCAAAGAGGCGAGAACAGAGATCAAGCAAAGAGCAACGGCAGAAGTCATTTCAAGGGCAACCGAAACGTGAGTTACAGAGGCGGCAGAAGCGACGGTGACGGCGACGGCGAAAACGACTGCGACGCTGGCAGAGAAAAGAAGCAGCAGCCATGCACACACTGTGGCTGGCGAAATCATAACTCAAACAATTGCAAGTATAAGGCATGCAAATGTCACAGCTGTGGAAAAATAGGTCACTTGGCGAGCATTTGTAAAAATAAATCAAAAAAATCCGTAAATTATGTATCTCAAACAAAACATGACACCTATTCTGATAATAATTTTGATAATGATAATTATAACTTTTCTATCTATAGCGTTGATACAACCTCAACTAATGGAGTATATTATTTACCTGTAAAAATTGATGGAAACATAACGAAAATTGCTTGCGACACTGGTGCACCGTGCACATTGGTTCCAAAAACATTTTACGATAGCTTAATTACCAGCAGACCACTTAGAAAATGTCTAGTTCCATATGTAGATTACAATGGAGATTCAATCAAAGTTATTGGTGAGTACGATGCAACGATCGAATATCGAGGTCTAAAAAAACAAATTGTTGTTGTTGTAACCAATGCAGTGAGTCCACCTTTGCTAGGTAGAACATTTTTGAGAGCTTTTAATTTTGAGTTAATGCAGGTGAACAATGTGTACGTAAATGAACCAAATTCTGTAATTACAGAACAGATTAAATCGGAGTTTGCTGAAGTTTTTGAGCCTCGTTTAGGTTCATATACTACGAATACGATATCGTTACTATTAAAAGAAGATGCAAAACCAATATTTTTCAAGCCTAGGTCAGTACCATTAGCATGGAAAGAAAAGATTGAAGTGCAGTTACGAAAATTCATAGATGATGGAATTTTAGAGCAAGTTGTTAGTTCTGAATGGGCAACACCTTTGGTACCGATTTTAAAACCAAACGGTGACATACGAATTTGTGGTGACTATAAGGTTACATTAAACCGGTCTTTAGTCGACGTAAAGTATCCACTACCTCGAATAGACGACATTTTTGCAGCGCTTGAAGGGGGTACACTGTATTCAAAACTTGATCTGTCAAATGCTTACAATCAGCTAAATTTAGATGAGCAATCTCAAAATTTGTGTACTTGGAGCACACATATTGGACTATTGAAAGTTAAACGCTTACCATTTGGTATAAAAACTGCAGCAGCTATTTTTCAAAAAACAATGGAAGGGTTGTTTCAGGGTATGCGAGGAGTTGTGGTTTATCAAGATGACATAACAGTTACAGGACGAGATCTTCAAGAACATATTTCAAACCTAAAAGCTGTACTTAGAAAACTGAAATCAGTTGGACTTAAATTAAATGACAAGAAATGTGAGTTCTTTAAATCCAAAATTTGTTACCTAGGATTTTCAATTGACAGGATAGGACTGAGCAAAAACAATGATAGAGTTGCGAGTGTATTGTTTGCACCGGCTCCGGAAAACGTATCACAGCTTAGAGCTTTCATAGGCATGGTAAATTATTATTCAAAGTTTATCAATAATTTCGCTCAGATAATGAGTCCTTTATATGCATTATTAAAGAAAAATACAAAATTTAATTGGACACGCGAATGTCAGAGTGCATATGAAGAGGTAAAGAAAGAAGTAACTTCTGAACAAGTTTTAGTTCACTACAACCCAGATCAACCGTTAGTATTAACGACTGATGCTAGCAGTCATGCAGTTTCAGGTGTTTTATCACATAAATGCAATGAAGATATCAAACCAATAGCATTTGTATCAAGAGCATTATCCAAAAGCGAGCATAATTACAGTACAATCGAGAAAGAGGCCCTGGCTATAGTGTTCTGTGTGAGTAAATTAAGACAGTATCTTTTAGGAAACAAGTTCATCCTTCGAACAGATCACAAACCATTACTAAGCATATTTGGAGACCTGAAAGGACTTCCATTGATGGCCTCTGCACGAATGCAAAGATGGGCACTGACTTTGTCAGGTTTTCAATATACAGTTGAACACATAAAGGGGACCTTAAATATAGCAGATGGACTCTCAAGAATGCCTCAATGGGAAACGGCTGTACCAAACGAAGACTATAATTACATACATTTTATACAGTCCGAAAAGGTGTTCAAAATTAGCTTCAAAGAAATAGCTCGTGAAACACGACGTGACCCAATATTATCAAAAGTTTGTGAGGCAATTAACACTGGTTCGAAGACAAGATTAAAAGGCAGCGAGTTTTCTGCCTACATCTCTAAAACAAATGAACTTTCAGTGGAATATGATTGTATCTTATGGGGACACAGAGTAGTAATTCCAACCAAACTGAGACAAGCTATTTTAGCAGAATTTCATGCATCGCATTTGGGAATAGTAAAAACCAAAATGTTAGCACGTTCTTATGTGTGGTGGCCTTGCATGGATTCTGAAATTGAGAAATTAATTCGAGATTGTATTCCTTGTCAGGAACTACAATCAAGTCCAGAAAAGAGTCTGTTAATACCGTGGAAATCCACAGGAAAGGCTTGGAGTCGAGTACACATAGACTTTGCAGGACCAATTAGAGGTTTTCATTTATTGGTTATTATAGATTCTTATACAAAATGGGCAGAAGTATTCAAAACGAAGGAAATAACTTCATTGTTTACTATCAACAAGCTTAGAGAAGTATTTTGTCGATATGGTTTACCAGACGTGTTAGTTAGTGACAATGGACGACAGTTTACTTCTGATGATTTTAAAACGTTTATGAAAAACAATGGTGTTAATCACATTTTTACTGCTCCAGGACATCCAGCGACTAATGGTCAAGCAGAAAATTTTGTAAAGACTGTTAAGAAATCACTATATGCAAACATAAAGGCTAATGAAAGACAAGATTTTAATACAATTTTAAATAGATTTTTGATCGATTACCGAAATACGATTCATTGTACTACGGGCGAATCTCCTGCTAAATTATTTTTTGGTCGTACACTAAAAACAAGATTTTCGTTGTTAAAACCACCTACGGTCGAAAGCATAATAAAAAAAAAACAGACTGAGTGTGTTGTAAATCACAAAGGTAGACGAAGCACAGAATTTTTAAAGGGTCAAAAAGTTATGGTTAGGGACTACAAAAATCCTAACAAAGCAAGCTGGACTCAGGCAACTGTAAAACAACAACTGGGCCCGCGTTCGTATTGTTGTATTTTGGCGAACAATAACAGAGAAATAAAACGTCACCTGGATCAAATTAGAAACCAAAGCACTAACAATCATACATCGCCTAATGCGAAAACACCTGATGTCGAAAGCAATTGTTCAGTAGATGACAATTCCAAAACCAACAATGAACAAATAGTTTCTCAACCAACACCCACCAGGAGAGAGTTGAGACCACGTGAGGCAGGGAAGGTAGTAAAGCGTATTTAACAATAAAATAATATAAAGAAAGGAATTATGAAATCAAATTATGTACAAATTAAACACTGAAACAAATACTAAACAGATTAAGAAGAAAGAAAAATACGAAATCACATAAATTTTATATACGCTAATTAGATTAAGTACACAAATCAAATTGTTATAAGAAAATAGATTTGTAAATGACATGTATATTAAACATCTAAGGAGAGGCGTGTTAGGTATTATATTAATATCTATATACGGCTCACCATCCAAGGGAGATAGAATAAAAGAGAATCTTGAAGACAACGCGTGCTCAAGTCTGAGTGTCAATACACTACATTGACAAAAGTGGAATGGCAACAGAAACACACGTAGAATCAGCGCCAACAATCGCTGGGCTACACTGAAAGAAACACCTTCATAAAGCTACTTCTAGGAATGTGAGGTGTCGCTGTGGGCCCATGAGCTCATTATCCCTTTGTAATGTTCCAATTTTCAATGTAATTTTTGCATTGAATTTGATCGTGACACTTTTCTCTCTCTGTGATTCAACAGGGCAGGTGCTGTAATTTGTTGTTGCTGTTGTAATTGCACTTGTTTTGCAAATTAATTTAAATTATAGTTTTTTGCTGTTTTGTTATCAGTGGCGAGCCGGTTAGGTGGAAGGTACATTTTAGAAGATGGAGTAGGGAGTACCACAGATCGATGGTTGGCCCGATGGATAGGCATATAATTTCTGTTTTAATGGCTAATTTAGTGGAAATTAATAGAGGCAATTAATATGGCAACAACGCTGGAAAATACAAATTTTTGCATTGCGTGTACAATATTATTTTATGCAAATTTTTAGAGAGAGAGGAGAGAGAAATAGTAGTGTAGAATGGTATAGAAACGGTAGTTATCAACACGTGCCCATAGATAGTCCTCTTTTTAAAGGGTATCCAAAAGTAATCCACTTGCAATCGATGGTTTCACCATCCACTAATCTCCATGTTGAATGCTCTATAAATTCAGAGAGCATTCGCACAGTTCTATGCATGGGCCGCCGCACGACTTTGGCTTTAAGTAATTTTCTAATGGCACCACAGAGGAAAAATGAGTCTCGGTGCCTTTGGGGTCACCTTGCCCCCACTATCCTCACTATCCTGACTTTTCCTGCCTGTCCCCGCCATACCGCTGCTGCTGGCTACGTTCATTAGATTAAAAGCAATTTACAGTAAAACTTTTTCCCACAACCGCCTTCTGGCCGGGCCGACTGCTCCTCCGCCTCCTTCTTATCCTCGTGCTCGTCCTTCCCTTGGTGGCTCTTCAGCTACTGGTCCTCCTCTTTCATGTGGCCACCACGGCTCCTTCTACTGCTCCAAACACGAGCTGCAGCATTTGGTGACGCTAACATGTTCGCCGAGCGCCGTGCAAATGTGGCCACCATTTCGCCACCCCACTATCCGTCTCTCTCGCTCGCACTTCTCTCTCTTCTCCCTTTTGAGAGTAATTTGGCGCCTTTTATACCCGATACTCAAAATGAGTATTGGGGTATATTAGATTTGTGGTAAAAGTGGATGTGTGTAACGTCCAGAAGGAATCGTTTTCGACCCCATAAAGTATACATATTCTTGATCAGCATCAATAGCCGAGTCGATTGAGCCATGTCTGTCTGTCCGTCTGTCCGTCTGTCCGTCCGTCCGCCTGTCCGTCTGTCCGTCTGTCCGTCCCCTTCAGCGCCTAGTGCTCAAAGACTATAAGAGCTAGAGCAACGATGTTTTGTATCCAGACTTCTGTGATATGTCACTGCTACAAAAATATTTCAAAACTACGCCCCGCCCACTTCCGCCCCCACAAAGGACGAAAATCTGTGGCATCCACAATTTTAAAGATATGAGAAAACCAAAAACGTAGAATTGTAGAGAATGACCATATCTTGAAGACTGCGGAATCTGAATTGGATCGTATCATTATTATAGACAGCATCAAGAAAACAATTTCATTTTTTCTCGCCCTGTCTCTCTGTAACACACACGTAGCATAGGCGGCTTTGCTTAGAGTAAAACATTAGCGCCTAGATCTCAGAGACTACAAAAGCTAGAGCAACCAAATTTGGTATCCACACTCCTAATATATCGGACCGAGACGAGTTTGTTTCAAAATTTCGCCACACCCCCTTCCGCCCCCGCAAAGGACGAAAATCTGGGGATATTCAAAAATCTCATAGACTATTAAGGCTAGAGTAACCAAATTTGGTATTCGCACTCCTGTTAGATCTTACTATAAAACGTGTATCTCAAAATTTCGCCCCACCCCCTTCCGCCCACACAAAGGACGAAAATCTGTTGCATCCACAATATTGCACATTCGAGAAAACTAAAAACGCAGAATCATAGATAATGACCATATCTATCAGATTGCTGAATCTGGATGAGAGCAGATCATTTTTATAGCCAATAGGAACAAATCAATTTGCAGTGGCTACGCAGCGCCCGACGTCACGCTCAGACTGATTTTCTGTCTCTCTCGCACGCACTCTTTGTCGTGTCGTTTCATATTAGCGGCGTCTGCCGGAGGAGAGCCATACTGACTTAGTATCGGGTATAACCGTAGAGTTGCGGTGTCCGCAGTAACTCACAACGTTCCCCCTCGTTTGGTTTATATTTTCTGGAATTCAACAAATTTGCGGATTTGGTTTGTAATTTATTAAATTTATCGCATGCTTCCGTCCAGGGGGACACCTATCTATGGGTGTGTGTGTGCTGTGTGTGGAACGCCCATTTAGGGGAAGTCATTCGGAGCTTAGAAGTTATTATTTTGATTTATAGAAAAAGTTGCTTTAGCGAGCGAAAGTTGCTCGTGCGAAGGTGCAAAGGCGGAGAGAGAGGGCCAACATCCTGACTAAAGGAGCAACTTTGAAATGACTTCATGCATTTGATGGCGGAACAGAAACTGGATTCGGAGAACAGACAACATCCGCAGAACCACCAAAAAACAATACCATCTATACATACCTATGTATAGGGTAATCTAATCAAGTATCCAGAATCAGGAATACACAAAGGCTCTCGTACACAGGAAAATATGGGCTTAGTTCCCCTCTTGGGTGACGTCTGCCACCTGCACCGAGACCTCGTTCTCCGGCACCTCCTTCTGTCGCTGGCAGCCACTCGAACAGGGAATTTCGTGGTTACAGCAGCCCGCATCACCCAGCCCGGCATCATCGCACGAGTGATCATCCTTGCAGTAGTCATTGCAGTAGAGCTCCGAACAGTCCGTATTGGACACGTTGCGCCAGCCCTTTTCGTTGATGTGGTACAGCCGGACAATTCCGCCCGAGTAGGCGTCCTTGCTGGTGGCATGGTAGATGGCACGCCTGGCCAGATCAAAGGCCTCCTGGTCGGTCATTGTGAAGCGGTGCCCCGTGTCCAGGACGCCCAGGGCGTAGGGCGAGCCGCTGCCCACCGCAAAGACATTGCCGTGGCAGCGCATCCCCTCCGAGTCCACGTAGATGAGCTTGGGACCCTCGTCGTCGTAGCCGGCCAGCATCATGCCCATGACCAGGCCCATGCCCTTGTATTCGGCGGAGATGTTGACGATCATCCGCGCCGCCGCGTCCACGGAGAGGCGCCGCTTGAAGCGCAGCTCGTGCAGCCGACTGTCCCGGGCCAGCACTCTGTCCCAGTAGACACAGTCGGCCGCTCCGCCGGCCAGGGTCCCCAGCATGTAGTCGTTCAGCTCGACGATCTTCTTCATCGTCTGCGATCCGATGTACTGTCCCGAAGTGGCCCTCGAGTCCGCGCAGAGCACCACCCCGCCCTGGTACCTGAATCCCAGGGTGGTTGTGCCGTGGGCAAAGTCCATCTTAACCCCACAGTGGGCCAGAATTTTGGGTAAATTCCCCACCGGCTGGAAGGACAGGGAATGGATTAGTCTTCTGGATTGGTTGCCTCGCGCTCTTACATCTTCGTAGGGTGGCGCCATCAGGGCGTAGGGATTCTCAAAGTTGCTGGTGGCTTCCCGCAGCTGCTCCTTCTGCCACTCGGTCTGCAAATGGTCGAAGCGCCGCATGAAGGGCCATCGATCGACGCCGCATATGCCCTCCAGTGCCATGGATGTGGAATGTAAACGAAATAAATTTTATCAAAACTAATAAATATGGGGAAAATATGTGTCATGCAAATGATTTTCGATGATTGAAATCCCAAGGATATGGGAGATTCAAAGGTTTCTAGAGTAGAGTATTTCCCCCCTCCACAGCAATCCAATCCGATCGACATCCGTATCCGTTTGTGTGAGTAGTTCAAGTCCTCATCTATTCCGATTCCGCTGAATGTTCCGCTCTAATGAGCAATCAGCAGTGGCAAGGCCAATCACATTACCATTTCACACAGGGAGCAGAGGCATTGGCATTGGACTCCGCGTGGGAGTCCAACTGCAGCGTGGCGCCACCACAGAGATACACGACATTTTAATTGGACTTTTACCCGTCCAGAGCTCCATCTCCGCCCAGCATCCACATCAGGAACGGCATTGGCACCTGTGGAGACTCGCAAATCAACCCAAAAGCGGACTGAGGAAAAAACGAGAAAGCAGCCACGCCACGCCCCCACACCGACTACCTACTGCCCAGTGCCCAGGCTGTGGCAAGCGGATTAGCCGCTAATTAAACCAATTGGAAATGTTTGCTAAACTGTTTGAGTCCTCCAGATCGGGTGTGGGGTCTGGATACCTTTGCAAAGTAATTCCAATGCTTTCTTTCTCGCTCTGCGCCACTATCTCTATCTCTGTTCCACTGCCATGTGTCACTGGTCTAAATTTATGCAAATTGCCAGCTGCAAGTGGCCTCGGCCTCGGAGCTGCCACCGCAGCGCAGCATCGTCTCGCACAATTCATTTTTGCACGCGGATCCATTCGCGCCTGCATTTTTCTATTCTCTGCCCTTTTAAATGGCAGGAGGAGGGGGCATTCATTTGATAGGGGATAAGGGATACCCTTTCGAGGGAAGCTGCAACACCAGACCACAAGATCTACCAGCGGAGGCTAGAGACCTTCATGAATGCACATGCATGTCCCAATGCTAACAGCGAAATAATCTCCACTGAAAGAGTGCTCCCCATTTCGGAGTTCCCCGAAACTGCCCTTCTGTTTGTTGGTTCTGGATAGTTTATGCTGCCTGCGCTGATTATTAAATCACAAGGCAGGGTCCAAACTGGAGCCGGCATCAGCAATCTGATATGCAAAATCTGTTCTATGGCAAGGGGAATGGATGGCAACAGCACCAGCACCAGCACCCGCACCGGCTCCTCTCTTCCATCATCTGTCCCTCGTTAATTACAGCCCAGTTTCAGTGCTGTGCACTCTGGAAACAACTTGTTAAAAATGCCCGTTGCCAGTTTATTAGAGGGCAACTAAAGCAGCTGGCTGTCCGCCAGTGGAGTGCCGGTGAAATTTACTTGAGAGTTTAGCGCGTAACCTGTTTTAATGACTAAGATGACGCCCAGTCAAGGGCGCGCAGGAGCAACAAACTTGAGTTTGATGAGTGGAAATTGTGCCCGCGATGCGGGGGAGCAGATTAGGATTAAATTTAATTTCGAATCATAATCAAGGAGGGGGGAGCGCCGTGCAAAGAGTGCTTAAAGTGGCAGCTCTGAAATAAAAACTAAACCATTTTGTAAGCATGCTGTAGAATACATCTGAGAATGTTTCCGAGTCTTACAAATTTTCTTAAGCTTTTTGCATTACGAAAATGAAAGAGAACAAGCCGTTTTACGGCATACATTTTATTCCACTGCCGCCGCTTGGTATTATTGTTTTAAAATCCTTCAAATCCGTTGTTTTACTGCTTACTGCCTGCTCTCAGGTTTTGTTTTGTTGCGAGGACAGCTTTTAAGCTCTGCTTAAGGCGGCCCAAGGAGCCAGCACCCCCTCCAGCATTGAGGGAAAACTTTTGTCATGCACCACATCCTTCCATCGAGTTATTCATCATCTGTCGCCGGCCTGTCCCAGACCTCTCAAAGCCGTACGCGGAATTTGACAGGGCACCTAATTTTCTCTGCAACCCAACTCTGCATTTAATTAATTTTAATTGAAAAAGCCCCGCAAAACGGATTAGCTCTGGACCCGGGGCCTGAACCTGAACCTGGTCCCCAGCAAAGTTCAAAGTTTGGGCTGCAGAACGAAAACTGAAAAACTTTTGCGCCCCACTTGCTTATGGGGTCAAGTTGTGTTGGTCTGACAGCCAGTCCGCGCCGGCAATCCTCGAGAATCAAAGTCGGACAGCCAGTCTGCGGCGGCAATCCTCGAGAATCAAAGTCGGACAGCCAGTCCGAAGCGGCAATCCTCGAGAACCAAACTCAAACACAAGCAGGGGCAACTATTTTCACAGCCAACAGGCAACAGCCAACAGCCAACAACAGAGTCTACGATTTTTACGATGATGATGCATTAGATTTAAAACTTTGTCCGTCACGGAGACGAGTGTCTTGGCAACACATGAGGATGCGGATCTAATGAAATGGCTGCTTATTTATAGGCTAGATTACAATTTTTTAAATGGAAAGTAATTCTACGCCCAATGTACAGTCATAAAACAAAGTTATCCGTCCTTCAGCTTCGAGGGAAAACTTTTCCATCAGCAGACAACTTTTGTAGGTTTTAACGACTTTACTTTGCATTGCAACGACTCTTCCGCAGTGAAGGACCCCCAGATACCAGACTCCGATTCGGTTTTAATGGTTGACACAACATATTCGCTCGCATTCCACTGCCGCTGGCACATATCCTATGCCCGCCCCGGCTAATTGTTGCGCCTTCGATTTTATGGCACTTCGAAAGCCATTAATCCGTATTTGATATCCGTCTAATTAGTTTCCCCGCCTACCGGGACCATTTTGTGGCCAACACACTTTGGGACCACCGGTTCTTGTAAATTTTGATGATTGATCTACCACAAGGAAATGGTCGTAATGCCTCGTTTCGGCGATCTATTGGCTGCAGAGAACTGGGCACCTGGCCTGCTTAATGTCTTTGTACTCGATGCACTCCCTTGACCATGGAATTACCCAGTAACTGGTCTGCCTTTCCTTTGTCCAGTTTGAGATGTTCTGCAAGAAGGCAAGAAAAGTTGGTAGGATTAGTAGCTGAAACGGAACGGAGCAGAGCGGAGCGGAACGTGATGCCGCATTGCCATTGGACGGCAAACAATGGAAAATGTGCTTTGTATGTTGGCCAAACACGACAAGAGACGCACCAGGCACGCGCCTGAACAAGAGAGGTATGTGTGCCATGGCAAATAGCACAAAAGTCGTAATGAAAAGAGGAACTGCTAATGTGTCTGCCTGCCCCCAACCCGGCTGCTTCTGCTCCTGCTTCTGCTCCTGCTCCTGCCGTTGCAAGCGATGCGTGGCCGCAGGCGGCATTTGGTTGCCGCTTTGCCTACGCACTGGTTGGCCAAGGCTTTTTGCCAATTTCCTGCACAAAGCGCGGGAATTTGTTTCGGCCACATGGCCAGGCCCTTTGTCCATTTCTGATGAGGAGCGCGCACCAATGCGAGCCATGCGGCACTAATCAGAAGCTTCTAGCTGCCTTAATTACAGATCGTGGCTTGCCGCATTTCACAGCGTGATGTGGAGAGCATTCATACATCACGATAAGTAGGAGGCACCCAGATGCTGAATGGAAGGCGAGTACAGTCTTACATGCACTGACAATAGTCTATTGGTCGGAGGTCATGTTTTTATTTTAAATCATTTATCTGTTAGAGCTAGAACACTTTCACTTTGGGGGCGTTGGGGCTATGCAATGGGCCTTCAATGAGGATTTCCATAGCGACCCTTGATCGATGCCCGCGAGGCACATGTTTTGGCAGTGGCGGAAGTTGTATATTTATTCGTACCAGCCACTGTTGCACCTGAAGCCAATTACGGGTACCGTGCCTTGCAGAAAAACATTTTAATTAATTGAATTCAATGTGTGTGTGAGTGTGTGTTTTTGTTTGTGCCCCATAGGCAACATCCCTGAAAATATGCGAATTGCATTAATGAACCAAAAACGTTGCAATTAATTGACTTTTCCCTCCTTTAATTAATTCTTTTTTATACCCGATACTCAAAATGAGTATTGGGGTATATTAGATTTGTGGTAAAAGTGGATGTGTGTAACGTCCAGAAGGAATCGTTTCCGACCCCATAAAGAATATATATTCTTGATCAGCATCAATAGCCGAGTCGATTGAGCCATGTCTGTCTGTCCGTCTGTCCGTCCGTCCGTCTGTCCGTCCCCTTCAGCGCCTAGTGCTCAAAGACTATAAGAGCTAGAGCAACGATGTTTTGGATCCAGACTTCTGTGATATGTCACTGCTACAAGAAAATTTCAAAACTTTGCCCCGCCCTTTTCCGCCCACACAAAAGGAGAAAATCTGTGGCATCCACAATTTCGACGATACGAGAAAACCAAAAACGCAGAATCGTAGAAGATGACTATATCTTCTAAAGTGCAAAATCTGAACCAGATCGTATAATTATTATAGCCAGAAACAAGAAAACAATTTCATTCTTTCTCGCTCTGTCTCTCTCTAACACACAGGTTTCATGGTCGGTTTTGCCAATTGCAAAATATGAGTTCAAGGATTTTAGAACCTATAAGAGCCATAGCAACCAAATTTGGTATCCACACTCCTGTGATATCGGACCTTGACCGTTTTGTGTCAAAATTTCGCCACACCCCCTTCCGCCCCCGCAAAGGACGAAAATCTCGGGCATCCACAAATCTCAGAGACTATTAACGCTAGAGTAACCAAATTTAGTATCCGCACTCCTGCTAGATCTCACTATAAAACGTATATCTCAAAATTTCGCCCCACCTCCTTCCGCCCACACAAAGGACGAAAATCTGTTGCATCCACAATATTGCAGACTCGAGAAAACTAAAAACGCAGAATCATAGATAATGACCATATCTATCAGATTGCTGAATCTGGATCAGATCAGATCATTTTTATAGCCAATAGGAACAAATCAATTTGCAGTGGCTACGCAGCGCCCGACGTTACGCTCAGACTGATTTTCTGTCTCTCTCGCACCATATCTATCAGATTGCTGAATCTGGATCAGATCAGATCATTTTTATAGCCAATAGGAACAAAACAATTTGCAGTGGCTACGCAGCGCCCGACGTGACGCTCAGACTGATTTTCTGTCTCTCTCGCACGCATTTTTTGTCGTGTCGTTCAATATTAGCTGCGTCTGCCGGAGGAGAGCCATACTGACTTAGTATCGGGTATAACTGTAGAGTTCCGGTGTCCGCAGCAACTCACAACGTTCCCCCTCGTTTTACTCTCTATTTTTGCCAAGGGATGCGAAACATTTAGCGCTCAAATTAGGTCGATTTTCATTTCGTTTCGCTTGGTTTGGTTTCATGTCCAATTAATCAAATTGTTTTTTAATGTATTAAAATCGCATGGCTGTGGTTCCAATTTACTTTGTGGATTCCGAAAATGTGAGCCATTAATTGCCTATTTTTATACCCGATACTCAAAATGAGTATTGGGGTATATTAGATTTGTGGTAAAAGTGGATGTGTGTAACGTCCAGAAAAAATCGTTTCCGACCCCATAAAGTATATATATTCTTGATCAGCATCAATAGCCGAGTCGATTGAGCCCTGTCTGTCTGTCCGTCCATCCGTCTGTCCGTCCCCTTCAGCGCCTAGTGCTCAAAGACTATAAGAGCTAGAGCAACGATGTTTTGGACCCAGACTTCTGTGATATGTCACTGCTACAAAAATATTTCAAAACTTCGCCCCGCCCACTTCCGCCCCCACAAAGGACGAAAATCTGTGGCATCCACAATTTTAAAGATATGAGAAAACCAAAAACGTAGAATTGTAGAGAATGACCATATCTTTAAGACTGCGGAATCTGAATTGGATCGTATTATTATTATAGCCAGCATCAAGAAAACAATTTCATTTTTTCTCGCCCTGTCTCTCTCTAACACACACGTAGCATAGGCGGCTTTGCTTAGAGTAAAACATTAGCGCCTAGATCTCAGAGACTACAAAAGCTAGAGCAACCAAATTTGGTATCCACACTCCTAATATATCGGACCGAGACGAGTTTGTTTCAAAATTTCGCCACACCCCCTTCCGCCCCCGCAAAGGACGAAAATCTGGGGATATTCAAAAATCTCAGAGACTATTTAGGCTAGAGTAACCACATTTGGTATCCGCACTTCTGTTAGATCTTACTATAAAACGTATATCTCAAAATTTCATCCCACCCCTTCCGCCCACACAAAGGACGAAAATCTGTTGCATCCACAATATTGCACATTCGAGAAAACTAAAAACGCAGAATCATAGACGAGGGGGAACGTTGTGAGTTGCTGCGGACACCGCAACTCTACGGTTATACCCGATACTAAGTCAGTATAACTCTCCTCCGGCAGACGCCGCTAATATTAATCGACACGACAAAGAGTGCGTGCGAGAGAGACAGAAAATCAGTCTGAGCGTCACGTCGGGCGCTGCGTAGCCACTGCAAATTGTTTTGTTCCTATTGGCTATAAAAATGATCTGATCTGATCCAGATTCAGCAATCTGATAGATATGGTCATTATCTATGATTCTGCGTTTTTAGTTTTCTCGAATGTGCAATATTGTGGATGCAACAGATTTTCGTCCTTTGTGTGGGCGGAAGGGGGTGGGGTGAAATTTTGAAACAAACTCGTCTCGGTCCGATATATTAGGAGTGTGGATACCAAATTTGGTTGCTCTAGCTTTTGTAGTCTCTGAGATCTAGGCGCTAATGTTTTAATCTAAGCAAAGCCGCCTATGCTACGTGTGTGTTAAAGAGAGACAGGGCGAGAAAAAATGAAATTGTTTTCTTGATTCTGGCTATAATAATTATACGATCTGGTTCAGATTTTGCACTCTAGAAGATATAGTCATCTTCTACGATTCTGCGTTTTTAGTTTTCTCGTATCGTCGAAATTGTGGATGCCACAGATTTTCGCCCTTTGTGTGGGCTGAAGTGGGCGGGGAAAAGTTTTGAAATATTCTTGTAGCAGTGACAAATCACAGAAGTCTGGATCCAAAACACCGTTGCTCTCGCTCTTATAGTCTTTGAGCACTAGGCGCTGAAGGGACGGACAGACGGACAGGGCTCAATCGACTCGGCTATTGATGCTGATCAAGAATATATATACTTTATGGGGTCGGAAACGATTCCTTCTGGACGTTACACACATCCACTTTTACCACAAATCTAATACAAATAATACTCAATACTCATTTTGAGTATCGGGTATAATAAAACTCCGCTCGGCACGTACACGGGGAAAACACACACACACACAAAAAACGAGGGGGAACGTTGTGAGTTTCTGCGGACACCGCAACTCTACAGTTATACCCGATACTAAGTCAGTATGGCTCTCCTCCGGCAGACGCCGCTAATATTAAACGACACGACAAAGAGTGCGTGCGAGAGAGACAGAAAATCAGTCTGAGCGTGACGTCGGGCGCTGCGTAGCCACTGCAAATTGATTTGTTCCTATTGGCTATAAAAATGATCTGATCTGATCCAGATTCAGCAATCTGATAGATATGGTCATTATCTATGATTCTGCGTTTTTAGTTTTCTCGAATGTGCAATATTGTGGATGCAACAGATTTTCGTCCTTTGTGTGGGCGGAAGGGGGTGGGGTGAAATTTTGAGATACACGTTTTATAGTAAGATCTAACAGGAGTGCGGATACCAAATTCGGTTACTCTAGCCTTAATAGTCTCTGAGATTTGTGAATATCCCCAGATTTTCGTCCTTTGCGGGGGCGGAAGGGGGGGTGGCGAAATTTTGAAACAAACTCGTCTCGGTCCGATATATTAGGAGTGTGGATACCAAATTTGGTTGCTCTAGCTTTTGTAGTCTCTGAGATCTAGGCGCTAATGTTTTACTCTAAGCAATGCCGCCTATGCTACGTGTGTGTTAGAGAGAGACAGGGCGAGAAAAAATGAAATTGTTTTCTTGATGCTGGCTATAATAATAATACGATCCAATTCAGATTCCGCAGTCTTAAAGATATGGTCATTCTCTACAATTCTACGTTTTTGGTTTTCTCATATCTTTAAAATTGTGGATGCCACAGATTTTCGTCCTTTGTGGGGCGGAAGTGGGCGGGGCGAAGTTTTGAAATATTTTTGTAGCAGTGACATATCACAGAAGTCTGGGTCCAAAACATCGTTGCTCTAGCTCTTATAGTCTTTGAGCACTAGGCGCTGAAGGGGACGGACAGACGGACGGACGGACAGACGGACGGACGGACAGACGGACAGACAGACAGGGCTCAATCGACTCGGCTATTGATGCTGATCAAGAATATATATACTTTATGGGGTCGGAAACGATTCCTTCTGGACGTTACACACATCCACTTTTACCACAAATCTAATATACCCCAATACTCATTTTGAGTATCGGGTATAAAAAGTGTTTTGACAAAAAAAAGTTTTTTCCAAGTGCGGTTGTGTTTATCACGAGCTCCAAGTTTTCCGGCAAAAAATCCGCGCCACGCCTGGCAACTGAAAGGAAAGCTGTTAAGAGCAGGCCACTGAAGCACCGGTACGTACTGCGTATGAAATCGGCCCTCGCCGACCACTCTTTCTGTTGCAGGGGCATATCCAGTGCGCTCCGTGCAGGAGGGGAAGAGGGGTGAACTCTTGTTTGGCGCCTTTCGCTATACACATTGTTGGTGGATTTGTAGCAAAACAATTTTGTCACTCAAATTTTTCTTTCTTTTTCTGTTTACGGTTCTCGCCGGGAGCCTCCCACTCAGCAGCTGATCACTGAGCTGCCAGTCAGGTGATCGCGCAGGGTGGCAGCTCGGACGGTGTTGCCGGACAGCCTCGTACGGAACAGGGCTGCCGGAGTGCCGGAGCAGAGTTACGCGCCAAACGAAATTTGAAATTTCAAATTAAAATCGACCCAGAATTAACTGGAACATCGAGCAAAGGAATGGAAGAGGACGAAAACCTGGCTTTCATGAAGGGCAGCAAGCTCGCCCGATCGCCAGCAGCTGCGTCAGCTCCAGGAGCAGAGTTACAGAGCATGGACCCGGACGCCCGGGAGACCCCTAAGAGGGTACGGGACCTAGCCAGCCCAGAGAGTTTGCAAAGAAAAACGCCGCCTAAGAGAAGTAAGGCCTGCCAGGAAGCAACCTGCCTCGAAAACCTCCAAGAGCTGGGAAATATCTTGGATGAAGTCCATAGCAGAATGATGGATAAGAATACGCGCCACATCAACATGGCGACGAGAAACATGTTCGTGCGAATGAAGGAGCTTCACACACGAGCATCAATGAAGCAAGCCAAGCATCAGCAGCGGGCAGAAGCGCCAGGCAGGAAGGCTTCAACGCCGCAGTCCTGTGCTCAAAATGCTCACAGAGCACCAAGAGCATGAGCATGGACAAAGAGCAGCAGACAACGACAGTCTGGAAGAAGGATGCCGCGGCGCAAACGGAGCCGTGGCGTAGGCTAAGCCAGCCACTGGTGGATCCGGGTCCCCTCCCCCCCCCCCACGCGCCCAAGGCAGCCAAAAGGCGCCAACGCAACCAGGAGGCCGCAGAAGAAAGCCCCGTTGCCGCCACAAGAAGACGTGGCGACGCCCAGCGTTATGAGCCAGACTAAGAGCCCCGAGATTCCGGTCAGCGGATGGAGGGAGGTGGCCAAGAAGACGAGGGCAGCCAAGAAGCCGGCTAGGAAACCTCACCGCCCGGACGCCGTGGTCGTCGAGGCGAAAGGAAAAACCTACAGCGAGGTGCTGGCCCTGGTCAGCTTCAGGACCTGAGTACGAGCGTCAACAAGGTCCGCCGTACCGCAAATGCTAACCTGCTCCTTGAGCTGAACAGAGGCGATAAAGAAAGCGCAACAAGGATTAAGGAGAGCCTCGAATCGGTACTGGATGGTGAAGCGGAGGTACGAGGCCTTTCTGAAGACACGAGGACGAGGGTGCTAGCGATCAGCGACCTGGACCCGCTAGTAACCGCGGAGGACCTTGTCAAGGCCTTAGCTGAACAATTTGCCATCAAAGCCGACTCGGTGAATGTGAGAAGCCTACGCCCATCATACCGGGACACCCAGACTGCCGTAATTGGACTGCCGAGCAAGGATGTTCAAGTGGTCCTCGGCAAGGGCAAGGTCAAGGTGGGATGGACGGTATGTAAGATCAAGGAGAAGGACTCGCAGCCTAGGTGATACAAGTGCTTGGAGATTGGGCACATTGCGCCAAACTGCCATAGTGCGGTGGACCGAACTGGATGCTGCATTCGCTGCGGCGTCAATGGGCACAAGATAGCAGACTGTCCAAACAAGGCAACGTGCTTCGTCTGCGCCGGGAGAGGCCGAGAGGACAGAGGCCATCAATCGGGAAGCCGGCAGTGTCCCTTCTCGAAGCTAGGAGAGGTAGCCGGAACAAGAGGATGGAAGTGATCCAGCTCAATCTGAATCACTGTAGGGCCGCACAGGATCTGCTCCTGCAGACGGTGAGAGAACTCAAATCGGACCTGGCCATACTCAGCGAGCCGTACAAATCAGGTGACAACGAATCCTGGGCGACCGACAGAACAGGGAAGGCATCCCTGTGGGCATGTGGAGGCGATCCCTGCAAACTTTGTGCGCGCGAGAGCTGGCAACCTATGGGTATACAGCTGCTACCTAGCGCCCAGTCTACCCCTCGAGTCCTTCGCCCGAATCATTGAGGAACTAGCTGAAGACGCAAGAAACCGCGGGGCAACACCAGCGCTCTGGCTAGAAGCCTCGAGACGTGGGAGGCCCTCGGGGACACAAGTGCCAACGAATCGGCCAACCAGCTCGCCTTGCGAATGGAGGAGGCCTGTGACAGGAGCATGAGACAGCGGAAGCCATTCATGCGGCACCACGAGCCAATCGTGTGGTGGAACGCCGATATCGACAGGCTCCGGACAACGTGTCTAAGGGCCATACGAGCTATGCAGAGAGCGCAACGCACGACTCGGTTCGTCACATCGCATGAGGAGTATAGGACAGGAAGGCACTGAAGCATGCAATTCGGAGCAGCAAGCGGGCATGCTTTCTCCAGCTCTGCGACACAGCGGAACAAGACCCCTGGGGCAGGGCTTACAACATCGTTATGAAGCGGCTAAGTGCCGGGAGCAAGGCGCCAACGGACCCCAGCACCCTCGAGGACATAGTGCACCCCCTGTTCCCCAGCGAGCAACAGAGGCGTCCAGGCCCCTTAGAAAGCGACGCACCGATCACGGGCATCGAAATGATCACGGAAGCGGAGATCCTGGAAGCCGGTAGGAGCCTGCCCAGCAAAAAAGCCCCAGGCCCGGATGCAATCCCAAATAGGGCTTTAAACCTGGCATTGGCACTACAGCCATCCGCCTTCGCCGAGGTCTTCAATAAGTGTCTGCTAGAAGGTACCTTCCCCGATAGGTGGAAGATTCAAAAGCTACTGCTGCTCAACAAGCCAGGGAAACCACCAGGCGAGCCTTCCTCGTACAGACCAATTTGTCTCCTGGACAACGCGGGGAAGGTATGCGAAAAGCTCATTGCACGTAGGCTCAGCCGTGCCATTGAAGATGCCGGCGGCTTGTCGCCCAACCAGTATGGCTTCCGGAAAGGCAGATCAACCCTGGATGCCATTGGCATAGTCACCAACATAGCGGAGAATGCAATAAGTGGGACCCGCTGGAGAGCGGGCCAAAAGCAGTACTGCCTGCTGGTTACCCTGGATATAAAAAACGCTTTCAACTCTGCGGACTGGGGTAAAACGATGGAAGCCCTAAGGAGGCTACGGATCCCAGAATACCTCCTGAGAATAGTGAGAGGGTGCTGCTGTACGAGACGAGCGAAGGGATAAGATCATATAGAGTGACTGCTGGAGTCCCGCAGGGGTCGGTGCTGGGGCCGCTCCTGTGGAATACGATGTATGATGGAGTTCTGCGACTGAATCTTCCCGAGGGCACGACGGTCGTCGGGTTTGCCGATGACGTCGCCATCGTAGTGGTAGCCAAGGACCTTGCAGCAGTTGAAGCAGCTGCAAACGGGGCAATCCGTGCCGTGGAGACGTGGCTCGCCATAGCGGGATTACAGCTGGCGGCCCACAAGACCGAGGCTGTTCTGATTAGCAGCAGGAAGAAGGTGGAGACGTATAATTATTATAGCCAGAAACAAGAAAACAATTTCATTCTTTCTCGCTCTGTCTCTCTCTAACACACAGGTTTCATGGTCGGTTTTGCCAATTGCAAAATATGAGTTCAAGGATTTTAGAACCTATAAGAGCCATAGCAACCAAATTTGGTATCCATCCACACTCCTGTGATATCGGACACTGACCGTTTTGTGTCAAAATTTCGCCACACCCCCTTCCGCCCCCGCAAAGGACGAAAATCTCGGGCATCCACAAATCTCAGAGACTATTAACGCTAGAGTAACCAAATTTAGTATCCGCACTCCTGCTAGATCTCACTATAAAACGTATATCTCAAAATTTCGCCCCACCTCCATCCGCCCACACAAAGGACGAAAATCTGTTGCATCCACAATATTACAGACTCGAGAAAACTAAAAACGCAGAATCATAGGTAATGACCATATCTATCAGATTGCTGAATCTGGATCAGATCAGATCATTTTTATAGCCAATAGGAACAAATCAATTTGCAGCGGCTACGCAGCGCCCGACGTTACGCTCAGACTGATTTTCTGTCTCTCTCGCACCATAACTATCAGATTGCTGAATCTGGATCAGATCAGATCATTTTTATAGCCAATAGGAACAAAACAATTTGCAGTGGCTACGCAGCGCCCGACGTGACGCTCAGACTGATTTTCTGTCTCTCTCGCACTCATTTTTTGTCGTGTCGTTCAATATTAGCGGCGTCTGCCGGAGGAGAGCCATACTGACTTAGTATCGGGTATAACTGTAGAGTTCCGGTGTCCGCAGCAACTCACAACGTTCCCCCTCGTCTATGATTCTGCGTTTTTAGTTTTCTCGAATGTGCAATATTGTGGATGCAACAGATTTTCGTCCTTTGTGTGGGCGGAAGGGGGTGGGATGAAATTTTGAGATACACGTTTTATAGTAAGATCTAACAGGAGTGCGGATTGGCTATAAAAATGATCTGATCTGATCCAGATTCAGCAATCTGATAGATATGGTCATTATCTATGATTCTGCGTTTTTAGTTTTCTCGAATGTGCAATATTGTGGATGCAACAGATTTTCGTCCTTTGTGTGGGCGGAAGGGGGTGGGGTGAAATTTTTAGATACACGTTTTATAGTAAGATCTAACTGGAGTGCGAATACCAAATTTGGTTCCTCTAGCCTTAAAAGTCTCTGAGATTTGTGAATATCCCCAGATTTTCGTCCTTTGCGGGGGCGGAAGGGAGTGTGGCGAAATTTTGAAACAAACTCGTCTCGGTCCGATATATTAGGAGTGTGGATACCAAATTTGGTTGC
Source organism: Drosophila miranda (assembly GCF_003369915.1). Classification (NCBI taxonomy): domain Eukaryota; kingdom Metazoa; phylum Arthropoda; class Insecta; order Diptera; family Drosophilidae; genus Drosophila; species Drosophila miranda. Next base: position 27,878,344 of record NW_022881603.1, read on the forward strand.
TCTAGCTTTTGTAGTCTCTGAGATCTAGGCGCTAATGTTTTAATCTAAGCAAAGCCGCCTATGCTACGTGTGTGTTAAAGAGAGACAGGGCGAGAAAAAATGAAATTGTTTTCTTGATTCTGGCTATAATAATTATACGATCTGGTTCAGATTTTGCACTCTAGAAGATATAGTCATCTTCTACGATTCTGCGTTTTTAGTTTTCTCGTATCGTCGAAATTGTGGATGCCACAGATTTTCGCCCTTTGTGGGGGCTGAAGTGGGCGGGGAAAAGTTTTGAAATATTCTTGTAGCAGTGACAAATCACAGAAGTCTGGATCCAAAACACCGTTGCTCTCGCTCTTATAGTCTTTGAGCACTAGGCGCTGAAGGGGACGGACAGACGGACAGGGCTCAATCGACTCGGCTATTGATGCTGATCAAGAATATATATACTTTATGGGGTCGGAAACGATTCCTTCTGGACGTTACACACATCCACTTTTACCACAAATCTAATATACCCCAATACTCATTTTGAGTATCGGGTATAATAAAACTCCGCTCGGCACGTACACGGGGAAAACACACACACACACAAAAAACGAGGGGGAACGTTGTGAGTTTCTGCGGACCCCGCAACTCTACAGTTATACCCGATACTAAGTCAGTATGGCTCTCCTCCGGCAGACGCCGCTAATATTAAACGACACGACAAAGAGTGCGTGCGAGAGAGACAGAAAATCAGTCTGAGCGTGACGTCGGGCGCTGCGTAGCCACTGCAAATTGATTTGTTCCTATTGGCTATAAAAATGATCTGATCTGATCCAGATTCAGCAATCTGATAGATATGGTCATTATCTATGATTCTGCGTTTTTAGTTTTCTCGAATGTGCAATATTGTGGATGCAACAGATTTTCGTCCTTTGTGGGGGCGGAAGGGGGTGGGGTGAAATTTTGAGATACCCGTTTTATAGTAAGATCTAACAGGAGTGCGGATACCAAATTCGGTTACTCTAGCCTTAATAGTCTCTGAGATTTTTGAATATCCCCAGATTTTCGTCCTTTGCGGGGGCGGAAGGGGGTGTGGCGAAATTTTGAAACAAACTCGTCTAGGTCCGATATATTAGGAGTGTGGATACCAAATTTGGTTGCTCTAGCTTTTGTAGTCTCTGAGATCTAGGCGCTAATGTTTTACTCTAAGCAAAGCCGCCTATGCTACGTGTGTGTTAGAGAGAGACAGGGCGAGAAAAAATGAAATTGTTTTCTTGATGCTGGCTATAATAATAATACGATCCAATTCAGATTCCGCAGTCTTAGGTTAGGTTAGGTTGACCCGGACGGCCCTCAGAGGGGGCCCCACATAGGCCAGTATGGCCCTTAGTTGTCCGGATAGGTGGGGGGGGGGGGGGGGGGGGGGGGGGTATGAACCGTCGCGGCAGTGTTTAGTGGGTTTTGAAGTCCTCGAGGATCGAGGTATTTTTCGCATAGGCCAGTAGTTGCTGTGGCGTCCTCTTGGAGGCATCTTCCAGTGATGCCAGCACTGGGGCGCCCAGGTACTTCCTCCTTGCCCTTAAGAGAGCAGGACAGTTGCAGATGAGATGTTCCAGGGTTTCGGTTGCCCCAGGTTCGTCACATTTCCTACAACTGTTTCTGTTTGTGATGCCTAGCTTTGTTGCATGCGCCGCAGCCAGGCAATGGCCCGTTAAAATTCCCACTAATAATCTGCAGTCCTTCCGTGGTAGGTGCAGCAGGTAGTGGCTGAGTTTGTCATTGCGTTCCTTGCACATGATTTTCGAGGTTCTGCAGGCGGTGGTACTCCTCCACCTACATTCGGTTGTGATCCGGCCTGCTTTTCTAGATCGCTTTGCAGCGTTCTGAGGGAGACAGGCACGTTCTCGGTTCTCGTATTCGCCAGCCCGACGCCTTCCTTAGCTAGTACGTCCGCCGTCTCGTTCCCTTCGATGCCCTGGTGGCTGGAAATCCAGTAGATCCGCACTGACTTTGTCGTGCTTAGGGTATCTAGTGCCTCCCTGCTCGCCAAGACATTTCTGGAACTGACTGCGGACGACTGCATGGATCTTATCGCCGCTTGGCTGTCGACGAATAGGTTGACCGCATCGTGTGCTCTTTCAGTGAGAAGAGCGACTTCCGCTGCTTTCCTGATGGCAAAAACCTCTGCCTGGAATATGCTACAATGGTCCGGTAGCTTATATGACAGCCTTATCTCAGGGTCTGTACAGTATAGGCCCGCTCCTACTCCTCCGTCCATCTTGGAGCCGTCCGTATATATATTGAGGTGCTCCGTTTGGTCTCTTCCGATTTTCCAGTCTTCAGGTCCCAAGGATGCAGCTGTTTTTACGTCGAGGCATGTTTGGGGGGTCATGTAATCAGTTGATCTGTTCATTTCCCTTCCAATTGAACTATGCCCGTATTCTTGTGGCGACATATTTCCTGAAGCGATGAGGCGTTGTGCTGCCTTTCCTGCAGTCAGACGGGCGTGGATGTCTAGGGGTTCGATTCCAAGTAGGGTTTCGAGTGCTTTTGTTGGGGTTGACCTCAGCGCCCCTGTAACACAGAGCAAAGCCTGTCGCTGAGTCCTTTCCATAAGCTTATGATACGTTTTCTTTCCAGTAGCTTGCCACCACACTAAGACTCCATACAGCAGAGTTGGTCGCACCACCGAGATGTAAATCCAATGCATCAGAGCCGGAGATAGGCCCCATGTGCTGCTGAGCATCTTCTTGGATGCATAAAGCGCAATGGTGGCCTTCTTCACCCTTTCCAATACATTGGGTTTCCATGCCAGTTTACTATCCAGTACTGTGCCCAGGTATTTGACTTGTGTTTTTGGGGTTAGCCTAGTTTGATTGATCTTCGGGGGGGTCCATATCGGTACCTTGTACCTCTTGGTAAAGAGGATGAGGTCCGTCTTGTCCGCGTTGATACTGAGTCCTACTTCTTCCGCCCACTCACGTATCTCCCTGAGTGTTCGTTGCATTAGTGAGCTGAGGGTCGATGGGCAAACACCCGTAATAAGTATGCTTATGTCGTCCGCATAAGCTGTTATTATTGGGGCCTTCCTTTCGTATCTCTTGATGAGGTCGTCGACCACCAGATTCCACAGGAGGGGCGACAGGATTCCACCCTGGGGTGTGCCTCTGTGTGCCTCTTTCACCATGGAAGCGGTGCCCCACTCCGATTGCACCCGTCTGCAACCTAGGATGTTCCTTATCCACAGGTTGATTGCTGGGTGTGTATTAGTTGCTACCAGGCAATTTGTTATTGCTTCCGTAGCCACGTTGTTGAATGCTCCGGAGATGTCCACGAATACTCCCAGTGCATACTTTTTATTGTGAAGGGCTTTCTCAATGGTAGCTACTACCGAATGTAGTGCGGTCTCCACCGATTTCCCTTTAGTATAGGCATGCTGGTTGGTTGACATCAGTCCCCCTACCTCATTTCTGATGTGTAAGTCCAGCAGCTTTTCTAGCGTTTTTAATATAAAGGAGGTAAGGCTTATCGGTCTATAGTCCTTGGGACTCGCATGGCTGCACTTTCCTGCCTTTGGGAGGAAGACAACTCTCGAGGTTCTCCATTGGATAGGGATATAGCCAGTACTTATACAAGCTGTGAATATTGCGGAGAGCCATGGTGTAATCGCCTCTTTGGTCACCTGCATCATGGCTGGGAATATCCCGTCAAGTCCTGGTGCTTTTGTGCCCGCAAAGGAGTCTATTGCCCAGTGGATTCGCTTGGTGGTTAACAAATCTGTTGGGGGGTGTTGTTCCTCGGTTGCTAGGTCCTGGTGCTCTTTGGCATCAGCGACCTCGGTGCAACCAGGGAAATGTTCCTCCATTACTGCTGTTAGGGCTTCGTCACTGCCCTCTGTCCACTGTCCGTCATCTAGCTTTAATTGGCTTTGTATGGTAGGCTGCTTAGAGAGCAGCTTCCGTAGCCGTGCGGTTTCTGGTACTTTCTCGATGTTGGAGCAGAAGGTCCTCCACGAGTTCCGTTGTGCTTTACGTATTTCCTTCTTGTAGCTCCTGAGTAGGAGTCTGTATTCCTCATAGACGATCCCTTCGTTCGCTTGTTTGGCGATCTTAAAGAATTCCTTGAGGTTGTCCCTTTGAAGAGAGAGATCCCGGCTCCACCAGAGTGGCTTGGACCTCTTCTTCGTCCTCGAGGGTTTGCAGGATGTGTGGTAGGCGTCCAGCAACGCGTTGGATAGGGTCTCTAGAGACTTCTCTATGTCCTCCGCGGATTTCACTGTGCCCGGACTCGCGAGCTTCGAAGTAACTGTCTTTTTAAACTTTTCCCAGTTTGTATTCCGGGGGTTTCTATAGACTATTACCTTCGAAGAATGTTTGAAGTCGCACTTAAACTGAATGTACTTGTGATCTGAGAAGGAGGGTCTTTCAAGGACCCTCCAGCTAGATACCGTAGTACTGTTTCCCGTTGCTAGTGTTAGGTCTAGCACGTTGGATGAAGTCGGACCCACGAAGGTGTGCTCCTCCCCGACGTTTGCTATATATAGATTAGTATAAAGTATAAAGTCTAAGAGTGACTCACCTCTATCATTGATGTCGGTGCTTCCCCACACATTGTGGTGGGCATTGGCATCCGTCCCGATGACGAGTTGATAGTTTTTGGTGCCGGCTTCTGTCACCAGGCTCCTGAGTTCGTCGGGTGGTGCGGGTCTGTCGTGAGCCATGTAGCAGGAAGCCACCAGAAGGCGCTTTTCCTCGCTTTCCAGCATCACAACCGTCAGGTCATCCGTGCTGTAATGAGACATAAGGTAAGCATGGATTCCCTTTCGTACGAGTACGACGGTTCTGTTCCTGCTTACCGATGTTGCGTAGAACAGTTTGTGATTTGAGGACTTTAGTCCGGCCACTGAATTGCCTGTCGCAATCCAGGGCTCCTGGACTAGAGCTATGTCGGCGAGCCCTTGCTCCATGGCGATGAGGAGCTCCGCCGACGCTACCTTGCTTTTATGCAAGTTTAGCTGCAGCACACTCAGCATGGGTGGCTGGTTGACTACTAACGTCAGGTCACCGTCTTCCTCGTCTTCGTCCTCAAGCGCAAGACCCTGGGCGGCCTCCACGATGGACTCGAGACCTAAGTCCTTTTCCACCTCGCCTACCTGCAGGGTTTGCGCGTCCTTGTCCGCAGGGTGGCGCTTTTTGAGGCGCATGTAGACGCTACCCATGCCCCACGCCATCTTCCCGAACTTGGGATACAGCAGATCCTCTGCCTCCTTGTTTATTTGGAGGATCACACATTGGCCCCCCTCGTTGGGTAGTGGGCTACCAATGTGTAGGATCCTCCAATCGGTCGTTGGCACGTCCGCGTTTTGCCGCTGAAGGAGCTTCAGCGCTCGGTCTCCCTGGATTGTGATGGGGAAGAGTACCTTCGCCTTAGGCTTGGACGGGATAAGCTCCCGGTCCACAACCTCCAGCTTGGCCCCCTCCCACATCGCCTCCAGTTGGCAGACCGTACGCGTCAGCCACCTTAGGGTTGGATCGTCGTTGCACTTTAGGATCTTAACCCCATTTAGCCACCCAGCACCATCGAACGTGGGCATAGATGCCGCGGGGTCTTCTTCCATGTGTGCAAACAGTGCGTCGACGAGACGCGCGTGCACAAGCTTCCACTGTGCCGCTGACATCTTGCCGCTTTCCTCGCTCCGGTCGATGAGTGCCACGATCAAATGTCGTTTGGTCACATCGCTGACCTTCGCGTTCGATTTCGATGGCTTCTTGGCCACTTTCGGTGGAGGGGCTGCACTCTTGGGCCCGCGTTGCCGCTTGCTCGCCGGAGTGTCTTTAATGGCACTCTCAGTCGAGCGTTGCCTCTTGGTGGCCATCATCTCCTCCACCTTATTGGCATATTCGCCATTCGACGCCCTCATCTGTGGCATCTGGGCGTAATGTAGTCGGCCCTCCTCTACTCGCTGCTCGGCCCAGGCTAGCTTGACCTTCTCCTCCTGGGAGATGTCTACTTTACCTTGCAACCGGCTTTTGATATTGAGGGCCGCTTTGTATTGTGCTTTGGCCTTCATCCCCTCCTTGGAACGCTTCGGCCCTTCCCTACGCAGGGAGCTGGTGCCTGGTTCCGGTGAGCGGAGAAGGCTCTCTTCCTCCGTCCTGCTCATAGAGAGCACGCTCTCCAGATCCGTGTCCGTGTCGACTACGGCATCTGTGCGGCTCAACTTGCAGGCTGCGGAGTGAGTTGTTTTTGTTGTTGTTGTTGTGGCAGTAGCTTTACAACAGACTTGGCCTGCTCCCGCCAAGTCTGAGGTGTGACCGCTGGCGACACGCAGAGAGGAGTGCTCCTCCCCGTGCCCGCCGGTGGTAGCAGTCACGCTTCCCACCGACGTTTGGGTTGACATCCCAACCCGTGCTTTCTCCTTCTTCGCCTCCATATTTGGCCCGAGGGTCCATACTGGTTAATATTTTTCGGGGGGACCACCCCCTAGCGTTTTAGGCCTGACCGCCAGGCACCTCTAGCCATGGCCCTGGTTCGGTTCCCCCGACTTTGAATCGGGAAGACGCCGGACCATAGCCTTAGCTAGACACTGCATTACCCCGGACAGAGCAAGCGACAGTGCATTACCCTTGTCCCGGGTAATGCAGTGTCCATTGCCCAGCCGGCACCCTCGTGGAGGGTTCAGCTAGAGGATTTTCGCCAGCCTTCCGCAGTCTTAAAGATATGGTCATTCTCTACAATTCTACGTTTTTGGTTTTCTCATATCTTTAAAATTGTGGATGCCACAGATTTTCGTCCTTTGTGGGTGCGGAAGTGGGCGGGGCGAAGTTTTGAAATATTTTTGTAGCAGTGACATATCACAGAAGTCTGGGTCCAAAATATCGTTGCTCTAGCTCTTATAGTCTTTGAGCACTAGGCGCTGAAGGGGACGGACAGACGGACGGACGGACAGACGGACAGACAGACAGGGCTCAATCGACTCGGCTATTGATGCTGATCAAGAATATATGTATATACTTTATGGGGTCGGAAACGATTCCTTCTGGACGTTACACACATCCACTTTTACCACAAATCTAATATACCCCAATACTCATTTTGAGTATCGGGTATAAAAAGTGTTTTGACAAAAAAAAAAGTTTTTTCCAAGTGCGGTTGTGTTTATCACGAGCTCCAAGTTGCGTATGAAAAATCGGCCCTCGCCGACCACTCGTTCTGTTGCAGGGGCATATCCAGTGCGCTCCGTGCAGGAGGGGAAGAGGGGTGAACTCTTGTTTGGCGCCTTTCGCTATACACATTGTTGGTGGATTTGTAGCAAAACAATTTTCTCACTCAAATTTTTCTTTCTTTTTCTGTTTACGGTTCTCGCCGGGAGCCTCCCACTCAGCAGCTGATCACTGAGCTGCCAGTCAGGTGATCGCGCAGGGTGGCAGCTCGGACGGTGTTGCCGGACAGCCTCGTACGGAACAGGGCTGCCGGAGTGCCGGAGCAGAGTTACGCGCCAAACGAAATTTGAAATTTCAAATTAAAATCGACCCAGAATTAACTGGAACATCGAGCAAAGGAATGGAAGAGGATGAAAACCTGGCTTTCATGAAGGGCAGCAAGCTCGCCCGATCGCCAGCAGCTGCGTCAGCTCCAGGAGCAGAGTTACAGAGCATGGACCCGGACGCCCGGGAGACCCCTAAGAGGGTACGGGACCTAGCCAGCCCAGAGAGTTTGCAAAGAAAAACGCCGCCTAAGAGAAGTAAGGCCTGCCAGGAAGCAACCTGCCTCGAAAACCTCCAAGAGCTGGGAAATATCTTGGATGAAGTCCATAGCAGAATGATGGATAAGAATACGCGCCACATCAACATGGCGACGAGAAACATGTTCGTGCGAATGAAGGAGCTTCACACACGAGCATCAATGAAGCAAGCCAAGCATCAGCAGCGGGCAGAAGCGCCAGGCAGGAAGGCCTCAACGCCGCAGTCCTGTGCTCAAAATGATCACAGAGCACCAAGAGCATGAGCATGGACAAAGAGCAGCAGACAACGACAGTCTGGAAGAAGGATGCCGCGGCGCAAACGGAGCCGTGGCGTAGGCTAAGCCAGCCACTGGTGGATCCGGGTCCGTGTCCGCCGACCGACACTCGGGCCGTCTCCACCTTCTTCCTGCTGCTAATCAGAACAGCCTCGGTCTTGTGGGCCGCCAGCTGTAGTCCCGCTATGGCGAGCCACGTCTCCACGGCACGGATTGCCCCGTTTGCAGCTGCTTCAACTGCTGCAAGGTCCTTGGCTACCACTACGATGGCGACGTCATCGGCAAACCCGACGACCGTCGTGCCCTCGGGAAGATTCAGTCGCAGAACTCCATCATACATCGTATTCCACAGGAGCGGCCCCAGCACCGACCCCTGCGGGACTCCAGCAGTCACTCTATATGATCTTATCCCTTCGCTCGTCTCGTACAGCAGCACCCTCTCACTGAGGTAGCTGTCCACTATTCTCAGGAGGTATTCCGGGATCCGTAGCCTCCGTAGGGCTTCCATCGTTTTACCCCAGTCCGCAGAGTTGAAAGCGTTTTTTATATCCAGGGTAACCAGCAGGCAGTACTGCTTTTGGCCCGCTCTCCAGCGGGTCCCACTTATTGCATTCTCCGCTATGTTGGTGACTATGCCAATGGCATCCAGGGTTGATCTGCCTTTCCGGAAGCCATACTGGTTGGGGGAAAAGCCGCCGGCATCTTCAATGGCACGGCTGAGCCTACGTGCAATGAGCTTTTCGCATACCTTCCCCGCGTTGTCCAGGAGACAAATTGGTCTGTACGAGGAAGGCTCGCCTGGTGGTTTCCCTGGCTTGTTGGCCTACGCCACGGCTCCGTTTGCGCCGCGGCATTCTTCTTCCAGACTGTCGTTGTCTGCTGCTCTTTGTCCATGCTCATGCTCTTGGTGCTCTGTGATCATTTTGAGCACAGGACTGCGGCGTTGAGGCCTTCCTGCCTGGCGCTTCTGCCCGCTGCTGATGCTTGGCTTGCTTCATTGATGCTCGTGTGTGAAGCTCCTTCATTCGCACGAACATGTTTCTCGTCGCCATGTTGATGTGGCGCGTATTCTTATCCATCATTCTGCTATGGACTTCATCCAAGATATTTCCCAGCTCTTGGAGGTTTTCGAGGCAGGTTGCTTCCTGGCAGGCCTTACTTCTCTTAGGCGGCGTTTTTCTTTGCAAACTCTCTGGGCTGGCTAGGTCCCGTACCCTCTTAGGGGTCTCCCGGGCGTCCGGGTCCATGCTCTGTAACTCTGCTCCTGGAGCTGACGCAGCTGCTGGCGATCGGGCGAGCTTGCTGCCCTTCATGAAAGCCAGGTTTTCATCCTCTTCCATTCCTTTGCTCGATGTTCCAGTTAATTCTGGGTCGATTTTAATTTGAAATTTCAAATTTCGTTTGGCGCGTAACTCTGCTCCGGCACTCCGGCAGCCCTGTTCCGTACGAGGCTGTCCGGCAACACTGGCTGCCTGACTGGCAGCTCAGTGATCAGCTGCTGAGTGGGAAGCTCCCGGCGAGAACCGTAAACAGAAAAAGAAAGAAAAATTTGAGTGAGAAAATTGTTTTGCTACAAATCCACCAACAATGTGTATAGCAGAAGGCGCCAAACAAGAGTTCATTCCTCTCCCCCTCCTGCACGGAGCGCACTGGATATGCCCCTGCAACAGAACGGGTGGTCGGCGAGGGCCGATTTCATACGCAGTACGTACCGGTGCTTTAGTGACCTGCTCTTAACAGCTTTCCTTTCAGTTGCCAGGCGTGGCGCGGATTTTTTTGCCGGAAAACTTGGAGCTCGTGATAAACACAACCGCACTTGGAAAACACTCAAACGTGTCCTCAGACTGTGCGAAGGTTTTTTTTTTTTTTTATTGTATATTCATATACTTATTTATTTGCTCTATAATATATACTATACAATTTATATTTAACTTAATTTAACGGACAAGAGTATGTTGGGACTAGGGCCGCGCGGACTGCGGTACTGCCGCAAAGCATTGCTTCGCAGTGGCGTGGACACCTACTCCGTCTGCTCCTTCCGCCTTCTCTCCAAGGACCTAAGCGTTCGCATCACGCTAGAGGCGACCTCCGCGGCCGCTTCCCACACCTTCGGGTCTGCCAGCATCAGCGCCACCAGAGTCTCGGTGCTGACCCTAGACCCTGCTGCTGTCTCCAATGTCTGACGCTCGAGGTCAAACCTGTGGCAGTCGAAGAGGACGTGGCGAGCGTCCTCCTCTATGCCTGTGCCACACTCGGGGCACCAGTCCTCTGTCTCGTGGCCGAAGCGCTTGAGGTAGCCGCGGAAGCAGCCATGTCCGCTCAGTGCCTGGGTAAGGTAGAAATCCACCTGGCCGTGCTTCCTTTCAACCCAGCATGCTATGCTTGGGATGAGGGTGTGGGTCCATCGGCCTTTGGGTGAGTGGTCCCATCGAGTCTGCCATCTGTCTATGCTGGTCCTTCTGGCGGCGTCCTTAATTTCTGCTTTGGAGCGTACCTCGGCTGCACTGTCCGTCATGGCATCATGGATCTCCTTCCTCTCCCTTATCAGCTCCCTGAGCGGAACTTGCCCGGCAATGACTAACGCGGCTTCGTCTGAGATGGTCCGGAACGAGCACGCGATCCTAATGGCGCACAGTCTGTACTTTGCCTCCACTCCTCGCATATAGCTCCTCACCTTCGCGGCTTCTGCCCACACCGGTGCGGCGTAGAGCATCTGCGACGTCACGACGCTCGTCAGCAGTTTCCTCGTTGCCTGCTTTGGCCATCTGGTGTTTAGCAGCATCCTGGATAGCGCTCCCGCGGTCCCACCGGCCTTCGTGTGGACGTATTCCAGATGCTCTTTGAAGGACAGGCGCGTGTCGATGAGGACTCCAAGGTACTTGATGGACCTCTGCGATTCGATCGCGGTCCCACCAACCTGCACTCTGGCGGTCTCGACCACTTTACGGCTGGATATCAGGACCGCCTCCGTTTTTTGGGCCGCCAGCTCCAGCCCCGCGGCGGCTAGCCACGCCTCGACGGCTTGTATGGCGACGTTGGCAAGCTCCTCCACTGCGGCAAGTTCCTTCGCTACCACTATTGCGACGTCGTCAGCGAAACCCACCAGGTTAGTGTTGGCTGGCATCGGGAGCCGTAGGACCCCGTCGTACATGGCGAGAGGAGAGGTCCAAAAACGGAGCCCTGCGGGACTCCGGCTGAGACTTCGTATGCCCTAGAGCCCTGACATGTGTCCATTGTCAGCACCCTATTGCTGAAATAGCTGCGCGCTATATTCAGTAGGTAGCCCGGGATGTTGAAGGACCTCAGTGCCTCCAGCGTCCGGGTCCAGTCGGCCGAGTTGAAGGCGTTCCTTATGTCCAGTGTCACCACCAGACAATAGGACTTGGTTCCGCCTCTCCAGCTAGTCCCAGCAATGGCTTCCTCCGCCGTTTGTACGACCCTCAAGATGGCGTCCAGCGTCGACCTCCCTTTCCTGAACCCGTATTGGTTCTGGGAGAGACCGCCTGCTGCTTCGATGGCTGCGCTCAGCCTCGCACCGATCACCCTTTCGAAGACCTTTCCCATGGAGTCCAGAAGGCAGATGGGCCTGTAGGAAGAGGCCACCCCTGGCGGCTTGCCCGGCTTGGTTAATAGTAGCAGCCGTTGCCTTTTCCACCTCTCGGGGAACGTCCCCTCCTGGAGGCATTTTTTAAAAAGGCCCGCAACTTCCCTCGGGAGTAGAAGAAGTGCCAGCTTCAACGCGCTGTTGGGGATCGCATCCGGACCCGGAGCCTTCCTAGGTATCAGGTTTCTGCCTGCCTGCAACACCTCGGCTTCCGTAACCTCGCAGATGTCGCTCGGGCTATGCTCGAACGGCAGGGAGCTAGGGATCTGCCGTCCTCGAGGAAACAGTGCCCTGACTATACCCTCCAGTGCCTCTGGATCTGTTGGAGCTTTACTGCCCGCGTTCAGCCTCTTCACCACCATCCTGTAAGCGCCTCCCCAGGGGTCCTCTTCGGCGGCATAACACAGCTTAAGGAAGCATTCCCTCTTGCTGTTCCTTATGGCGGTCTTCAGATCCTTCCTCGCCGCTTTGTAGGTCTCGCTGCATCGGGCCAAGCGCGGTGTGCCTCTGGCTCGCTGGAGCAGCCTTCTGGCCCGGTGGCAGGTTCTACGGAGAACCGCAATCGCTTCGCTCCACCAGAAAACTGGATCCTTGTGCTTCCGGAACGTCCCTCTCGGTAGCATGCTCTGGTCGCAGGCGCCTTCAAGTGCGTCCGCCAATTTGGTCGCCATATCGTTGGCTCCGTCTGCATCGTTTGCAGAGTAGCTCTCAAGGGCGCTTGCGAAGGCTTGGCCCCTCAGCGTGTCCTGGCGGTACGCCTTCCCATGCCGGAACGGGGTACCTCTCGATCGGGCAAGGGTGCCCAGGGTGCATAGTATGGCCTCGTGGTCGCTGGCAGTATATACGTCGCTGATCCTCCATCGGGCGTGCCGGGCCAGCGTGCTGCTGGCATAGGTGAGATCGATGATTGACCCTACACCTGCCCTGCTGAAAGTTTGTTGGGACCCTTCGTTCAGAAGGACGACGTCCAGAAGGGCAAAAGCCTCCAACACCGTGCGGCCTCTGGCGTTTGTACGGGAGGACCCCCATTCCAGGGCCCAGGCGTTGAAGTCGCCTCCGACTACGACGTTGTTCCGTCCTCGCAGATCGCAGCTCAACTCGTCCATAATGCGGCTGAAAGTCTCCAGTGAGAGGCTGGGTGCCAGGTAGCAGCTGTAGAACCATATGCCGCCTACATACCCTCGGACGAACCCGTCTGCCGACTTGGTGTCGCGCAATTGTGGCGCGTCGACGCCACAGAGCCACAGGGCCGCTTTGCCAGTAAGGTCCGTGGCCCAATCGCTGCTGCTGCCCACCTTATGTGGTTCGCTGAGGAGTGCCACCTCAGAGCCAAGCTCGCGCACCGTCTGCGTCAGGAGATCCTGTGCGGCCCTGCAGTGATTCAGGTTGAGTTGAATCAACTGCATGTCGTCCTGGTTTTGCCGACCCCGCTTCGCGTGGCTGGGCAGTTTTTAGTGCCTGCCTGGTGCGTGACCTCCTTCTTTCCAGCTGCTGAGCAGATGAAGCACGCAGGCTCTTTTTTGCATTCGGCAACTTTGTACCCTTTCTCCCCGTATTTGATGCAGCAGCCACTCCTGTTCCAGGCATCGGTAGCACCTTGGGAGTCCATCTCTTTCCCGGATCCTACATATGGTCCAGCCGATCCTCACCTTGCCGCCTTTCAGGACCGCTTGGCCCAGGGAGAAGGGCAAGCTGACCACCGCCATCTGGGACTCCGCGTATCCGCGGCGCAGACTGCGGACTCTTACTCGACCCTCGTCAATGTTGAATTGGCGAGTTAGAGCGGCACAGATCTCCTGCTCCGTCGCGAGGGAGTCGATGTCCCGTATCTCCAATATGACCACCTTCGAGTCTTCCGCACAGACGCTCCATCGCCGAGGACACGTGCGATGCTGGCTTTCATGCCCTCAGCACTCTTCACGCTGTCTTTTGCCATCTCCAGCAGAAGTTTGCCGTTTATGGTGCGGCGTACCTTGGAGACGCAGCTTCCCAGGTCGGAAAGCTGGTTGTCGTGTCGTCTGGTGACCATTGCCAGAACATCGCTGTACGACTTCCCGGAGGCCTGAACTATGACCGCGTCTGGGCGAGCGCGGCGTGCTGCTCTCGGCCTCTTGGCCACCACGCTCCATTCGCTGTCCGGGATTCCGGGGCTCTTGGGCTGCCTCATGGCGCTGGTCGTCGCCACGTCTCCGTGTGGCCGCAACGGGGCCTTTTTAAGGGTCCTCTTGGTTGCGATAGCTCCTTTTCGCTGCCTTGGGCGCGTAGGTGGGGTTCCCGGCTCCCCTATTGGGCCTTCGGCCACGGATGGCTGGCTAAGTCTACGCCACGGTTCGGTTTGCGCTGCGGCATCTTTCCTCCAGACGGTCGTTGTCTGCTGCTCCTTGTCTGCGCTCCGCGTGCTCTGTGAGCATTTCGGGCACAGGCCTTGGGCGTCGGAGCCTTCCTGCAGCGCGCTTCTACCCGCTGCAGCCTCTTGGCTCGATTCGATGATGTTCGAGTGCAGCTCCTTCATGCGCACGAACAGTGCTCTGGTGGCCATGTTGATGTGGCGCGTATTTTTGTCCATCATCCTGGTCTGAACCTCGTCAAGGATTTTTCCCAGCTCCGAGAGGTTCTCTAGGCAGGTAGCCTCCTGGTGGGCCTTGCTCTTCTTGGGCGGCGTTTGCCTCTGGGAACTTCCCGGGCTGGCTGGGTCCCGAACCCTCTTGGGGGTCTCCTTAGAGTCAAGGTCCCGACTCTGCGCCGCTGCTGCTGGAGATGGCTCGGGTGCCGGCGATCGGGCGAGCATGCTATCCTTCCTGAAGGCGAGCTTTTCATCCTCCTCCATTGCTATTGTTTACTTTAGAATTTGAATTTCGAAATTAAAATCTCCCTCCGTTGGCGCGCAATTCCAGCTCTCTCCAACACTCTGGCAGCCCTGGGTCGATCGGGGCTGTCTGGCAGCACCGTCCGTGTGGCAACTCCACGCGATCACCTGTCTGGCGGCGCGATCATCTGCTGTGTGTGAAGCTCCGGACGAGAAGAAGAAGAAAGAAGAAAAGTTGAGTGAAAATTCCTTTTTTCCCTCCACCAACAATGTGGAAAGTGGAAGTGGAAGGCGCCAAAACAAGGGTTCACCCCCCCTTCCCCTGCTGCCTGGAGCGCACTGATTGTGCCCCTGCAACAGAGCGGGATGCCGGTGGGGCCGGTTTTTATACGCAGTACGTACCGGTGCGACAGCAACCTGCTCTCAAAAGCTTTTCTTCCAGGTAACACGCGCAGCGCGGATGCTGAAAACGGAAAATCAGGAGCCCGTGATTCAAAACAACCGCACTTGAAAACGCTCAACGTGTGTGTGTGTGTGTTTTTTTTTTTTTTTTTCCATGGATACGCCACGGCGGGTGAGAATCTCTAAGAGACGCGACCGGCCCGTACCAGTCAACGAACTGGACTACCCCTTCGGGCTTCCCAGCTAAACTCACCACCACGCACAGCTGCACACCTCATTCCCCGCGGGATCACCGCAAAGTATTACTTCGCGGGATGGGTTGCCTACGTTAGGCACTCTCCTCTACGCGTCGCTCCCTTTCGCATCTTCTCAGATCGCTCTGGATGGCTATTAGGGTGTTGCTAACGCGCTGCCAGTTCTCGTCGGACTCCGTCATGAACGCCATTAGCTCCTCTGGTCGTGGGAAATACTCTGCACTTGAGCGGTACCTCGTGCAGTGGTAGATCACATGCTCCGGATCCTCGCTCTCATTCGAACACTCAGGACACTCGGGAGTATCCTCGTGTTTGAACCTATGTAGATACTTCCTGTATCCTCCGTGACCCGTCAGGAATTGGGTGAGGTGGTAGTTCATCTCTCCGCTTCTCCGCCCTATCCATGACTCAATGTCCGGGATTAGTCTATGGGTCCACCGTCCATTTGTGGCCGTGTCCCATCTTGCCTGCCATTTTTCTATCGACGCCAGCCTTTCCGACGCACGGATGGTCTCTAGCGATGCATTAGTTCGCATCCCTGCGCGCGCTTCATATACATGCGTCATCTCGAGCGCTAGTATATCCACCGGTATCATGGCCGCGAGGACCAGGGCTGCGTTATCCGACACCGTCCTATATCCAGACACTACTCGAAGAGCGCAGAGCCGATATGGCACTGACATCTTTCTTCTTAGACTCATGTTGCCGGATAGGGTTGAAGACCACACCGGCGCAGCGTACAGTAGGATCGAGGCCACTACTCTCGCCAGGAGTATGCGACGACCTGCCTTGGGTCCACCAATATTGGGGAGCATCCTTGCGAGTGCTGCCTGCATCCGGGAGGCTTTTTGACTCACGTACTCGATGTGGGCCCGGTAGTTCAATCGGTTATCCAGCATCACGCCTAGGTACCGGATTGACTCCTGCGACTTAATAGTCGCATTACCCACGCGAAACGTCGCGTACTCCACCTTCTTCCGACTCGTGATGAGTACAGCCTCCGTTTTGTGGCCAGCCAGGTCCAATCCCGCGTTTTCCATCCAGTTGGATACGATCCGGATTGCCTCGTTGGCCGTCGCCTCGACATCTCGGAGCTCTTTGGCTACCACGACCAGGGCGAGATCGTCAGCGAAACCGACAAGCGTGCATCCCTGCGGGAGCTGGAGTCTCAGGACGTCGTCGTACATTATGTTCCACAGTAGAGGTCCTAAGACTGATCCCTGTGGAACTCCGGCTGTCACCCTGTAGAGCTTTGGTCCCTCCTCCGTCTCGTACCTCAGTACCCTACCCGACAGGTAGCTGGCTATTATCCGAAGCAGGTAGGTGGGAACTCCAATTCTCCCGAGCGCCTCGTTTATCCGAGACCAGTTCGCTGAGTTAAACGCGTTACGGATATCCAGGGTCACCACCGCGCAGTACTCCTTTGTGCCAAATCTCCATCTTATTCCCTCGATCGCTCTGGATGCAATGTCGGTGACTGCCTTGATGGCGTCGACCGTTGATTTGGCCTTCCGGAATCCGTACTGGGACTCCGATAAGGCCTCCTTCTCCTGGATCACAACTTGCAGTCGGTTGTAGACGATTCTCTCCAGGGTTTTGCCGACCGTATCCAGCAAACATATTGGGCGGTATCCTGATGGTTCCTCCGGGGACTTATTTCCTTTGGGTAGAAGTATTAGCCGCTGCACTTTCCACTGCTCTGGAAACACTCCTTCCCGCAGGCATTTGTTGAACGTGTCAACAAATACTTCTGGTCTGGCGGTTGCTCCAAGCTTCAATGCCTTGTTTGGGATACCGTCCGGTCCTGGTGCCTTTTTATCCCCAATTCTCCTGGTAGCCGCTATCACCTCCTCAACAGAAATCTGTTGCCACAGCTCGGAGTCTTGGCTCGAGACGCTTTCCTCCCTATACGGGTGCTGTGGGAATAGGGCCTCCACGATGCTACGAAGCAGGATCGGGCAGGTCACTTCCGGTGTTGACTGGCTCCTTATCCTCTTGGTGACGACCTTATATGCCGTCCCCCAAGGGTTGACGTCCGCCTCCTCGCATATCTGCCTGAAGCAGGCTGACTTGCTCTTCTTTATGGCACGTTTAAGGGCTCTTTTCGCTGATCGGAGTTCCTCTCCCCTGGTTTCGAACTCAGGCCGACCTCGCGCTCTCTGGTAGCACCGTCTTGCTCGTAGGCAGGCTTTCCTTAGCTGGTTAACCTCCGCATTCCACCAGTAGCAGGGCGCTCCTCTTTTGCAAGGCTTCCTTCTTGGCATTGCCACATCACATACCTCCTCCATGAGCTTCGCCAGTTTCTGAGCCAGGCCCTCTGCCGTTTCTCGCGCAGGGCTCCAGCTGGCGTTGCGCAGATATTCCGTGAAGGTTTCCACATCCAGGTGGTCGCCCTTCCATTTAGGTCCGGTAATTTTGGCAGCTGTCTTTTCGTTGCTGCTCCGCATTCGAAGTGGATCGCCTGGTGGTCGCTGAACGTAAACTCCTCGCTTACTCTCCACGTAGCTCCCCTATGGAGTGAGACGCTCATGAAGGTTAGGTCGATAATGGACCCTCGGCCCGCCTTGAAGTAGGTTAGCTTCCTGCCATCGTTTGCGAGTATTACGTCCAAGGACGCAAATTCCTCGAGCAGACACGTGCCTCTGGCGTTGGTTTCCTTACTGCCCCACTCTACGGACCACGCATTAAAGTCTCCCGCTATTACTACGGGGGCTCTTCCGCGCGCGTCTTCCGCTATATGCGCTAGCATACTTTGGAAGCGCGCTAGGTCCCAGCTCGGCGGGGCATAGCAGCTATAGAAGGTTACCTCTCTAAGCCTCGCTCTAACAAATCCTTCGTTGGCTGCGCATATCTCCTGGGGTTGGATTTGTACGGCCCAGATGGCCGCCTTGCCGCAACTGCTGCTGGTCCAACCGCTTCCTGGTATCGCCCTGAATGGCTCGCAGATGAGCACGACTTCGGTCTTCCTCTCCCTGACTGCTTGTCTCAGGAGAGACTGAGCAGCTTCGCAATGGTTTAAGTTCAGCTGAGTACACCTAATGCTGATCTTTTAGTCAGGGCGTTCCTAAACTGGGGGCATCTACCGCTGCCGGCCACGTGCTTCCAGTCTGCGCTCGTTCCCTTGCAGTGCATGCACTGTGGTTCCAGGCTACAGTCCTTTGCCAGGTGGTTCTCCTTTCCACATCTTCTACACAGCTTGGACCTATCTACTTTGCTACTGCACTGTCGTGCCATATGCCCAAACTCAAGACATCTGAAGCATTTGGTGACGCTGATTCGCTCACGCAGTCTGCATCTTACCCAGCCTACTTTTAGGACTCCTATTTTCAGAGCCTTTTGAGCGCTCTCCGCTGGCAGCCTGATTGTGGCCGTCTGGGTTCCGCCGTATGCCTTTCTCAGCTGGATGTCATCCGCAGACAGCTCCGCCAATTCCACCTGGCTTCTCAGAGCCTCGCATATATCCTCCGTGGTGGTTATTTCGTCCAGGTCCTTGCACTCTACGGTCACCCGGTGCGACAGGCTACGGACTTCTGCGTGCTCCTTCAGCGTATTGGCTACCAGGCTTTTAAACATCTCCGTCTCCTCTCCCGACTTGTTGAGCTGTAGAAGTAGCTCTCCTTTTTGGGTCCTCCTGATCCTGGCGACCGCATCACCGAGTCCACGCAGGGTTTCGTCCGTCCTAACCTTGCGCAGTATCTCTGCATAGGTCTTTTCACCTTTGGTGGCAATGACGATGGCGTCTGGTCGCGTCTTGTCCGCGAGCGCTCCAATCGGCTTTTGCGGCCTCTTCCTTCTGCGCCGGTTGGTCACCGTCAGAAATGGGGTCTCCTCCGGCTCCTTTCTCTCCCTTTCAGCGTGGGCGTTCTTTTCAACTGCTACTCCTGGTGTGGTCTGGACCTCGACCGCTGCCTTGGTCCTCTTTGTCCGGGGTGTTGGTGCACCTGCAGCCTGTTTCCTCTTAGGCTCCGGGAGAGGTCTGAAAATCGGTGACGTCTGAGAGGACTGGTGGGTCCTGATCACCGCCTTAGCTCCTTCGTCGTGCAGCTGGATAGCAACCAGCTCATACAGCACCCTTATGCTCTCGATCGAGTCCCGCATGGGTTGGTGTATGGATCGCCTCTTGCCATCCTCGAGCATCGCCACTAGCTGCGTGATCTCTCGTCCTAGATCGCGCAGCGCTGTGCTGCCCTGAGCTTTTTGGTGCTGCTCCGGGCCAGGGAGGGCCGGCAGCGGGGCGTCGGTCCGCTCACCAGTTGGCGTTCTCGCCATTTTTTTGCTTTTATTGAAGCCTTCTGAGTCGTTCGTCGTTATGGGTGTAATACTTTTGCTCATTTTGTTGGGTCCCAACTCGTAAGCCGTTGTCCTTGTCTGTTGTACAGGCGCGTTATGATCCCATGGTTGTCTATGCAAGCAGGGAGGCCATGCGAGGGTTGACTCCCGCCCTTATGGGGTCGGGAGTTCAGAGCCGGATCCGCGCTAGTCAGGAGTGACTCAACTGAGCCTGTACGGCCAATTTAATGGCTACGGAACAAGAAGCGTGCTTAGAGATTTGCCAATTTTTCACGGGACGGGGGCAGAAGCAGCATTAACCTAGCAGCCATTTCGGCGGGGTTTCATTCCGCGTACTAAAGTGCTAGAATGCTGGCTTCCGTCAGCCCTTGGGTGATCAATACAAAAAAAGGGGGGTCCAGTTCCTATCCTAAGACTTTACTGGTCTCCGTCTTAGTCGCCTTCTCGTATTAGCTAGGTGTTTCACAAGTGTGTTAGACCTATCCGGGGGATACCTGGCTTGTGCCGGCGGTTACGAGTTGCTTTAGTGCTCTTTAGAGGGAGCAGAACATCCCCGTGTCTTCTTAGTCGCCTCATACGACAAGCTGTGACATGCTGTGGTGGTATTCTACTGCCCGCTCACCACACGGGTGCGTGTGTGTGTGTGTGTGTGTGTGTGTCCGTGTTCACTCTCTTTATTTGCTTACATGCACGAAAGTGTTTTTAATTTAATTTTTCGTCTTTTTGCACTTTGCTCTTTGAGGCAGTTCCTAATTAATATGAAAGTAATTTTTCATCGGCCCCAGTGCGAGTGGAAAAAGTAAAATAATTTTCTTCTCCGTCCACATGCCGCTTAAGTGCTCATTAAAAAATGTTTCAAAACGTTGCAGTTTTTGAAAAGCGCTCGCACTTCTTCTAATAAAAACGAGGGGGAACGTTGTGAGTTGCTGCGGACACCGCAACTCTACATTTATATTATTATAAAAGTTATCTGATCTGATCCAGATTCAGCAATCTGATAGATATGGTCAATATCTATGATTCTGCGTTTGTGATTTTCTCGTATCCTCAATATTGTGGATGCCCCAAATTTTCGTCCTTTGCGGGGGCGGAAGGAGGTGTGGCGAAATTTTGACACAAAACGGTCAAGGTCCGATATCACAGGAGTGTGGATACCAAATTAGGTTGCTCTAGCTCTTATAGGTTCTGAGATCCTTGAACTCATATTTTGCAATTGGCAAAACCGACCATGAAACCTGTGTGTTAGAGAGAGACAGAGCGAGAAAGAATAAAATTGTTTTCTTGATTCAGCCTAAGATAATTATACGATCTGGTTCAGATTTCACACTCTAGAACATATAGTCATCCTCTACGATTCAGCGTTTTCAGTTTTCTCGTATCTTTGAATTTGTGGATGCCACAGATTTTCGCCCTTTGTGGGGGCGGAAGTGGGCGGGGCCAAGTTTTGAAATATTTTTGTAGCAGTGACATATCACAGAAGTCTGGATCCAAAACATCGTTGCTCTAGCTCTTATAGTCTTTGAGCACTAGGCGCTGAAGGGGACGGACAGACGGACGGACGGACGGACGGACAGACGGACAGACGGACAGACAGACATGGCTCAATCGACTCGGCTATTGTTGCTGATCAAGAATATATATACTTTATGGGGTCGGAAACGATTCCTTCTGGACGTTACACACATCCACTTTTACCACAAATCTAATATACCCCAATACTCATTTTGAGTATCGGGTATAAAAAGAAAGGAGAAAACTGAAATGTTTGCAATGTTTATAACGAGAAAATTGAAAATTATTTCCTCCAGAGTCTGGCGCGAGCTCCCTTCCGCTCCTCCTCCTCCTCCTGCTCCTCCCTTCGTTTGTCGTCAGCTGTTCGAGTTTTTTTCCAAGTCGAAACTTTTCTTTTAAATATTTTCCATACTTATCCAGAAGGAAGTGCGGCAAAAGTTTTATGCATACGCATTGATGGGTGAGTGGGTGGGTGTAGGGGGCATGGAGGACTCCCTTATGGATGCTGCTCCATTGCATGCGGAGGATAGGATGCTGTCAGCGGGGTGTAATTATAAAGTTCTCACCAGGGGGTAGATGGGGCAGGTAACTTTTCTTTTAAGAATTTTCACTGAAACTCAAATAAATCCGTGAAACATCAGTTGTGTCTCGCATATCCGATTGAGATGCCCCTCTATGGCTGGAGCAACCCTCGCTTTCTCGCTCTTTCGCTATCTCCCACTCGCATGCTGCTTCCTCCAATTTGCATCCCAAATTGTTTACTACTGGCATTCAAATGCACTTTATCAATTCAAATTGAGTTGAGTTGCATGACGACTTGGGAAATTAGTTTCCAGCTAAAATTTCAACAAACATGAAGCATGACAAATGTGTTTGCCTTACAGATAAGATATGCATACACAAGAGTGTATGCCAGGGATAGGGATACGAGGTCAACCTCCTCTAGGGCTCCTCAAATTGCTCGCTGGGGAGCTATCCATTTGGGTGCCAACCCAGCCAAATGGCGGTATCAAAGCCAGCGAATGTCTATTTAATTGTGTCTGCAGTGATGTCGAAGCCTGGACCTGGAACCTGGAACCTGGTACCAGATACCTGATGGCGGCAGCATCAAATGCACTTTAGCGGACACGACACAGACACAGGTGATGGGCGGGAAACCGCCCAGCAGTCAATGCTGTGCTGGAGATAGAGTCGCGGAGTCGGAGTCGGAGTCTGTGGTGTGGCTGCCATACCTGCAGAAGTGTCGCGTGGGGGTGCCAGGCAGCCAGACAGTCAAACATTCGCTTGCTTGCCTGCGATAGTGGTAATGGAGAGGGATGGGACGGGACGAGGCGGGACTCGAATGAAGTCATAAAGTCTGATTTCGCCTGTTCATAATCATTATCACGTAACGTCGCCGTGTAATCGTGTCGCTGTTGATAATGATAATGATAACGATAACGATGATGATGATGTTAACCAAGTGGAATCGCACTTTCTCTATGAAAGAAGAAAGAATCTTTCCTCATTTATTTGGAGGAGCAGCTGGTGCGACGAGCTTAAACTTTTTGACCAAAACGGACACTTTTGTGAAACAATTTAAAAAGTCATTGTCATTTATTTTGTTGCCCATTACAGCGGCGGTCAGTGTCCCGAATCTCGAGTTGAAAACAAAATTGTCATTGCAGCAGGTCCTTGCCACGGGCATCACCTCTAGCTGGCCATTCGCTCGACTATTCGGAAAGTGTGTCCCAAGTTCGTGGTTCGTTGCCTCGGCTCGCACATCCTTGTTGGGTTTGTTTGTGTCAGGAAGTTTTAACTAGGAGGTGGCTTGCTGCCGCCTTTGTTTTCGCCGCTTACGTGACAGGGCAATTTTGAAAATAATTTCAAGTCTTGCAGCCAACATGCTCCGCAGTAATTGTTGTTACATTTCAAACGAAAATAACTATCACTCAGAGCGGAGTGTGGAAACGTTTTGCACTGACACAACACTATTGTTGTGCCCGTCCCAAAGACTAGATTGGTCTCGACTTGAATATCGACGGGGGAGGAGCTCAGCAGACGGGGCAAGGAGAGTGAAAAATGTGTAAAAGTCTGGGTAATTTATATTAAAAAGTGCAAATTATATGCTCCTCCAAGAGGGATTCATTTCACGATTATCAAAGTCCTTGGAGGAACCAGCAGTCTCCATGGCCCCCCTTTTGATTAAGGGACAATAACCTTGCAGCAAATGTTGCTGAAATTCATTATTGCATCGTAATGAGGGTAAGTGGTGGAAGACAATGGCTCCCAACAGTGTAATTTGTGCAGGCGAAAGCCACAGGATTTTATTGAGCGGAAAATTAAAAGCATAAACTTGCACGCTTTAAATTTCAATGCAAGACGGTGGCAGTGGCGGCGGCAGTGGCGGTGGCACCCACAAAAGTCCACGTCCAAGTCTTCTGCTGGCCTGGACTCACGCGCATACTAAATTCTACTTATTGACAGGCTGCAGTGCACGCAAGAACGTGTTCCGATAAGCGGAACAGCGGAACAGAACAGCGTCGTAGAAACGAGTTGAAAAATAGTGATTGCGGCATTAGTTGGGACATGAATCTTCGGGCGAATATTAATTGGGTGAATTATGACAAATTTTGAGTGAGAAATATTTCAATATCCCCAGGGGCTATCAGGGTGCTCAGCAGTTTTCCATGCCGCCCAGACTGCCACTCGCATTAGGTATTCATGAGTTGCAATCGAAGCCAAGAGGAGTGGAGGTGCAAAGGTGAAATAGGAAACAACAGACAGGACTTCCCCTTGAACTCTCGAGTGCATCCGCTTAGGATAAGCCTCATTATCGTGGCAGATTATGACACCGTCTTCAGCAGAGCTTCCCGGAAGGCAGTCCTCCTTCAAGTGGAGCCCTTCTCCGATCAAACTGTTTTATTGAGTAACCAGAGGAGTGACGGTGTGCCCACCAGTCAGTGGAATATCAAACTGGGGATGATGGTCGATAAGGTCGAACTGTAGAATCTTGTAGGTGGACACCAGCCACTGGCCCATGCAGCGACTGTTCTCCCGCACATTGCCCATCCGCGTAGGTCTGACGGAGTAGTCCCGCCGGAAGCGCACAAAGATCTCGGCAAAGATGAGCGGATGGGCCGCAACCAGCGACGAGTTGTTAGCATTCTGCCGCATCAGACTGTTCACCTCCTCGAGATCCTTGGACGAGCTGAAGTCGTTGCTGCGACGCAGCGCCACGTAGACCACGTCGATGAAGGCAAACTTGTGGCCGTAGTGCTGCAGCAGCTGCACCTTCAGCGGAATGACGCGATGGATGTGACGGCGCTCGAAGCGCATCATCTGCAGCCGCCAGTCGTGGGTGCCGTCTATCAGGTCTTGGCTGATCTGCTTGTACCCCATGGCCGTGGAGCACCTTTCGACATTGCGCGCCCGCTTGCGCCGGATGAAGTCGGTGATGATGAGCGCCCCATGGCTGGAGTTCTCCACGAACTTGGCCTCCGAGAAGGCCCAGTCCCGCAGAATTTTCAGCTTTAGCAGGCTCAGCTTGCTGGCCAGCAGACTCCACGGGCCGTAGAAGTAGATCAGGGCCGGCAGCGACACCTCCCCCGGCGTCTCCACGCTACGCACAACGTCCACCTGTATGCTGAGGTGATTCGTCTCGTTGCTCCTCTGCAGATCCGGCACCGGATTCACGTAGGTCTGGCGCGCCTTGGCCGGGGTTTGCGTCCCCAGCACACGGATCGCTCTCCTCGCCTGGCCAGGGTGCGCTGTGCCCTGGACCCCCGGACTGCCCTGGTATACCCGAGGACATATCCGGCGCATCAGCGGAAGGTCGAGTCTCAGATTCATCGGGAGCCTCATGTTTCCATTGTTGAATTTTGATCAAACTTTCCTAGATGTTAGCCGAAACATATCGCTTAAATCAGAGCCTTATTTTTCAAATGACGCGACAGTCAAAGGCTAGTTGGAGAGCAGGTAAACCTCGGCCACAATGCAATTAGGTAACCTCCATAGATCCATTGTTTGTATTTCATAAACCTTGACAGATCTAATTTCTCATATTGACAGCAACAATGAGTCCTAATTGCGCCAACATGGAAGGGAATCGACTCCACTTGGGACCTCCTCGGGTGGCATCCCTCGAGTGCATTAGCATATGCGAAACGCATCCAACGCCTCGCCCTGCCGGAGGGATCCGGAGGAGACATGCCACCAGACACGCCCCATTCCACGTGCCACATGCCACATTAAGCTCAAATATGCGGCATTCCTGCCCACAGACAGACGTGTCTATAAACATAATTCAAATCAATTTAATTGCTCGACGACTGATGCAAATTTCATAGGGATAATTGAGTGGAATGCCAGCTCATAAAATATTTGTCAACGCAGGAACTAATATTAGTTGCCTCAAAATGTCACTGATAATAGAATGGAGATGGTTCTCCCTCCAAAACCCCCCTTTTTTAATCCTCAATGAAAGCATTTCCATCTGTATGGATGCCGGGAAAACTCTTTAACTATTCAGAGGATACAAATCCTAAAACCATCCATGTTTCATGCCGGAGATTTATCAAACGAAATATGAAATGAAACGTAACGCAACGAAAGGACAACAATAAAGCGACTGAATGAATAAATGCAGAAGAATGGTCAAAAACAAGTGGAAAAGCACCGAGGGATTTGCTGTGAATCGAGTTGATGCCGAAATGGAAATGCGAGTCGAGTATTCCAGAGTATTTGGGCACACAAAATCCCAATGTAATCCCACCGGCAGAGCGGTGCGGACACCGGTCACCCCAGAGAGAGCAAAGTATTGCAATAAAATATGTTAAGTAAATACGGAAAGAGTGGGAAAGGAGGGGAAAACTAAACAATAAGCCAGAAAGTACGCTTGATTAAGTTTAACTTCCGGTCTGTTATAAATTGAGCATTTATGTGGGAGTTGTTTGCGAAAAGCGTTTCTACTTTGTTGGTCTCTGGTCTTCTACCAAAAATCTATCCCAGCCAAACAGCCAACCATCTACCCATCCGTCCATCCGTCGTCCATCTATCCAGACTCCTCTCTCGCTCGGTTTCATCGTTTGTCCTGTCTGTGCAGCACACACACACACACACTCTCGTATGTCTATTTCCGGCGGAAGTGGTGAATAAGAATGAAACGAAATAAAATCACGGCCGCCCCAAGGCACAAGCAGTGGTAGTGGTTGAGGTAAAAAAAAGGAAAGAAATAAACTTTTAGTGGCCTAAAGTGAACATCCGTTGGTGAGCGAACATCCGGCTCTGGATTTTGTTTTGTTTGCTTTGGCGCAAATGGCTAAATTATTCGTAAACCGGCCAATCGAAGGGTCAACAAAAATTAAATGGCAAACATTTCGTTAATAAACTCTCAAGCAAGACAGAGCCGTCGCCAAAGCTCTGGGGGGCAGAACGAAATATGCCATAGATGCCAAAGAACTAAGGCATTTAATATCCGTAAATAAAATATTCAATTTCCTCCCAACTGACAAACTTAGGAAATGGTCAAGAGACAGAATATTTACCTGCTTGCAGATTTGATACGAGAATAATGTATCTGTTAAATCGAAGCGATAGGCGGCCGCCCTTCAACAACTTCAGCGAAGTATCTTCAGATATTCCGGCCATCAGAATATTATAATTCTATTCGAAATGGTAATTATCTTTATTGCCCTGGCCTAAGGCACTCAAGTGGCCAATCTTGTGCATTTCAAAAGACCATAAACTGCAGTTCGGAGCCAAATCTCATTTGGTAGAGTGCTGGGGCCAGGACTAGGGACTGTGCTAATCGTCTGCATCATTAACGATCCTGTGGCTAGATTGACCGCAAATTATTTTACCAGGATTTCCACTTGGCAAAGGAATAAACCCGAGCCCAAAGGAGCAAATATTTCTGTTGATTTCGTTGTTTGTTGGGTGCTTTATTCATTGGGGAAGCTAACAGATTATGGAACTAATATGTTGGTTTGGGCTATTGAAGTACTGGATGGCTTGGGCTATGGGAGGTTTTCATTAATGAGTCTTAGGGACAACAGGGATTCATGCAGTAGCCGCAGCAGTTCGAGTAGCAGAACCCTCCACAACAGTAATCGCAGGGATTGCAGCGGGTGGTGCAACAGTTGCAGCCGCATGGCTGGACGCAGTCATGCCCCTTTTTGATCATATGTTCGATAATGGCGCCTGAGCGATATTTGTTCTTCGAGTCGGTCCTCGGGGAAACCTTTTTCTTCTCTGGCTCTGGCTCTGGCTCTGGTGATCTTATTCTTATCTTATCGGTTATCTCCTCATGAACATCGATAACCATCTCCTTGCCGTCCGAATCGAGTAATTTTTCTTCCGTCTCCGACCTGTAGACCGTCCTTACTTGCAGCATGGACACATTATCATTATCATTTTGGTCATTACTTTCCCCAGGCCTGAGCAATTGTTTGTCACTGCCAAACGACCTTGCCGTAGAAGCCATAGACGGACCTCCAGCCGAGGCCATATTATTCTTGTGGTCCATTTTAGAGACATCCTCGAACATCACATCCGTATTTCTGCTGGCCGCCGAATCAAGTCGAATTTGGTGATCTGACTTGAGAGTCTTCTGGTACACAACGACATTGGGCTCCGACTTGAAATGATGTCCACTGCCAGTGGGTTCAGATGCTGAAATGGATCGCGCTGGTCGCATAGCCGATCGTATACTTTCATGCTCGCTGATTTTTTGACTATCTTCCGATCTTACATTTTTGGTGTTCGGTGTGAGGCCATCTCGGTAGCTGCTTGGGGGTTCGTTTGACGATCTTCGATCACTTAGACGATCACTTGGACGATCACTTGGACGATCACTTGGACGATCACTTGGACGACCACTTGACTCGCGGGTTCGACTTCTGGACGATCGACTATCCTGTGACTCGCGTTTTCGATCACTTGACGATTGATGATCCTGTGGCTCATGTCTCTGATGGTCCTCTGATTGGTATCTTTGATCTCTTTGAGTATCCCTTGGCTCGTGTCTTTGGGAGTCCTCTAATTGGTATCTTTGATCTCTTTGACGATCGCTTGACTCGCGGGTTCGACTCCTGGACGACAGGATCGTCTGTGACTCGCGTTTTCGTTCACTTGATACACTTCTTCGATAACTTTGTGGATCGACTCGATTACTTGATGATTGATAATCCTGTGGCTCGTGTCTCTGATGGTTCTCTGATTGGTATCTTTTATCTTTTTGAGTATCCCTTGGCTCGTCTCTTTGAGAGTCCTCTAATTGGTATCTTTGATCTCTTTGATGATCCTTTGACTCGCGGGTTCGACTACTGATCGATTCACGATCCTGTGACTCGCGTTTTCGATCACTTGATACGCTTCTTCGATCCCTCTGAAGGTCCCTTGACTCGATTCTTCGAGCACTTTGGGGATCGCTGGACTCGTGGGTTCGATTACTTGAGAACTGACGATCCTCTGACTGGTATCTTTGATCTCTTTGATCACTTTGAGGATTGTATGTAATGTGCTCGCCAGTTTCTACTGAATAGCTCAAATCGGTCACAGATTGCAGGGTCTCTATGGTTTCTGCGTCAACATCGCCCAACATGTTAAGAGACTGAGTCTTCTTGATCGTCGTCGTTTCCACCACCGGCTTGGAACCGTCCTCTGGGTACTTGGTCACCGTCCGTTTCGCCTGTGCGGTGCGTTAGCGCCTTCTCCTCCTCGCATATGTCGGTGACGGCCGTGTACTCAGGCCCCTCTTCGTCTTCGGGCGTTTGGGACCCCGAGTCCACGGAGCATATTTCAGGATCGTAGGATATGTCTGTCTGGGTGCAGGCATTTTGGCAGGGGCAGCTGTAACTTTCTCTGCTTTGCCGAATGCCTCTACTCCGGCACCTTCTCTTCTGCGGGTCCGGTTGGCCGACTTCTGGATTCTGCGGCCATTGTCCTCCGCCCTCCCCCTGGCAGGCGCACAGGCACATGCACGGGGGACATTGGGGATGCACTAAGCCGCAGTTCCCGAACCGCATACAGAAGACATTGAGACACACTCCTCGACGCTGTGGGCCATCTGCATAGCCTGGGCATCGGAACGGCACATACATTGGGGGGATTCTGGGGCTCATTGCCATTGCCCGCCGGGCATCTCCACATGCAGCAGAAATTTTGGGAGTCCAACAAACAATTTTTTTTTTTTTGTTTATTTTTTTTTTAAGTTTTATTCAGAGTAACACATTTCCAGGCCATATAGAGACCCCTTTATACAGAATCAAGTGTTCCCATAGGTTAGGTTAGGTTAGGTTAACCCGGACGGCCCTCAGCGGGGCCACGCATAGGCCAATATGGCCCTTAGTTATCCGGGTGGAGGAGTGCCTGAAGATGCTCGGCGTCCATCCGGTGATCGGCATGCGGAAGATCGTCGCCATGGTGCGGCTCAGTCGGGGCTACAAGACGCCACAAGGACGGCGCCTACAGCACCAACGAAAAGCTGCTCATGATCGCCATAGCCAATATTGATCTGCTGCCCACGCTCAAAGAGCTGGACCGGATCCTGCCACCGCCGCAGCTGAGGCGCCTGGTTGCACGATATCTGCAGCGGATGAACCCAGATTCGGTAAAGCAGCCCAAGAGGTCCACCGCTGCACTGACCAAAAGGACGAAGGCCACCAAGAAATACGCCAGAAATCCGTACAGCCAGCGCTTGTGGCGGCCCGTGTCCAATCCCACGTGCTACGCCCCCAAGGTAGAGCCCAAGCTTGTGGTAAATTTTCCCTTTTGGGCGCGGGGTTGTCCGCCCGACTACGGAAAATCGCGCGATCCCCTCTGGTTTTCCGTCTACAAGCTCGATCCGGGAAAGCGTGTAGTGAAGCGCACCCTGGACGAGACCATCGAGAAGTACTTCCAGCTGATGGAGCTGTCAAGCCAGGTGGACACCAATGAAGAGTCGAAACTGGCCTACGAGAAGGCCAAGCAGCAGCCGATGTTCAAGGAGCCCGTCCTCTGCACGTACCACCAGGCGATGCTCGAACAGGCACAGCAGCTCAAGGATGAGCTCACCGTAAAGGCGCGGGACCGTTGCCTGGATATGGCGGACCCCAGGCTTCCGAACAGCAGGGTGCGGAGGAGGCGCATCATCGACCAGCTGGAGTACGACATCGAAGCGTCCTTGGAGCGGTACTACCAGGCCATGCGCACCGATCAGCTGAAAGTGCTGGCCCTCAAAGACGACAGCTGTGTGGTGTGCCAGGAGGCGCTCGTGAAGATAGCCTGGCCCAAGCCTGGCCAGAAGGCGGGAAGGGCTCTGGTGGGAGAGCACTGCCCCATGGCGCACACGGCCACCACTGAGGCATTCGCGGGAAGGCGGTTGAGCGGCGGTGGACTTAACAGCGATCCCCCAGAGACGGAGGAGGTGTCCTTCAGGTTGGCCGGCGGTGGCCTGCACATGGACAAAATCGACTTCAACCTGGAGCCGGTGCCGAAGACCCCAATCGAGGTGGACGATTGCGAGGGCCACTCGGAGGCACCCAAGTCGCACATCACCTTTCTCTTGGATGGGAAAAAGATCAAGCACATGGCCCTGCCCCGGGCCAAGCCAGTGTAGCCCTCTGGCTGCACACCAGGAAGAGCTTCTTCCGGGCACCTGGCGACCACTTGCCGTACAATTTTCGGTACCATCGAGTGCTGCAGTCGGGCCAACCAAAGCCCTACGACCTGGCGAAAATCATCACAAAGTCGATTGTAAAGGCACTCGAGAAATCGCAGAGGAAATGACTGGCGAAACCGGCCCACTCGTACAACCCTTCAAAAAGCTGCTGCCAGAGCTGAAAGATGAGGAGCCGAACGGACAGCAGTATCCAGCCTCGAAAGATTCTACTTTTCCCTCATCTGAAACCACAGAATCCTTGGAGGAATCGAGCGATCACAGCACCCGCAGTCACGTGGATCACAAGGCGGAAATCGTGGATGCTGTGGTGCGCTGTGCCAAGGCCATCTGGACAAAAAAGGCGGCCATCAAGAGGGCCGAAATGGATCGCAATGAACGGGTGAACTCCAAACACTCCCTCAGACCCGAGGTGCTGCACTGCGACATGGAGCACTTTAATCCTGATGATGACGAGCTCATGGATCGCATGCTGGCCGACGGCATGAGAGAGCTGAAGAAGAGCCACCGCTTTGTGCTGGCCACCCTGCCGGACTATCACAAGATTCCCGTGCTCCGGCAGTGGATCAAGCGGCGCTACGGCAAGGTCTACTCGTGGCGCGAGCTGCAGGACAACCTCAACGAATCGTTGGAGGTCTTCGAGAAGGTCACGAGGCTGCAGAGCCATCCTCCCAGGCCGGACAAAATGGGCTTAACCACTATGCCCGAATCTAGGCAGAACTATGCTTACCACAAACAGACCATGGCAGAGGTAACTATGCGATGCTTATGCGCACTTATCGCACATCTCATCCCATCTCATCTGCAGGCGGATCGAGTAAGGAACGCGTACTTCACGCGGCTGAATAATGCGTACTTGGAGCAGATGACCGCCTGCTGGTATGCCATGGGGAAAAACAAATAAATCTTTATTCACCGGCTCGGACTTCATTCACAGCTAGTCGATAGGTAGATCTTGGAACGGGTGCGACGGCCGGAGCTATGATCCTTGCTGGCCAAGTACCTCACAATGGTGCACTTCGTCTGGGTCCTCAGGCTTTCCATGTTGAACTCCATGCCACCGTTGATGATCGGGATGTTTTCCATCTCCTGGATTATGTGAATAACCCTGTGCAGGACTTCACCCTTGAGTTCCTGGAGCCTGTCGCCAAGATGATTATTCTCCTTGGCAGTCCATGGACGCACGGCAGCCTCATTCGCCGAACGGCTCTGGAGCTGTTGTCGACGGGCCCTAGTCATTTTAGCGCCCCCATCCTCATGCGGATTAATTGGTGCGCCAGGGATCGTGGCGCTCGGAATCATGCTGCTCACGTCAGTCTCGGTTATGGTGTCGCTCCTGTCAGTGGAAGCGATCTCGGAAAACATAGCCTCAAAGATGGCCTGCAGTTTCTTGGCCATCTGGTAGCACAAATGGTCTGGCGTCGTGTAGAGATACGTGTTGTCGAACATCAGGCGCACGTCCCGCACAAATTCATCGGCATTCACGTACAGTCCGGCCTGGAGGCGAGTCCTGATCGAGTTCAGATCCATGGGCTTCTTGACAATCTTGTGGTAGTCGTGCAGGCCCAAATATGGTGCATCTATCGGTTCGTAGAATATCCAGGCCAGTTTCTTGTATTGGCTGGAGAACAGCTTTCTGATGATGGCCTTGCAGGCGTTGCTCTCCGGAAAAGGCTCCGGGTTATGGTTGCGGATACGGTTGCGGTCCGACATTTTTTTCTGTGAAAATAAAGCAATAAGAATTGAAAGGCAGTATGAAACTAATCAAGCTCACGGCTTCACTATGAAATCGAATGAGTTGGCAACGCTGCAGCACAGGGTTGCTCTGACTACCGGAACTAGTTCTCATGAACGTTCGATTAAACTTTTAGTGTGGAAGTATTATTTTTCAGTGAAATTCAGTGAATTTGCGTATGTTATATGTGGTGACGACCCAGGGGCTCGAATCGGAGATTAGCTCCTCGGCGGACATCAAGTGGGGCGTCGAATAGTTGCGGCGGAAGCGCATGAAGAGCTCGACGAGCACGTGCGGCAGACCTGATCGGGCCTGGACAGCTGCTTCTCGAAGTGGGAATCCACCTGGATCAGAGCCTGCTTCATGGCGTCCAGATCCGCCTTCGACTCACAGTCGGCCACATGTCGGAGGCCCAGCATGGCCACATCTACGACTGCATAGCGCAGCCCGAATACGTTGCACAGGTCCACGTTTATGGGCACCGCCTTCTTGATCGCGCATCAGATCCGCGCAGCACTCGTGGGGCAGCTTGCTGGCCTCCCTGGCCATTTGGTAGGTCACATTCGAAGTGTAAAACTCGTCGACCATCTCGGGCTTGTCCCGCAGTTTCCCCATGTCCGACATTTTGACCGACAGCGCCTTGGTCTGCTCCAGGAAGGCGTCCTGCCGGAAGTCGTGGTCCCAGTACCAGCGCAGCCTCCACAGCTGGAGCTTGCTTAGGCAGTAGCTCAGGGGACTGTACTCAAGCTTCAAGTGCGGCACAAAAGTACCCTTCACAATCATTTAGCTCGAGTTCCTTAAGCTGTTCGGCATCATTCCGAAGCGTTTCTCGATGAGGCAACGCATGATCGGGTGGCACATCAAGCCGCGCGGCTTGGCCAGTGGGCTGACGTTACGTTTAAACCCGTGAAACATCTCTTCGTTGCTACCGATTTTCAATTTCAATTCCGAATATTGTAAGTGACTGTTAGATTCATCCTGGACACGAATAGTTGCGGCGGAAGCGCATGAAGAGCTCGACGAGCACGTGCGGTAGACCTGATCGGGCCTGGACAGCTGCTTCTCGAAGTGGGAATCCACCTGGATCAGAGCCTGCTTCATGGCGTCCAGATCCGCCTTCGACTCACAGTCGGCCACATGTCGGAGGCCCAGCATGGCCACATCTACGACTGCATAGCGCAGCCCGAATACGTTGCACAGGTCCACGTTTATGGGCACCGCCTTCTTGATCGCGCATCAGATCCGCGCAGCACTCGTGGGGCAGCTTGCTGGCCTCCCTGGCCATTTGGTAGGTCACATTCGAAGTGTAAAACTCGTCGACCATCTCGGGCTTGTCCCGCAGTTTCCCCATGTCCGACATTTTGACCGACAGCGCCTTGGTCTGCTCCAGGAAGGCGTCCTGCCGGAAGTCGTGGTCCCAGTACCAGCGCAGCCTCCACAGCTGGAGCTTGCTTAGGCAGTAGCTCAGGGGACTGTACTCAAGCTTCAAGTGCGGCACAAAAGTACCCTTCACAATCATTTTGCTCGAGTTCCTTAAGCTGTTCGGCATCATTCCGAAGCGTTTCTCGATGAGGCAACGCATGATCGGGTGGCACATCAAGCCGCGCGGCTTGGCCAGTGGGCTGACGTTACGTTTAAACCCGTGAAACATCTCTTCGTTGCTACCGATTTTCAATTTCAATTCCGAATATTGTAAGTGACTGTTAGATTCATCCTGGACACCCAAAGTCACGGCTACTGCGATGCGAGAGACGGCCCCAATTCAGGGTTATTCCGGCAAACATATTCGTCGCATAGTTAATTATTCAAGTGCTCCAAGTTGTCCGGCATTTATCATAATGAATGTGGGCGCATGTCTGGACCACAGGCCGCCTATCCCCCGGGAAAGTTGTTCCCCCCCTTCCCCCCACAGAAGTTAATATAATTCAGTCCCAATGTCAACAGTCCCTTTTTCAGACGGAAGACAGGCGCAAATATAAATGTATTGAAGCAAACATTGGATGGACCTCCAACTCCCCTCCCCTGCCCGTCCCCTCGCCGCAAGGCATCCCACAGAGATTTTGTGATTTTTCGCCCAAAAATTTCATCGGTCAACCGCTGACGTCAGTTATTTTAGGCGCTCTGTTAGTTTTGGGGCAGCCATCAGAAATATATGTAGTTTGCATATTTTTTTTGCTGTTTATACAAATATACCCTTTCAGATGGTATTCTGGCATCTATCTAGTTTTTGTGATAAAACTTTGTTTCATAGAAAGGCATTGGTCTGAGAGGAGGATCCACCATCATTACTCATTGATTAGTATTTAGGAGTAGATGTGGACATGGCTCTAGGCAAAAACTCCCCAAGCAAGACCTCCACATTTGGGAGCCATCCTTCCCGGTTACCTGTGGGTTTTTGCTCTGTTAACACAATTCCCTAATGTTGGCTTCCTATATCCCGTAAACTTGAGTTCCACCATTCGTTGGCGTTGCCTGCTGTTAGCTTTTGCTTCCCCTCCTGCTAACTTGACTTCCACATTCCCCTGCTGTTAGCTTTCAATGCACGAATGCAATCGCTCTCTTTACCTGCTAACTTGGATTCCATAAAGAGCGTGGCGCAGCTGTTAGCCATCATATCTTACGGCAACACCTTTTCAGTCTTACGTAGACGGCATTGGGACGTGGGGCATGGGGCATGGGTCATGGGGCAAATTCCTGCTTATCGCATGGCAATTACAACCGAACTCTAACGACTGACCCACTTGCGGCTGCAGGGGGATGACTGGGAGAGGGTCCGTGCCTGGGGCTGACCTTTGGCACGCACTTAAACGCATCGCTCTGTATGGGTAAGTGACGACGACACTGCACCGCAAAGTGAAGCCACGATATGCGAAGCGGGCTTAAGGCGCGAGTAGCTCCAATTAAAATCGAGTTACCATGCTGCTCCTCCTGTTCCTGCTCCACCAATTGAAAATTATGCATGCAAAGGCAATCCACAACACGAGTATAACAGACAATTGGAGAGCACATCCGAACGAAGAGGGAGAACCAAAGCGGTGGTTAAAAACGCGGGAATTACTTGGGCTCCAACATGGGATTCCTCTTAAACCTGTCGATTCATTGATAGCTGGTTGTCTGAGAGACGTCTGGAACCTGTTTTCCCAGCGATCACGCGAGCCAGCGATGATGCAATTTCCCTTTCTACCAGCATTGTCAGAGGTTTCTAGATAACACCCCAGCCCCTACCCCTACCCCGAGCCCTGAGGCAAACCAGCAAACACGAATTCCCGCCACACTCAATCAGTAGACAGATGAAATTATACACCTCGGGCCTATGGGCAGGTGCTAAAAGGATCGCCACGGGATCACGGGGCCCTGTGCGCTCCTCACACATCAAACACAACAAAACGAGAAACGTGTGAGGCTGTCAGAAAGAAGCCCCCATACGTGCACGTACCTGGGCCCGCATCTCATTGGAATCGGGCGATAGTAGTCCCTGTATAAGAAAGAGCAGGATGAGTTGCACAAAAAGCGGCAATATGAAAGCCCAGCACAAAAAAATGAAGAGACAGCAGTAGAAAAGGTTCCGCACAGAAATGGGAAGATATCAGAAATGTACATTTGGACAGGCTACACACGGGACACAGGCAGAGAGAGAGGGAGAGAGAGAGAGAGACAGTCACATGTCAAACATTCTTTTGACACTTTGTCATAGCATCTCCCAGTGACACTTGTCAGCAGTCGGATTTCGCATTTCGGTGGAATGGACGCTGCTGCTGCGGCGGTGGCTGCGGCGGTGGCTGCGGCGGTGGCTGCGGATATGTGCCGCAGTTGATTTATACTGTAGTAGCCAGCACAAAATATAGGGAATTGGTTATCTTCTTTCGTCTCGTGAGACCCCCTAGTGATATTTCGAACGATCAAGCTTTAGCCGCTCTTAAGGTTGGATCAAAGCCTTAGCCGCTCTTAAGTCCGAACGCCCACGAACACATACAAGCGACGGACAGTGGGAAGCATAGACGGCAATCGTACGATTGCACAGTTAAGCTATGCTGTGCATTAGACGATCGTTGTATGCTGCTGCGAATGTTCTGGATCATACGATTGCACAGTTAGTAAAAAACTCAAAATCTCTGCTGCACTGGCTACTCAGTCCATCGTCTATTACTGCTTTAAACAATATAAGAAAGTTGATCGATCTGTAAAGACGTGATAATTTCCGAGTGCGAGCAACATACATATTGCACACACATATATATAGTGCTATCCGGAAAATATATATATTTCCACAAATATATGCTGGAAGCATATAGTTACAAGTGCCGTACAGTTCAGTTGTCAGTGAATGTCAAGAATTTAGTGCAGATATATTTGGGAAAAGAGGTACGTTTTCATATTAGTGCCGTGCACGTGCTGACATAACCTATGTTGCAGGGAGGTGTACCTAAGCTGCCCCATCGCGGTATAGTCTCGAGAAGACTACCCTGGGAGCTGGCTTAGGCGAACAGTTGTCGAGGTTTCTCCAACTCCATCCATAATTCATCTTTTCTGGACCTTATATTGCCACCAAGTCGGAATCTCCAAAGATCCAAGTGGAACAGATCAGCCTTAATCGCAAGAATATTTAGTGCTGCTCAGACATAAATAACTAAATACAAGCTTGGCGGAAGATTCGTCAGTACGGCCCGGAACCATATACATCGCACCTGTTGACCTCTAACCAACTTCAGGCGGTCAACAGTCTACAAAGCAGCAGCACAGGATCGAGTTTTGTCCAATTTACATTTAATTCATTATCAAGTTCCAACGCATAAACATCAGCAGTTTAACGTAATGTAACTGAAACTTTATTAACACCCCTCTTTGATGTTACGCGCGTACATACCTACATACATATGTGCATATGCACACTAAATTGTCTTCGTTTGCTACCTTTTGGTTCAATTTTCGCGATAGAGCATAACAATTAAATTTCTGTCTGTATTATGAAAACCAAAACAACTGACTGATGACTATGCGACGGTGTTTGTAGCGTAATTGTATTGTATGCATTATATATTTATGATTTCCATATTTTAAACAGCTGCGGTCAACATCTACGACATCATTGGGCCCAACGATCAGCGTAAGACAATAACGCCGGAGTGAGTAATTATGTACAGCAAAAAGTAGTTTGGTCAAAAGAGCCTATTAACTTGAAAGTGTAGATATGCATACAGTGTATAATGATTCAAACCCGTCTGCTCAGTGTGTATAATGCACCCCAGTCTGATCTAGTTTTTGTTTACGATTTCGATTCTTATTCTCTCGTTATATATATATATATATCTATACCCTAATGTTTTTCATGCTTTAAAATAATGAATTTATAACTAAACTTATATGATAATTAGGATTAAGGAAATATTACCCACAAATTAGAAGCTAAGTCAATTGTTGTGTTTTTATAAATAACGTAATGAATATTGAAATTGAAGTCTCACATTATATTAAAATATGAATCTTTTTGGATTGAAATGAATCTTTAAAATCATAAAAATGGCCTGTCGAGTATCCGTGCCAGGATCTTATAAAATGTGGTAAACCTTAGTAAAGGATTGATCAAGGGACAATGCAAGAACTCGAACGCAATGTCATGGTAGGGAGGGTACAGAAGAGAGGGACAATCAACACCTAGGTTCTCTCTAAATAGAAATGGTTCAGTAGGGCCTTTTTTTTTGGCGTGTCGGCGCTATCAGTATTTCAGTTTCCTTTGTTTTATATAATCACTTATAGTTCCCGTAAAGTGCACTAATTAAATGTAGTGGAGTACGATAGTACAATTAGGCGAGGAAGAACCCCGACCATCCGGCGAGCTAGACCCGAGCCTAGCAAGAGTGCACACGACCAACCCTATTTGTACGCCGTCCTTAAGTCAGTCATGGTCATCTGCTGATACCGAGGGCCTATATATCTGTTTACATATATATATATTTAAACTCTGGTACACTACAATACCCATACATTTACACATACACTTGTGCTTTCTGTATCTGCTCGCGTGTCCGTGTGTATCCGCATCCCCATGGCATTTACTTATGAATCGCTTTGAATTCAATTTTGCTAATGCATGATGAATGCCTGCGACACACCGCATCGTCAATCGTAGTCCCTTTTTTGGTCTCTTTTTTTTTGGGTAGGAGCTAATATATAGGACATATCCGGGATTGGTCTGGCGAATACTTGAGAGATGTACAAGGCTAAAAAAATAAGATATTTCTCCTTTAAGATTTCAATTTAAAAGATTTTTCTTCCTTTCCACAAAGAACTGATGGAAAATATAGATGAAAGCCATCATTGATCGAACGCAAAGGTTTTCCTGAAATACTGTTCTCTGATCGTTTCTAAACGCAACACAAATCTTCGACTATCCATAAGAATATGTTCGCAAGCCCCCACAAAACCGAATTCCTTTAAGGTCCTTTGACCACCATTTAGCCTCCGAAAATGTCTTTTTCCTTTCAAAACTCAATTTGTTGGCCACACTCAACATTTCACCCTGCCCGGAATATACAACTTTTCAAGCAGAAAATATGATAATCAGTCTTGAGAGAAACTTTCATTTGAAGAGACCCCCGTGGGGGTGGGGGTGGGGGAATGGGGCTGGAACTAACCCAATTAGCGGGCCGCCGAATTGAGTGAACAGTTTTGCTCTTTAACTAGCGATGAGATGGCGGCCATTTATCAGGGCATCTAATCTAATCCTTTCAGTGGTCAAATAAATTAAAATGGAAAGCCTTTTTCGCCAGCCACTAAATTACACCAAAGATAATTAACCAACCTGTGGGTGGGGATGGGATGGGGTCTTTATTAGGTCTACGACCCAGCGCTCTCGGCGGAAGGGGGAGTGGCGGTGGCGGTGGGGAGGCGTCCATGGAGCAAAAACAGAAATTATAAAATGGTGTAAAATGATAGAAGGACGCCGTCCTTGGCGTTCCAGCGCCTCGCTGGTTATTTCCGTTGGCAGGCATTTTTACAAACGAAGTTTGCAAGTAATCATGAAAAGGAAATTTAATAAAAGCAAAATCGAGCAACATAAAACTAATTTACGGCCTGAAATTGGTTGTGAAAAGCGGCGCACAGCATCAGCGGCACAGACCATGAGGCATGTGAAAAATCAGCAACTCGGAAGAGTCCTGGCCGTACGGCAATTGAGGGCGGGGTCGATTCAGGTCAGGGCTGGTCAGCTTTGAAGTTCAAGGTTAAACACAATTCACGTTTTGAGGGGATTCTTTGGGGTCCAACCAGCTGTAATAATAGACGCGCTCAAGGAGAAGGTATAAGCAGTTCGACATGTCCGGCCATTGTCGGACACAGAAGCAGCAACAATGAGCGGACACAAAAATCGAGCAACTGCTGACACACATGGGGGGGGGGGGGGGGGGGGCACACTCCTGAACCATTCTACATATTTCTCTTCCCCTCTCCCTCTCTGGGCCTTGGACTTTTGGTAGTGTCCAAGCGGTGGAAATATGCTGCCACAAAATGTTGCAAGGCCAAGAGCTGCAGCAAATATTGCTAAAAATTCGAAAGGACAACATGTTAAATTTTAAGCAAATATCTTTGCCACTGAGCAGGGTCCTGGCCTGTCCTGGCCTGTCCTTTCGTTTCTATTGGCCAGCCTGGCATTCTCCATGGCTGCAACATGCCACTGCCACTTCGACTCCATCTCTTTCTCATCTCCATCTGTTTCATTCGAAATCAAAGTATTTAAGCAGGAATTTCCACATATTACTTAAAACTTGCTTTAATGCCACTTTATGCCTCGGCATGCCGCAGAAAAACTGGAGCAGCAGTGGGCCCCCAGCTGGAGACGACGGAGATGGGTAAGGGTATGGGAATTGGGGAAAGTTTTCTTGCCTACGCAAATGAGACCCAATTTCGAGAGGAGCAACTTCGAGGAGTAGGTCACGCGAGCCATCAAAAGAAGAGGCCGGAGAGGCGCAACTCAAAAAGGGCGGGGGGGGGGGGGGGGGGGGGGGGAAAACTCCAACAGTTTATTTGGCAAGACTTTTGGTAATTGAGTGAAAAATAGTTGGCAACAGCTGCTGCCAATGAGCATTCGCTTCAGATGCATCGATATATTCAAAGCAGCAATACTGCGCTTGTCTTTAAGCACAGATCAGAGCATCTGGCTGCGATTAGCATATGTTATCTTCCAGCAGGCTCCTGATGAACCCTAACAGATAGCCCCCAGGACCCAGATAATATGTCACCAAAGCATTCGCAGATGTTTAAGCCTCCATTTGTGCCCCCACAAGCGGCCCATAATCCAGAACAGAAAACAGAAATGTTAAAATCCATTTTAATTTCTATTATGCAAATTTGCGCAAGTGCCATGTATCGGGGAGCTGTCCGGGCCCCATCACTTTTAAGGCCCACTTCAAGCGCCCCTCCACCCAGCCACCCAGCACCCAGGATGCGGCCAGTGGCAAGTGGCAGAGTCTAGTCGCCGGATTCGCCTTGTCCCGAATGCATAATAATATCATTATAGAGACGAGCCATGCCCCAGCCCGGGCTCGGGGTCAAGACTGGACACCACCCCAAAGAGGAGGCAGAACTGTTCTGTTCGGGTCTCAGTCCTAATCCTGGTTACGGTTTCGGTCCCAGTTCCGAGCAAAAACTTTTAGCTAAAATAATTTTTGGACAAAAATTTGAATACAGAAATTCCCGTAGCTGCTGCTGCTGCTGCTTCTGTTGCAAGCCCTTCATTTTTGACATGGCCAATTCAATTTATGAAAATACTGCACAAAGGGGAACCGGCCATATGTGGGGCACTGAGAAGCCCAATTTAAATGCTTGCCGAGTGACACATGCGACATGGAGGCAGGGTCTGGGACAGATGGAGCTGCGAAAGCAGAGGATTCGTCAGACGGCAGTGGGATCAAGAGCAGCAGCAGCAGCAGGAGACAACATTGCTGACGACAAAGCAAAGTGGGTCAAAAATATAGAAAAAATGCGAGGCATTTCTCGCGGGTGTCACAGCCAAACACGCACATGCACACACGCACACCTCTGCCACCCCCGCATCGCACATGTTAAACATCCTGCCTCTCAGCCCCCCACCTCCACTCACGGTCGCCCCCACTCCCACATCTCTGGCCACAAAGGCCCAGCGGTGTCAGCGGCGGCACTTTGACATTTTTGGAGCAATGTGCCCTGTGGCTGGAACGAAGGCGAGTGGCAACAGGGCAGCCAGTGACTCTTGAGCTGGAGCTCTGACTGGAGTCGCGACTGGGGCATGCTCTCTGTCTCTTGCCGCTTGGGTGAAAGGCAAATCATGTGCGGCAGCGGCAGCAAAAAAATACATTAGTTTTACTCAAAACGAAGTTGAGATACCCTTCGGAGGCGACTGTACGCTTGGTGCCTCGCCGCAGGATTTGTCCAGGAAACGGACGCATGAAAGTATTCAGTACTTACCGAACCCTTAGACCAAAGCCAACACAGCCCTCTCTTGGGGAGGGTATAACAATGCAACATGCAAATAGAATAAATGGAGCAGGACCGTCGAAATGGGGGACTGGCAGCAGGACGAAAACAGAAATGAGGATAGGGGGGGTGGGGTAGTGGGGGACTGGGTGAAGGAACCACGACAATGATTTCGCATTTGGCATTCGGAATCGTGCTCGGGGCTTCCCCCAGAGAGAGGCGCGAATCAGTTTACGTATGTCAATGGCGCTCGTTTCCTTTTTGTAAAAAAATTTTATGAGCCGCCGTCGACGTCCCCGTCGCCGTCCCCATCGCCTCGGCATTGTCAATTTTTATTGTTATTGTTTCGGCAACATAAACTTGAAATCGATTAGAGCGAGAGCCAGCATACAGCACACAGAATCGAGTGCAGCGGCGAGAACGAGAGCGAAGGAGACAGCGCGACAGGAGCGACAGGAACCACAACTTTCACAAGTCAAAAAGCTCAAGTGACAAAGTATTCTTTTGATTTATGGCCCGGAATCAGGAAAACGCAAAGAACGTGACCGATTCCCCAGCTCCAGCTACTTCTACAGCCAATGCTCCCGCTCCAGTTCCAGCTCCATCTCTGGCTCTGGCTCTGACTCTTTCTGCCAAGAAATCAAAAGTCATCGTCGTCATTCGGCCAGATAAGTAAAAGCCAAAAAAAAGAAGAAGAAAAAATTAACGCAAGCAAAGTCAAAAAGTTGGCCCACAGGCTGAACAAATAAATCACACAAATTAAACACAGAGCCAGCGACCAATGCAATTGGATGTCGGAAAGTTGCAAAGTTCTTCTGCACGACTCCACTCATCCTGGAAGGGCGTGGGGGGAGGGGGGGGGGGGGGGGGGGGGGGGGGGTTTCTCCGAAAACTGAAGACGTAGCAGATTGTGCCAGTCGCTTTTATGATGCGGCCAGCAAAAGTTCTCTCCTCGGCGACTGGGCTTTCTCCTTCTTATTTTTTATGCATTTCCCTTAATTGCATCAAATGGGGGTCCCAGGCAGGGTCTCTCTCATGAAATGATTGCTCGACGCATTCACAAGTAAGTCGTTTGTAATTTAGTCGAGTTCATAATCATAATTATTATGGGCTGGGGTGGTGGCATGTGGGCTGCCAAGCACTTCCCCGAGTTCTTTGGGCCTTTATTTGCCTCCATTTTTGTGCGGTGCTCTTGTCCTGCCTGTACGGGTGTGTCCATAACATGCGCAAATAACATAATTTCTGCCATTAAAATCAATTTTAATCTTTCCCCAGACGCCGTCAATTGTAACAGCTGCTCCCCACATTTTCTTTCACTTGTACGAGTACGCCGGAATTGTTTCCGTTCTATTTGCCATGAATTGGCCGTGGCATTGCAAATAGTAATTTCTGGAATTGCCTTTTAGCTGCCATGGGCCCCATGCCATAGTCAGTGGCTGAGACGGAAACGGAGCCAGAGCCAGAGTCAGGGTCCGGGTCCGAGTCCGATTGGAGTTGGAGATTTCTGGTCGAGAAGGCCTGCTACTCTAATGACAATGGCATCATTTTCATTCCCATTCCCGATGTCGTGGTCGTTGTCTGCGGCTGAAATGGCGCCCAGCGACAATGTTCCCTAAAATTGTCGAGCAGACAATATTTTCCACACGACAATCATACTCGTAATGGCAATGTAACGGACGGGGACACCGGACA
The DNA here is from genome assembly GCF_003369915.1 of Drosophila miranda. Classification (NCBI taxonomy): domain Eukaryota; kingdom Metazoa; phylum Arthropoda; class Insecta; order Diptera; family Drosophilidae; genus Drosophila; species Drosophila miranda. The sequence goes on from NW_022881603.1 coordinate 27,921,715, forward strand.
CCGGACAGCGGACAGCGGCTCCTCAGGGAAATGGCCAGCACTTTAATCTTTAAGTTTCATCGCAGACGAAAAAGGGAAGCCCACTCGGACAGTCAATTCTTTAAAAGCTTAAGCGAGAGTGTCAGGAAGGGAGACCCACAGAGGCCTCCCAGAGAGAGAGTTCTCCGAGTGAAATAAACATTGCAAAATAATATAAATGCGAAATATATGGGTAGCCCCTGCTTCGCGAAGGGTGGGGTGGCGGTGGGCTTGGGGTGCTGCTCTGAATGTGTGAAAAATGAAGGGAAATGCCGCGACGCTGAGGCGGAAATGAAAAATGCACGAGTAAGAAGGAACGGAAATGCTACCAGCAGCGATAAGAATGCTTTACGGTACCCAGCAGAAGGCACGAGAAAATGAAGATGAAGATGAAGACGAAGAAGTAAACAAACAATGAGCGAAAGAGAGAGTAATACACTCAAGAGTAGAAAAAGGCATTAAGAGCCGTATAGTAGTGTTGTGTTGCTCATGAGTGAGTGAACAAAAAAGAGTTGTTCACTTAAGTGAGCAACTGAACATGTTCCTTCCAAGTTGTTCTTTTTTGTTCACTTGTTCTTTGTTGTTCACTTGTTCTTTTTTGTTCACTTGTTCTTTTTTGTTCACTTGTTCTTTTTTGTTCACTTGCTCTTTGTTGTTCACTTGTTCTTTTTTGTTCACTTGTTCTTTGTTGTTCACTTGTTCATTTTTACTCACTTGTTCTTTTTTACTCACTTGTTCTCTACTCACTTTTTGCGCAATTTTGCTCCTCAAAGGGCATTTTGCGATCTGGATCTGGCAATAGCATCCGATAATGCACACAACATTGCTCTTGCTATTAGAACCGGCAATTGGAGTCATATACGGTGTTTTGCTCATACCCTAAATCTAATTGTCCAAAAAGCTCTAGATAAAATGAGCAGTGTGCGCAGCAAAGCTAAAGGTATAAGCGAATATTTAAGAAGTTAAAAGTTCACTTGTTCTTTTTTGTTCACTTGCTCTTTGTTGTTCACTTGTTCTTTTTTGTTCACTTGTTCTTTGTTGTTCACTTGTTCATTTTTACTCACTTGTTCATTTTTACTCACTTGTTCTCTACTCACTTTTTGCGCAATTTTGCTCCTCAAAGGGCATTTTGCGATCTGGCAGCTTTGCTCATATTTGCGTTTACTTCACACTTTTTATATTACGGGCAAAGCTGTTTACAATTTTGAATAATTCACTATGTCGCTTATTCGGAAGTATAGTGAGATTTGGAAGTATTTCGAGGAAGTTGGACGCCAGGAAGCCAAGTGCAAGTATTAGAAATCTATTTCGAGTTGCAAATCTCAAAGCAACTTAAGCCGCCATTTAAAGAGCAAGCACCCGGCGTCTATGGAGCCCGTTATCCGGCAAAACACCGATGGCCCGATTTTTGTGCAAAGTGCGCAACCAAAAATAACAAGCTTTGCTGAAAGGCCTGTACCAGCGAGCAAAGCGCAGCAGATTGATCTGCAACTTGTACGGATGATCGCCAAGGGTCATCACGCCTTGCGCTTGGTCGAAGAACCAGAATTTAAAAAATTTATTCACGATGTGTCGCACGCCCCAAACTATAAGCTTCCGACGAGGAAAACATTAACCAGCTCCTTGATTCCCAAAATTCGTGACGAGTACACTGGGACTATAATAGAAGAACTACGTGCGGCCACAGCGGTGTGCTTAACTACAGACGGTTGGACATCTATAACCAACGAAAGTTATCTGGCTGTCACAGTACATTTTATCGATGAGGAATCAACGATGCTGACCTCCTATACAATTGCTTGTCAGGCCTTTGAAGCGTCGCACACTGGTGCGAATCTGTGCAGCTTTTTGGAAAAAATTGTGAATGAATGGGATCTCAAAAACAAAGTCGCAGCAATAGCATCCGATAATGCACACAACATTGCTCTTGCTATTAGAACCGGCAATTGGAGTCATATACGGTGTTTTGCTCATACCCTAAATCTAATTGTCCAAAAAGCTCTAGATAAAATGAGCAGTGTGCGCAGCAAAGCTAAAGGTATAAGCGAATATTTTCATCGCAGCTCATCAGGCTTAAAAAAGCTTAAAGATATGCAAGCGCTGCTTAAGTTGGCTGACCTCAAACTAGCACAGGATGTGCCAACACGTTGGAACTCAACGTACAAAATGTTTGATCGGCTGTCTATCCTGAAGGAGGCAGTCGTGGCAGCTCTGTCAACAAGGACAGATTTAATTTTGTCACCAGAATACTGGGATGTCATTGATGGAGTGCTTCCCGTATTAAAGCCTTTTTATGAAGTTACAGAAGAGATCTCAGCTGAAAAAAACGTAACATTGTCAAAAATAATTGCTTTGACTGGATTACTTCAAAGAAAAATGGCTCAAATATATCCAACAGTTAAAAATAACCTAGTTGCCGAAGTAATCAATGAAATCATAAACGAGATGGACGGCAGGTTTAACGATTTCGAGGCTAATATTTTGTATGCGGAGAGCACTGTTCTGGATCCCAGGTTCAAAGGACGCGCATTTAAATCTGCGGAGGACTTTAAAAAGTCAGTAGCGGATATCAACAAAAAATTGGCTCAAACGATACGGTCACTCCCTGAACCTCCACAAGAAGCTATAAGCAACAAAAAACAAGAAGAGGACACAATATGGGCTGAATTTGATACCACTTTTCAGCAAGTAAGCCAACCCACCAACAATACGGCAGCATCCATAAGAGAAATAGATAAGTACCTGGCTGAGGAGTACATCAGCCGAAAAGATGATCCATTGGTATGGTGGAATCAGCGGAAAGCGCAATACCCGCTACTTTATAACTATATGCTGAAACGCCTCTGCTTAGTCGCCACCTCAGTGCCATGCGAGCGCATATTTTCAAGTGCAGGCGAAACCATACGTAAAAGGCGCTCCCTTTTAAAGTCAACAACCGTTGAAAATTTAATTTTTTTGCATAACAACATGTAAATTGGAAGTGAGTTCAACCTAATTTGTACTTGATTGCTTGTTTGCTTGATTAACATTTTTTTCTCTTATAGCGCTAAAATGAAGAAAACGAAAAGTATAAGAATTCCTATGAAAGGATCTCCTTTTTTTTAAGTTAGTATAAGAATTCCTATGAAAGGATCTCCTTATTTTTATGTTAGTATAAAAATTCCTATGAAAGGATCTCCTTATTTTTAAGTTAGTATAAGAATTCCTATGAAAGGATCTCCTTATTTTTATGTTAGTATAAGAATTCCTATGAAAGGATCTCCTTATTTTTATGTTAGTATAAGAATTCCTATGAAAGGAAATAAAAAGTTTGTTTTTTTGTTATATACATTTTTTTTTTTTTAGTTATAAATGTTTGATTAATATTGAAATGTAACGTATTTTATTTGTGTAAAAGTCTGTGGTGCTTAGGGTTCTGTGCATGAATAGTGAACAACTGAGCAAGTCAGCAACTGAGCAAGTGAGCAACAGAGCAAGTGAACAACTGAGCAAGTGAACAAGTGAGTAACTGAGCAATCTAAGAGAGCAAGTGAGCAAGTGAGCAATATGAGTGAGTTGACTCACTTACTAAAAAAGAACAAGTGAACATGTTCACCAAAATGAGCAATGTTTACCCAACACTAGTGTTGGGTAAACATCGTTCAATTTACTGAATAAGTTCGTTCGTTCATTTTTATGCAGTGAACTAAGTCGTTCTCTTAGTTCGTTCCTTTTTGTTCATCTTATTCGTTCTTTTTCGTTCATCGTTCTTTTTTGTTCATCGTTCTTTTCCGTTCGTTCTTTTTTGTTCATCGTTCTTTTTTGTTTATCGTTCTTTTTTTCATTGTCCCTTTAGTTCGTTCTTTTTTGTTCTTTGGCCTGTTTTGTTTATCGGTCCTTTTGTTCTTTGTTCAATTTTAAAGTCTCATATCTAGTTTTAAGCTTATATGTAAATAATGCACTACAATTCATTGACTTTTAACTTCTTAAATTTATTTTAATTCGTACTTAGTACTTGATATCGCTAGGACACAACCAACAGTTTCAATTAAGTATCTCGTTTTCCATTTTTTATGTTTTAGAAGTCGGGGCTGAAAAACAATAATCAATTTTATTTATGTTGTCCATTATAATTTTAAAACCTATAAAATACACACCATTTTTAAGTATTTCACATAAGGCTTTCAACCTTATTGGGCGTCAAAGGCGTTCGTCTCTTGCGGACTATTTCTCCTGCTGCAGAAAATAGGCGCTCACATGGCACCGACGTGGCCACCAAACAAAGACGTTTCAACGCATATTCGTATAGTCGTGGATATACATTTTTTCGCTGCGTCCACCAGATCAAAGGGTCCTGCTTTCTATTGATGTTCTCTTCTGCTAGGTATTTATCTACCTCTCTAATGGCAGCAGCCGTGTTACAGCTTGGCTTTGTTATTTGGTTAAACTGCTTGTCATACTCGTCCCAAATGCCACTTTTGGTTGGTGACGTTTTGACGGTTTCGATTTGTGAAGACAGATCATCAGCAACATTATCAACCAATCCCGTTTGAGCGATCTTACATTGTAGAGCTGCAACTGTTTTTTCATAGCATTCATCGGACCTAAGACCCCGTTTTTTAAATCTTGGGTCTAGTATGGTGCTCTCTGCATACAAAATATTATTTTCCAAATCCCCAAAACGTACGGTCAACTGCTCTTTGAGTTTTTCTACGACTGCCCGTAGAAAATCATCTTTTGGAATAGCTTTGGCTATGGATTGATGCAGCAATGTGGCCATTATAATAACCTTTGATAAGGTGACATTTTTCTCTGCTGAAATTTCAGTTGTTATTTCAGAAAATGGCTTCAGCACTGGCAATACACCATCAATAATTTCCCATTCTGCCTGGGTCAGTACTAGTTCAGGGCGTAGAAGGGAAATGACCACCATAACTCCATCTTTTAAAATAGACAAGCGCTGAAACATTTTGTATGTTGAGTTCCAACGTGTAGGCACATCTTGTGTCAGCTTAAGGTCGGGAAGATTTAATTGGCTATTAATTTCTTTGAGCTTCTTGAATCCGGATGAGCTGCGATTGAAAAATTCTACAATTGGCTTTGCTTTGACCCTTACACTGTCAATTGGTCCCAGTGCTTTCTGTACAATGATGTTCAAAGTGTGGGCAAAGCATGGAATATGGCGCCAATTTCTAAATTTTATCGCTGATACGATATTGGCAGCATTGTCTGATGCAATTGCAGTAATTTTATCTTTAATTTTCCAATCAGCTGCAACACTCTGAAGGAAAGAGCAAAGATTGAGGCTTGTGTGCCTCTCACCGAACGCTTCACAAGCTAGCATATGCGAAGATAGTTCCATATTCGTCTTGTCTATGAAGTGTGCGGTTACAGCTATGTAACTCACATTGGTGAGCGATGTCCATCCATCAGTTGTGAGACAAACTCCAGATGCAGATGCTATCAATTGGCAATTAACTCACTGTGTATATTTTGAAGTAGCACATTAGACAGCGTTTTACGTGTGGGCAACTTATATCCAGGGCAACTTGAAACGTCCTCTATCAGCTTCTTAAAATCCGGCTCCTCCACGATCCGGAGAGCATGATGGCCTTTGGAAATCATTCGCACTAACTGTTTGTCTAATTGCTCACTTTTACGCGCTGTCGGTGGCTTCTGAACAAATGCAGTAATTTTTTGCTGCGATGTTGTGGCGGCAGAATAGCTGGCTTCAGTACTTCCTTGTCGTTCAATTTCATCGAGAGAAGCTGGGTGTTTCAACTTCAAATGCCGTGTTAAATTGCTCTGTGAACCTCCGGTTATACTCAAATCCGACTTGCAGTACTTGCACTTTGCCTTTTTGTCATCTATGGCATCGAAGTGATTCCATAAAGCACTAAATTTACTTTTAAGCGACATTTCAAAACAGTTTAAATTTCTTTTCAACTTTCTTGCCAGAGTCCGCCACAACAAAATGTGAAAAGAGCTGCCATACCAGCTCAAACATAGCGAACATGAGGAACAAAAACGAACGAAAACGAACGATGAACAAAAAAGAACGACAGATAAACAAAAAAGAACGATGAACAAAAAAGAACGAACGGAAAAGAACGATGAACAAAAAAGAACGATGAACGAAAAAGAACGAATAAGATGAACTTATTCAGCTCGTTCACTTCCATGAATAGTTCATTTTTGTTCGTTCGTTCATGAACGACCCAACACTACCCAACACTACCGTATAGTCGAGTGGTTCCGGAGTCCAAGAAAAAAGGAGTCGTAATCTTTGCATACGAAATTTTAATTTGCGAAACAGACAGATTTCATTCGTTGAGAAATCCCTCAAAGATATGAATTCTTGATCAGCTCGGATCTGGAACCCTTGGGATCTTGGGAATTAAAAATCCAAGTAGCCTTTACTTTGCACCCTGATACGCTCCCAATGTTTATCTGTTTATCTTTGGAAATTAGTCCCGTTGCGGTGCTCTTGACTCCACTGCCTGAGATGGAAGGAGAACATGTGTCGTTCAATTGCATGTTGAGCGCTAAATTGAGGGGCAACAAACACAAATAACGACAACGGCAAGAACTACAAGGGGCACTTAAAAGAAGCACGAAGAAAGAGGCGGAGAAACTCAACAAGGAAGAGGGGGAGAAGGGAGACCATCTCCCTCCAACCAAATCCGATGCCGGGGGGATTTGTTTTGCACTGCCAAGGTCGTGCCAGGGAGATGATTCTGCTATTCCAGCCACCCCCCCCCCCCCCCCCCCCCCCCCCCCCCCCCCCCCCCCCATCAGTGCCCCACTCAGAGCGGAGCCAATCAAGTGCTCGTTGAGGTGGTCAAGTGAATTATTGAGGCATGGGGTTACGGACATGGCTGGCAGCGAACTGAATTTGCATTAGCATCAAGTGCCTGACACTCTCAATATTTATAGAGGTGTCGAGGAGTGCCATTTCGATGATTGCTTATCGATTTAGTGGGAATTAGCCATAACCATAACCATAACAGTACTTTTATTAATCACTCAAGTGGATCAAATTCCTGCGTGCATCCTCCCTTTTGTCCCTTATTTTACTTCTATTGGACCTACATTCGATACTCTTGGACATCTTTGGACTTGGGCTCTCGATATACCCTTGAATATATCCCCCCAAATCGCAATCGATTCGAGCCCATTCAACCGTGGCAAAGCCTTTCAATATTCAACTTTAACAAGCAGCCTGAAAACTGTTTTAAATGCCACGTGTGCCACACACACACACACACACACACACACACACACACGGCAATTGCAACTGCAACAGCAGCTGTGGTAGTGGCAGTGGTGGTGGTGGTGGCATGGGGTGGTGCATATGTTGCCACAGAAAATTTAAGGTCTACAAGGGGAAAATGCTGTTGCAACAATAAAATATTTTCAATTTAATTAAACCAAAGACTATACAATACCAAGATGTTGCATGAGCGACCAAAAAGCTGTTCTATGGCGGGTCCTAACATTAGGACCCAAAAGGCACGAGGGAGCGCGCGGGGTTTCAATTCCCTTTTCGCCTGTACTTCGTCTCTACCGCGACCCCGCTTCCCCTCGATTTCGTCTGTTCGGAAATGCCTTCACCGTCGAAGCGGTGGTCGCGGATCGCCGATGTCTTTGGAGCGGCACAGTGGGACCTTTGGCCGTCTCAGCTTGCTAAATTAGTTAGTTAGTCAATAAATATTTGCACACTGAAAAAATGTTAAACTTTGAGTGCTTATATCTCCTAAACTAAAACTATCTTGAAAATTCGATTGGCAAATTCTCTATTAGATGCGTACATTAAATTTATCTAAAGCACTCATACAATTTTTTGACTATTTCGGCTGAGTCCCCACTGTGCCGCGCCAAAGACATCAGCGACCACGCTGCCCTACGGTTTCGGCACGCAACACTGACATGCTTTCAGTGCGCTTGTGTGTGATGCTAAAAGCCGTATATGCTGCGGGCGAAACCGGCTTATGGCCGTGCCGACCTAGGACATACACACATATACACAACTACAAGCATATTTCTGGGTTGGCTCGAGCTCGTGCTGACCGAAGCCGAGTAGCACTTCGGAGGCGAAGGTAGCGTAAAAAAGAATTGAAGTACTAGCCCCGCGCGCCCGTACCATGAAGCGTCAAAGCGAAAATTGAAAAAGCATTTGTTCCTCATGCGACATCTTGGTATTGTATAGTCTTTGATTAAACGAAATTAAACAATCTTGCCAGCATTTGTGCAAACATTTGTGGCAATTGTGTTCGCTCGTTATCTAAATATGTAAGAGAGATGGCCTCTGGAAATCCTGGCAGTTGCAGCCTCCTCCTCTGCCCACTGCCCAATCGCCGGACAAGTGGAAGTTTTTGGGTTTCTGGTCCCCCGCCTCTGGTGGTGCAGCATAGCATCTACTTCAGCGTGGAGAGTGCTGAGGGCATGAAAGCCAGCATCGCACGTGTCCTCGGCGATGGAGCGTCTGTGCGCGCAATGACGGAAGACTCGAAGGTGGTCATATTGAAGATACGGGACATCGACTCCCTCGCGACGGAGCAGGAGATCTGTGCCGCTCTAACTCGCCAATTCAACATTGACGAGGGTCGAGTAAGAGTCCGCAGTCTGCGCCGCGGATACGCGGAGTCCCAGCTGGCGGTGGTCAGCTTGCCCTTCTCCCTGGGCCAAGCGGTCCTGAAAGGCGGCAAGGTGAGGACCGGCTGGACCATATGTAGGATCCGGGAAAGAGATGGACTCCCAAGGTGCTACCGATGCCTGGAAACCGGGCATATCGCACGGAACTGCAAGAGTACAGTGGACAGGAGTGGCTGCTGCATCAAATGCGGGGAGAAAGGGCACAAAGTTGCCGAATGAAAAAAAGAGCCTGCGTGCTTCATCTGCTAAGCAGCTGGAAAGAAGGAGGTCACGCCCCAGGCAGGTCCTAAAAACTGCCCAGCCACGCGAAGCGGGGTCGGCAAAACCAGGACGACATGCAGTTGATCCAACTCAACCTGAATCGAGGACGGCAGATCCCTAGCTCCCTGCGGTTCGAGCATAGCCCAAACGACATCTGCGAGGTTACGGAAGCCGAGGTGTTGCAGGCAGGCAGAAACCTGATACCTAGGAAGGCTCCGGGTCCGGATGCGATCCCCAACAGCGCGCTGAAACTGGCACTTCTTCTACTCCCGAGGGAAGTTGCGGGCCTTTTCAACAAATGCCTCCAGGAGGGGACATTCCCCGAGAGGTGGAAAAGGCAACGGCTGCTACTATTAACCAAGCCGGGCAAGCCGCCAGGGGTGGCCTCTTCCTACAGGCCCATCTGCCTTCTGGACTCCATGGGAAAGGTCTTCGAAAGGGTGATCGGTGCGAGGCTGAGCGCAGCCATCGAAGCAGCAGGCGGTCTCTCCCAGAACCAATACGGGTTCAGGAAAGGGAGGTCGACGCTGGACGCCATCTTGAGGGTCGTACAAACGGCGGAGGAAGCCATTGTTGGGACTAGGTGGAGAGGCGGAACCAAGTCCTATTGTCTGGTGGTGACACTGGACATAAGGAACGCCTTCAACTCGGCCGACTGGACCCGGACGCTGGAGGCACTGAGGTCCTTCAACATCCCGGGCTACCTACTGAATATAGCGCGCAGCTATTTCAGCAATAGGGTGCTGACAATGGACACGTGTCAGGGCTCTAGGGCATACGAAGTCTCAGCCGGAGTCCCGCAGGGCTCCGTTTTGGGATCTCTGCTCTGGAACGCCATGTACGACGGGCTCCTACGGCTCCCGATGCCAGCCAACACTAACCTGGGGGTTTCGCTGACGACGTCGCAATAGTGGCGGTAGCGAAGGAACTTGCCGCAGTGAAGGAGCTTGCCAACGTCGCCATACAAGCCGTTGAGGCGTGGCTAGCCGCCGCGGGGCTAGAGCTGGCGGCCCAAAAAACGGAGGCGGTCCTGATATCCAGCCGTAAAGTGGTCGAGACCGCCAGAGTGCAGGTTGGTGGGACCGCGATCCAATCGCAGAGGTCCATCAAGTACCTAGGAGTCCTCATCGACACGCGCCTGTCCTTCAAAGAGCATCTGGAATACGTCCACACGAAGGCCGGTGGGACCGCGGGAGCGCTATCCAGGATGCTGCTAAACACCAGATGGCCAAAGCAGGCAACGAGGAAACTGCTGACGAGCGTCGTGACGTCGCAGATGCTCTACGCCGCACCGGTGTGGGCAGAAGCCGCGAAGGTGAGGAACTACATGCGAGGAGTGGAGGCAACGTACAGTCTGTGCGCCATTAGGATCGCGTGCTCGTTCCGGACCATCTCAGACAAAGCTGCGTTAGTCATTGCCGGGCAAGTTCCGCTCAGGGAGCTGATAAGGGAGAGGAAGGAGATCCATGATGCCATGATGGACAGTGCAGCCGAGGTACGCTCCAAAGCAGAAATAAAGGACCCCGCCAGAAGGACCAGCATGGACAGATAGCAGACTCGATGGGACCACTCCCCCAAAGGCCGTTGGACCCACACCCTCATCCCAAGCATAGCATGCTGGGTTGAAAGGAAGCACGGCCAGGTGGATTTCTACCTTACCCAGGCACTGAGCGGACATGGCTGCTTCCGCGGCTACCTCAAGCGCTTCGGCCACGAGACAGAGGACTGGTGCCCCGAGTGTGGCACAGGCATAGAGGAGGACGCTCGCCACGTCCTCTTCGACTGCCACAGGTTTGACCTCGAGCGTCAGACATTGGAGACAGCAGCAGGGTCTAGGGTCAGCACCGAGACTCTGGTGGCGCTGATGCTGGCAGACCCGAAGGTGTGGGAAGCGGCCGCGGAGTTCGCCTCTAGCGTGATGCGAACGCTTAGGTCCTTGGAGAGAAGGCGGAAAGAGCAGACGGAGTAGGTATCCACGCCACTGCGAAGCAATGCTTTGCGGCAGTACCGCAGTCCGCGGGGCCCCTAGTCCCAATAGTACTCTTGTCCGTTAAATTAAGTTAAATATAAATTGTATAGTATATATTATAGAGCAAATAAATAAGTATATGAATATAAAAAAAAACACACAAGCATAGATATAGATATAGATGGAGGGAGCTACGACTATCCACGAGGCACGCATTCGAGAAATTCAATTTTAATGCGGCTATTACATAATTTGATCCTTGTCCTTGCCGCGATACTGAATGAATATTAATTAAGCAACGAAATTCGATTTAATGCTAAGCTGCAGCCGGCATCGGAAGGCGCCACAAACTGCAGGCAAGTCGGGGGATCGAAGGAGCTGCAATCCTGTCTTCTGTCTCCTGCACTCAAGCTCCTCCTGCCCTTGGGGCAGCAGACAAAGCAAAGGGCTAACCAAACATAAAACTTTGCCCACAAATTGCTTGCATGACCCCTCCCAAGGCTGGGGCTGGGGCTGCGGCTGCGGCTGGGGCCAATGAAAATATATCGATTGTTAATGGGAGCTCCAAAGGAGTAGGGAGCTAGAAATTCCTGTGGTGGTCTGTGCCCGACTTGGATGTGGTGTTTGACCGTTTTCGACGGCTATTTCCATAACAATTTCATGGATGTCTGATGTCTGATGTCTGGTGCCTGTGGCAACTAATTTGACAGGTGACGGCTATTTCCATAACAATTTCATGGATGTCTGATGTCTGGTGCCTGTGGCAACTAATTTGACAGGTGAACGATATTAAGCTGCCACTCCGCTCACGACGCTCCAATTAAATTAATTTGTGAAAAATAAATAAGCAAAAAGTAGCGCTAAAATGCCTAAATGTCCAGCATAAATATTTAAAATACAATAGTCCGCGTCCGTACTCGCATCCGTGTGTGCTCAGAGCCGTACTCCCGCTCGTACACTGTGCCACAGAGCGCACACACGTGGCAAAAGACAGCGTGGAGATTGCTGAGGGCATGAAAGCCAGCATCGCACGTGTCCTCGGCGATGGAGCGTCTGTGCGCGCAATGACGGAAGACTCGAAGGTGGTCATATTGGAGATACGGGACATCGACATCAGCTTGCCCTTCTCCCTGGGCCAAGCGGTCCTGAAAGGCGGCAAGGTGAGGATCGGCTGGACCATATGTAGGATCCGAAAAGAGATGGACTCCCAAGGTGCTACCGATGCCTGGAACAGGAGTGGCTGCTGCATCAAATACGGGGAGAAAGGGTACAAAGTTGCCGAATGCAAAAAAGAGCCTGCGTGCTTCATCTGCTCAGCAGCTGGAAAGAAGGAGGTCACGCACCAGGCAGGTACTAAAAACTGCCCAGCCACGCGAAGCGGGGTCGGCAAAACCAGGACGACATGCAGTTGATCCAACTCAACCTGAATCACTGCAGGGCCGCACAGGATCTCCTGACGCAGACGCGCGAGCTTGGCGATGTGGCACTCCTCAGCGAACCACATAAGGTGGGCAGCAGCAGCGATTGGGCCACGGACCTTACTGGCAAAGCGGCCCTGTGGCTCTGTGGCGTCGACGCGCCACAATTGCGCGACACCAAGTCGGCAGACGGGTTCGTCCGAGGGTATGTTGGCGGCATATGGTTCTACAGCTGCTACCTGGCCTACCCAGCCTCTCACTGGAGACTTTCAGACGCATTATGGACGAGCTGAGCTGCGATCTGCGAGGACGGAACAACGTCGTAGTCGGAGGCGACTTCAACGCCTGGGCCCTGGAATGGGGGTCCTCCCGTACAAACGCCAGAGGCCGCACGGTGTTGGAGGCTGTTGCCTCTCTGGACGTCGTCCTTCTGAACGAAGGGTCCCAACACACTTTCAGCAGGGCAGGTGTAGGGTCGATCATCGATCTCACCTATGCCAGCAGCACGCTGGCCCGGCACGCCCGATGGAGGATCAGCGACGTATACACTGCCAGCGACCACGAGGCCATACTATGCACCCTGGGCACCCTTGCCCGATCAAGAGGTACCCCGTTCCGGCATGGGAAGGCGTACCGCCAGGACACGCTGAGGGCCCAAGCCTTCGCAAGCGCCCTTGAGAGCTACTCTGCAAACGATGCAGACGAAGCCAACGATATGGCGACCAAATTGGCGGACGCACTTGAAGGCGCCTGCGACCAGAGCATGCTACCGAGAGGGACGTTCCGGAAGCACAAGGATCCAGTTTTCTGGTGGAGCGAAGCGATTGCGGTTCTCCGTAGAACCTGCCACCGGGCCAGAAGGCTGCTCCAGCGAGCCAGAGGCACACCGCGCTTGTCCCGATGCAGCGAGACCTACAAAGCGGCGAGGAAGGATCTGAAGACAGCCATAAGGAACAGCAAGAGGGAATGCTTCCTTAAGCTGTGTGATGCCGCCGAATAGGACCCCTGGGGAGGCGCGTACAGGATGGTGGTGAAGAGGCTGAACGCGGGCAGCAAAGCCCCAACAGATCCAGAGGCACTGTTTCCTCGAGGACGGCAGATCCCTAGCTTCCTGCGGTTCGAGCATAGCCCGAGCGACATCTGCGAGGTTACGGAAGCCGAGGTGTTGCAGGCAGGCAGAAACCTGATACCTAGGAAGGCTCCGGGTCCGGATGCGATCCCCAACAGCGCGCTGAAACTGGCACTTCTTCTACTCCCGAGGGAAGTTGCGGGCCTTTTCAACAAATGCCTCCAGGAGGGGACATTCCCCGAGAGGTGGAAAAGGCAACGGCTGCTACTATTAACCAAACCGGGCAAGCCGCCAGGGGTGGCCTCTTCCTACAGGCCCATCTGCCTTCTGGACTCCATGGGAAAGGTCTTCGAAAGGGTGATCGGTGCGAGGCTGAGCGCAGCCATCGAAGCAGCAGGCGGTCTCTCCCAGAACCAATACGGGTTCAGGAAAGGGAGGTCGACGCTGGACGCCATCTTGAGGGTCGTACAAACGGCGGAGGAAGCCATTGTTGGGACTAGCTGGAGAGGCGGAACCAAGTCCTATTGTCTGGTGGTGACACTGGACATAAGGAACGCCTTCAACTCGGCCGACTGGACCCGGACGCTGGAGGCACTGAGGTCCTTCAACATCCCGGGCTACCTACTGAATATAGCGCGCAGCTATTTCAGCAATAGGGTGCTGACAATGGACACGTGTAAGGGCTATAGGGCATACGAAGTCTCAGCCGGAGTCCCGCAGGGCTCCGTTTTGGGATCTCTGCTCTGGAACGCCATGTACGACGGGCTCCTACGGCTCCCGATGCCAGCCAACACTAACCTGGGGGTTTCGCTGACGACGTCGCAATAGTGGCGGTAGCGAAGGAACTTGCCGCAGTGAAGGAGCTTGCCAACGTCGCCATACAAGCCGTTGAGGCGTGGCTAGCCGCCGCGGGGCTGGAGCTGGCAGCCCAAAAAACGGAGGCGGTCCTGATATCCAGCCGTAAAGTGGTCGAGACCGCCAGAGTGCAGGTTGGTGGGACCGCGATCCAATCGCAGAGGTCCATAAAGTACCTAGGAGTCCTCATCGACACGCGCCTGTCCTTCAAAGAGCATCTGGAATACGTCCACACGAAGGCCGGTGGGACCGCGGGAGCGCTATCCAGGATGCTGCTAAACACCAGAGGGCAAAAGCAGGCAACGAGGAAACTGCTGACGAGCGTCGTGACGTCGCAGATGCTCTACGCCGCACCAGTGTGGGCAGAAGCCGCGAAGGTGAGGAACTACATGCGAGGAGTGGAGGCAACGTACAGTCTGTGCGCCATTAGGATCGCGTGCTCGTTCCGGACCATCTCAGACGAAGCTGCGTTAGTCATTGCCGGGCAAGTTCCGCTCAGGGAGCTGATAAGGGAGAGGAAGGAGATCCATGATGCCATGATGGACAGTGCAGCCGAGGTACGCTCCAAAGCAGAAATAAAGGACCCCGCCAGAAGGACCAGCATGGACAGATAGCAGACTCGATGGGACCACTCCCCCAAAGGCCGTTGGACCCACACCCTCATCCCAAGCATAGCATGCTGGGTTGAAAGGAAGCACGGCCAGGTGGATTTCTACCTTACCCAGGCACTGAGCGGACATGGCTGCTTCCGCGGCTACCTCAAACGCTTCGGCCACGAGACAGAGGACTGGTGCCCCGAGTGTGGCACAGGCATAGAGGAGGACGCTCGCCACGTCCTCTTCGACTGCCACAGGTTTGACCTCGAGCGTCAGACATTGGAGACAGCAGCAGGGTCTAGGGTCAGCACCGAGACTCTGGTGGCGCTGATGCTGGCAGACCCGAAGGTGTGGGAAGCGGCCGCGGAGTTCGCCTCTAGCGTGATGCGAACGCTTAGGTCCTTGGAGAGAAGGCGGAAGGAGCAGACGGAGTAGGTATCCACGCCACTGCGAAGCAATGCTTTGCGGCAGTACCGCAGTCCGCGGGGCCCCTAGTCCCAATAGTACTCTTGTCCGTTAAATTAAGTTAAATATAAATTGTATAGTATATATTATAGAGCAAATAAATAAGTATATAAATATAAAACGAGGGGGAACGTTGTGAGTTGCTGCGGAGACCGCAACTCTACAGTTATACCCCATACTAAGTCAGTATGGCTCTCCTCCGGAGTGCGTGCGAGAGAGACAGAAAATCAGTCTGAGCGTGACGTCGGGTGCTGCGTAGCCAGTGCAAATTGATTTGTTCCGCTTTGTACTTGTGAGTTGCTGCGGAGACCGCAACTCTACAGTTATACCCGATACTAAGTCAGTATGGCTCTCCTCCGGCAGACGCCGCTAATATTAAACGACACGACAAGGAGTGCGTGCGCTAGAGACAGAAAATCAGTCTGAGCGTGAAAATTGATTTGTTCCTTTTGGCTATAAAAATGATCTGATCTGATCCAGATTCAGCAATCTGATATATATGATCATTATCTATGATTCTGCGTTTTTAGTTTTCTCGTATCCTCAATATTGTGGATGCAACAGATTTTCGTCCTTTGTGGGGGCGGAAGGGGGTGGGGCGAAATTTTGAGATATACGTTTTATAGTGAGATCTAACAGGAGTGCGGATACCAAATTTGGTTACTCTAGCCTTAATAGTCTCTGAGATTTGTGAATATCCCCAGATTTTCATCCTTTGCGGGGGCGGATGGGGGTGTGGCGAAATTTTGAAACAAACTCGTCTCGGTCCGATATATTAGGAGTGTGGATACCAAATTTGGTTGCTCTAGCTTTTATAGTCTCTGAGATCTAGGCGATAATGTTTTACTCTAAGCAAAGCCGGCTATGCTACGTGTGTTAGAGAGAGACAGGGCGAGAAAAAATGAAATTGTTTTCTTGATTCTGGCTATAATAATTATACGATCTGGTTCAGATTTTGCACTTTCAAAGATATAGCCATCTTCTACGATTCTGCGTTTTTAGTTTTCTCGTATCGTCGAAATTGTGGATGCCACAGATTTTCGCCCTTTGTGGGAGCGGAAGTGGGCGGGGCAAAGTTTTGAAATATTCTTGTAGCAGTGACATATCACAGAAGTCTGGATCCAAAACATCGTTGCTCTCACTCTTATAGTCTTTGAGCACTAGGCGCTGAAGGGGACGGACAGACGGACAGACGGACGGACGGACAGACGGACAGACAGACATGGCTCAATCGACTCGGCTATTGATGCTGATCAAGAATATATATACTTTATGGGGTCGGAAACGATTCCTTTTGGACGTTACACACATCCACTTTTACCACAAATCTAATATACCCCAATACTCATTTTGAGTATCGGGTATAAAAAAACACACAAGCATAGATATAGATATAGATGGAGGGAGCTACGACTATCCACGAGGCACGCATTCGAGAAATTCAATTTTAATGCGGCTATTACATAATTTGATCCTTGTTCTGGCCCCGATACTGAATGCATATTAATTAAGCAACGAAATTTGATTTTATGCTAAGCTGCAGCCGGCATCGGAAGGAGCCACAAACTGCAGGCAAGTCGGGGGATCGAAGGAGCTGCGGTCCTGTCTTCTGTCTCCTGCACTCAAGCTCCTCCTGCCCTTGGGGCAGCAGACAAAGCAAAGGGCTAACCAAACATAAAACTTTGCCCACAAATTGCTTGCATGACCCCTCCCAAGGCTGAGGCTGGGGCTGCGGCTGCGGCTGGGGCCAATGAAAATATATCGATTGTTAATGGGAGCTCCAAAGGAGTAGGGCAGCTAGAAATGTCCTGTGGTGGTCTGTGCCCGACTTGGATGTGGTGTTTGACCGTTTTCGACGGCTATTTCCATAACAATTTCATGGATGTCTGATGTCTGATGTCTGGTGCCTGTGGCAACTAATTTGACAGGTGAACGATATTAAGCTGCCACTCCGCTCGCGACGCTCCAATTCAATTAATTTGTGAAAAATAAATAAGCAAAAAGTAGCGCTAAAATGCCAATGTCCAGCATAAATATTTAAAATACAATAGTCCGCGTCCGTACTCGCATCCGTGTGTGCTCAGAGCCGTACTCCCGCTCGTACACTGTGCCACAGAGCGCACCCCCGTCCAGCTGACATCACATTTAATTAATTTAATAACCGCTTTTACTTTGGACGTTGACATGCAATGACTGCATCTTTCAAGAGGCGATGCAGTTACTGCACCGTCAAGTGGCCCGTGTGACACCAGCAGAAGGCTGTTACGCGCGGATCCCAGGCAAAACGCAGCCCTCCTCCCGCCCAACCGACCGAGGGGCGCTGCCGCATGACGCGCGGTGCGTAGCCGAACCAAACGCGAACATGCAAGAAAGATAGCTATTTGACTAACATTCGAGGAAAATTAGTACTAAACTTACTAAGAAACTAAGCATGCAATCAAAATACAAATACCACTACAGTTACTAATTAATAGAAAGGTGTGTAAGGATTAATAATTTAATAAGAGGAAGAGAATTAGTGGTGGATATAATATGGTAGAGGGAATTATAATCCGAGCATAAGACCCTAAACGGTTCATGCAAGGAATAATTCGATCTACAAAGTGGAAGGAACAACGGTATAAAATTTCTAGTCAGTCTAATAGGAATCGTGAATTTTATGCGGCTCAACAGATCAGGGCTGTCTATGTCACCCCTAATCAAGTTGTGCATAAATATCACACCAAGCATTTTTCTACGGTTAACTAAGGATGGGAGGTTTACTAATAGTAGTCTACTAGAGTAAGACGGGAGTCTTACACCCGCATCCCAGTTAAGGCCCCGCAGAGCAAAGAATAAAAGTTTTTTCTGTACTGATTCTATACGGTCCTGGTGTACTTTGTACTGAGGGCACCATACACAGGAGCCGTATTCTTAGATCGGACGAACAAGCGAGGTATAGAGAGTCTTTGTTATATAGGGGTCGTCAAATTCCTTTGACCACCTCTTTATAAACCCAAGCACGCCCATGGCCTTATTTACCATGGTAGAAATGTGTTCGGAAAACTTTAACTTGGGGTCTAACATAACACCCAGATCATCCACCAGGGTAATTCTCTCAAGAGAACCACCAAATATGGTGTAGGGAGCCAACAAAGGGCTAGAACGATGAAATGTCATAACTTTGCATTTCGAGGCATTAAGGTGTAACAAGTTTGCACAACACCATGACTGAAAGTTATTGAGATCGGATTGCAAGCGAGAATGAAATGAAATGTCCTTGTACTGGACACAGAGTTTAACATCATCCGCATACATAAGTACTCGAGAGTATGTTAATACTGAAGGTAAGTCATTAATAAAGAGTGTAAAGAGTAAGGGGCCTAGATGGCTGCCTTGTGGTACTCCCGAAGAAACCTTTACTGGTAAAGAGAGGGAGTTTTTGAAGAGGACTCTTTGAGACCTAGAACAAAGATAGCTAGAAATCCATCTCAGGAGGTTGGGCGGAAACCCTAAAAGGTCAAGTTTATTCGCTAAAAGGGAATGGTTTACAGAGTCGAATGCTTTACTAAAGTCGGTGTAAATAACATCCGTCTGTAAGTTACATTGAAAGCCTTTAATAATGAAAGAGGTAAACTCTAACAAGTTCGTGGTGGTTGATCGCCGCCTTATAAATCCATGCTGAGTTGGAGATATAAGTGACTTGCAGAGATGTTGCAAGTGCGGAGTTAAAACCTTCTCAAACATTTTAGGAATAGCGGATAACTTTGCTATACCTCTATAATTTTTTGCATCAGACTTGCTACCTTTTTTATGGAGAGGAATTATAAACGATTCCTTCCAGATCGGGGGGAAGCAAGAAGAATCAATGGACAGGGTGAATAGTTTAAGCAAAGGTCCACACAGAGCCTCGGCGCAGTACCTGAGTACACAACCTGGAACCACGTCTGGACCCGGTGAAAACACCGGCTTAACTAGTCGAAGATCATGAAGTAGGGAACATTCATTTAACAAGGGACTGAAAATGCCGTTCGACCTCGGTAAACCGTATGGGTACGGATGACCAGAGTAGCTTTCCTCAGAATAGGTGTTATGGAAGAATTGGGCAAAAAGATCGGCAATTGCCGGATCATTATTTGCCGACGTATTACAAAATGATAGCGAGGATGGGTGTGCGGACGTTCTACGCTTACTGTTTACGAAGCTGTAAAACTGTTTAGGGTCCTGAGAAAAACGTATCCTGCATCGAGATAGGTAGTTCTTATAGCATTGAGCATTAAGAACTGAAAAGTTTGACCGAGCTAATACATAGCGAGAGCGAGAAGTAGGAGAACCCACTTCTTGAAATTTTTAATAAAGTCCTGATTTTAAGTTTTTTAGACTGGATAACTCTTTGGTAAACCAAGGGGGTTTTCCAGATCTAGTCGGTCAAGAAATCGGGACACAAGAATCGAACG
Source organism: Drosophila miranda (assembly GCF_003369915.1). Taxonomy (NCBI): domain Eukaryota; kingdom Metazoa; phylum Arthropoda; class Insecta; order Diptera; family Drosophilidae; genus Drosophila; species Drosophila miranda. Next base: position 27,941,436 of record NW_022881603.1, read on the forward strand.
AGGTGGAACGTTGTGAGTTGCTGCGGACACCGCAACTCTACAGTTATACCCGATACTAAGTCAGTATGGCTCTCTCCGGCAGACGCCGCTAATATTGAACGACACGACAAAGAGTGCGTGCGAGAGAGACAGAAAATCAGTCTGAGCGTGACGTCGGGGGCTGCGTAGCCACTGCAAATTGATTTGTTCCTTTTGGCTACAAAAATGATCCGATCTGATCCAGATTCAGTTATCTGATAGATATGGTCATTATCTATGATTCTACGTTTTTAGTTTTCTCGAATGTGCAATATTGTGGATGCAACAGATTTTCGTCTTTTGTGGGGGCGGAAGAGGGTGGGGCGAAATTCTGAGATATACGTTTTATAGTGAGATCTAACAGAAGTGCGGATACCAAATTTGGTTACTCTAGCCTTAAAAGTCTCTGAGATTTGGGGATGCCCCAGATTTTCGTCCTTTGCGTGGGCGGAAGGGGGTGTGGCGAAATTTGGACACGAAACGGTCAAGGTCCGATATCACAGGAGTGTGGATACCAAATTTGGTTGCTCTGGCTCTTATAGGTTCTGAGATCCTTGAACTCATATTTTGCAATTGGCAAAAACGACCATGAAACCTGTGTGTTAGAGAGAGACAGAGCGAGAAAGAATGAAATTGTTTTTTTGATTCTGGCTATAATAATTATACGATCTGGTTCAGATTTTGCACTCTAGAAGATATAGTCATCTTCTACGATTCTGCGCTTTTAGTTTTATACTATCTTTAAAAATGTAGATGCCACAGATTTTCGTCCTTTGTGGGGGCGGAAGTGGGCGGGGCGAAGTTTTGAAATATTTTTGTAGCAGTGACATATCACAGAAGTCTGGATACAAAACATCGTTGCTCTAGCTCTTATAGTCTTTGAGCACTAGGCGCTGAAGGGGACGGACAGACGGACAGACGGACAGACGGACGGACGGACAGACGGACAGACAGACATGGCTCAATCGACTCGGCTATTGATGCTGATCAAGAATATATATACTTTATGGGGTCGGAAACGATTCCTTCTGGAAGTTACACACATCCACTTTTACCACAAATCTAATATACCCCAATACTCATTTTGAGTATCGGGTATAAAAATGTGCCAAGAGCATTGTAAACGAGGGGAACGTTGTGAGTTGCTGGGGACACCGCAACTCTACAGTTATACCCGATACTAAGTCAGTATGGCTCTCCTCCGGCAGACGCCGCTAATATTAAACGACACGACAAGGAGTGCGTGCGAGAGAGACAGAAAATCAGTCTGAGCGTGACGTCGGGGGCTGCGTAGCCACTGCAAATTGATTTGTTCCTTTTGGCTACAAAAATGATCCGATCTGATCCAGATTCAGCCATCTGATAGATATGGTCATTATCTATGATTTTACGTTTTTAGTTTTCTCGAATGTGCAATATTGTGGATGCAACAGATTTTCGTCTTTTGTGGGGGCGGAAGAGGGTGGGGCGAAATTCTGAGATATACGTTTTATAGTGAGATCTAACAGGAGTGCGGATACCAAATTTGGTTACTCTAGCCTTAATAGTCTCTGAGATTTGTGAATATCCCCAGATTTTCATCCTTTGCGGTGGCGGAAGGGGGTGTGGCGAAATTTTGAAACAAACTCGTCTCGGTCCGATATATTAGGAGTGTGGATACCAAATTTGGTTGCTCTAGCTTTTATAGTCTCTGAGATCTAGGCGCTAATGTTTTACTCTAAGCAAAGCCGCCTATGCTACGTGTGTGTTAGAGAGAGACAGGGCGAGAAAAAATGAAATTGTTTTCTTGATGCTGGCTATAATAATTATACGATCTGGTTCAGATTTTGCACTCTAGAAGATATAGTCATCTTCTACGATTCTGCGTTTTTAGTTTTCTCGTATCTTCGAAATTGTGGATGCCACAGATTTTCGCCCTTTGTGGGGGCGGAAGTGGGCGGGGCAAAGTTTTGAAATATTCTTGTAGCAGTGACATATCACAGAAGTCTGGATCCAAAACATCGTTGCTCTTGCTCTTATAGTCTTTGAGCACTAGGCGCTGAAGGGGACGGACAGACGGACAGACGGACGGACGGACAGACGGACAGACGGACAGACAGACATGGCTCAATCGACTCGGCTATTGATGCTGATCAAGAATATATATACTTTTGGACGTTACACACATCCACTTTTACCACAAATCTAATATACCCAAATACTCATTTTGAGTATCGGGTATAAAAATGTTTGTGCCTTTTATGATATCAGTGCACAAGTACAAAGCGGACCAATCAAAATCCCTAATGAGGTTATTAAGCTTCGCAAACTCGGCTTTACGAAAGCAGCGGACACGTTCGGGCAGCCTACTCGACCGATCCAATACAGTTGGTCCTATATCTAGCGACACCTCGAAAGTAGGGTGGTAGGCGTCTTCAGGTATAGTGAGCGGAAGGGCTCGGGTTAACAACACTATGGTCGGATCCGATACAAAGCACAGACCAAGAAATCGACCCAAGGAATTTTTCACATGGTTGACTTGAGACAGGGATAGGTCAAGCATGCCGTCAACAAAGTCATGTCGTGACATGGGCACTAGGATCCTAGACTCGTTTACCGAAGACCAAACAGTTCCTAGCAAGTTGAAGTCACCAAGAACTATCATACGATCTTTATCAGATAGCGAGGAAGAAACAGCGGTTAAAGCGGACAAGTGCTGCTCATAAATTGAAATATCCGAAGAAGGTGGGATATACGAGCAAGTAATGAATATAGCGAAAGCGGGAAGAATCAGTTTTACACACAGGAATTCCAGTTCCTGTTGAACTTTGACTGTGAAGTGTTCCGACGTGAAGTAAGAGTCCACTGCAATTAGAACCCCCCCTGCACGTCGAGACGAACGGTACTTTCTAAAAGTTGTGTACCGACCTGCCAAAACCTCGGAACTAAGAATGTCCGGCTTTAACCAGGTTTCAGTAAACACAATAACGTGGGAAGCAAATGCAACACTATCCCGGAAAAGAATGCTGAGCTTACTACGCAAGCCTCTTACATTCTGATAGGTTACTAAAAGAGAAGTTAGTTTTTTGGAAAGGTGGAAGCAAGACGGGAAGTTGAGGAAGAGGAAGTTGAGGTTGAGGGTGGCACACTGGAAAGATTTGGAAGGGATATGGGGGGCCTATTCTTCTTCTTAGCCTTAAACTCCTTCACCACCAAATGCTCCGGCCAAAATTTGGCGGAGCAAATGGTGTCAAATTGAGTTGGGGAGATGCTTATCTTAAACGAGGCTATCTCCCTGGCATAAGAGAAGTTAAATTTCTCCACCTTTAAACCCACGGCTTTTATTTTGCTTTGAATAAAATTACAAAATTTGTAGTAGCCAGCACAAAATATAGGGAATTGGTTATCTTCTTTCGTCTCGTGAGACCCCCTAGTGATATTTCGAACGATCAAGCTTTAGCCGCTCTTAAGGTTGGATCAAAGCCTTAGCCGCTCTTAAGTCCGAACGCCCACGAACACATACAAGCGACGGACAGTGGGAAGCATAGACGGCAATCGTACGATTGCACAGTTAAGCTATGCTGTGCATTAGACGATCGTTTTATGCTGCTGCGAATGTTCTGGATCATACGATTGCACAGTTAGTAAAAAGCTCAAAAGCTCTGCTGCACTGGCTACTCAGTCCATCGTCTATTACTGCTTTGAACAATATAAGAAAGTTGATCGATCTGTAAAGACGTGATAATTTCCGAGTGCGAGCAACATACATATTGCACACACATATATATAGTGCTATCCTGAAAATATATATATTTCCACAAATATATGCTGGAAGCATATAGTTACAAGTGCCGTACAGTTCAGTGGTCAGTGAATGACAAGAATTTAGTGCAGATATATTTGGGAAAAGAGGTATGTTTTCATATTAGTGCCGTGCACGTGCTGACATAACCTATGTTGCAGGGAGGTGTACCTAAGCTGCCCATCGCGGTATAGTCTCGAGAAGACTACCCTGGGAGCTGGCTTAGGCGAACAGTTGTCGAGGTTTCTCCAACTCCATCCATAATTCATCTTTTCTGGACCTTATATTGCCACCAAGTCGGAATCTCCAAAGATCCAAGTGGAACAGATCAGCCTTAATCGCCAAGAATATTTAGTGCTGCTCAGACATAAATAACTAAATACAAGCTTGGCGGAAGATTCGTCAGTACGGCCCGGAACCATATACATCGCACCTGTTGACCTCTAACCAACTTCAGGCGGTCAACAGTCTACAAAGCAGCAGCACAGGATCGAGTTTTGTCCAATTTACATTTAATTCATTATCAAGTTCCAACGCATAAACATCAGCAGTTTAACGTAATGTAACTGAAACTTTATTAACACCCCTCTTTGATGTTACGCGCGTACATACCTACATACATATGTGCATATGCACACTAAATTGTCTTCGTTTGCTACCTTTTGGTTCAATTTTCGCGATAGAGCATAACAATTAAATTTCTGTCTGTATTATGAAAACCAAAACAACTGACTGATGACTATGCGACGGTGTTTGTAGCGTAATTGTATTGTATTCATTATATATTTATGATTTCCATATTTTAAACAGCTGCGGTCAACATCTACGACATCATTGGGCCCAACGATCAGCGTAAGACAATAGCGCCGGAGTGAGTAATTATGTACAGCAAAAAGTAGTTTGGTCAAAAGAGCCTATTAACTTGAAAGTGTAGATATGCATACAGTGTATAATGATTCAAACCCGTCTGCTCATTGAAATTGAAATTGAAGTCTCACATTATATTAAAATATGAATCTTTTTGGATTGAAATGAATCTTTAAAATCATAAAAATGGCCTGTCGAGTATCCGTGCCAGGATCTTATAAAATGTGGTAAACCTTAGTAAAGGATTGATCAAGGGACAATGCAAGAACTCGAACGCAATGTCATGGTAGGGAGGGTACAGAAGAGAGGGACAATCAACACCTAGGTTCTCTCTAAATAGAAATGGTTCAGTAGGGCTTTTTTTTTTGGCGTGTCGGCGCTATCAGTATTTCAGTTTCCTTTGTTTTATATAATCACTTATAGTTCCCGTAAAGTGCACTAATTAAATGTAGTGGAGTACGATAGTACAATTAGGCGAGGAAGAACCCCGACCATCCGGCGAGCTAGACCCGAGCCTAGCAAGAGTGCTCACGACCATCCCTATTTGTACGCCGTCCTTAAGTCAGTCATGGTCATCTGCTGATACCGAGGGCCTATATATCTGTTTACATATAGATATATTTAAACTCTGGTACACTACACATTTATGGCGCCCAACGTGGGGCCAGGCAACTTGCCTTAGAATCTAAAACCAATTCAGAGCCGATATTAAAATTTGGATTTATAGTGTCTTACTATATAGGCCGTTTATTTTAATAAGACAAGCAAATCTTGCATTGGTTCTCCAAGCTCAACCGGTAATACATCAAAATTTCAACGACACATTTTCTTTTGCAAAATATTGCACAAAGGTTAAAGATTTCAAAATTTATACTTTGACTCGGTTTTCGGATTTAGCAACTGCAATTCATTTTATTTCGGATTGGTTGACCAAAACAGACCTACAGTATCGAATTGTGAGTATCAGAGACAGTTATGCAATATCATACAGTGATCAGAATAAACAGGAATTGTTTTAGGATTTAGCGGTTCCAATTCAGTTTATTTTGGATTGATCGACCAAAGCAAACCTGCTTTTTCACTTTAGGCATCTTGAGTTATTCGGATTTACAATTTTATATTGCCAAATCGCGATAGTTGTCCAATGATTCAGTGCACGAGGTCACTAACTGATAATTAGTCCATATTAACGAAAATAGAAAAGCCTACTGAAACCAAATAGATATTTCGTAAGTATTCTGGCATGTGGGAAAGACAGACATTATTATTACAATTAATACCTTCTTATATAATTTTTTTTTATTATTTTTTTTTTTCTTTAATTCCTTAAATATTGTCTGATATACAATGGCTGTAAGGCGAAGTACAGATGACATAACCACTGCGTTGCAGGAAGCAGAACCATTTTGTGGAATTTGCAACGAAGTATTGGGAACTAATGAGATTATAGCCAACACCCCGTGTAGACACAAATTCCATAAACTTTGTATTTTGGAACAGATTAGGACAAACCCAAAATGTCCCACCTGTTCATTAGATTGTTCTGCTCTGGCACTATCATTCTCTAACAACCCGTTGTTAGCCGAGCTTAACGCCGAAGGAACACGACCAACTAGTGCTAACGAATCTTTTAGCACAATAGACGGAACGTCTAATCGACCTAAAAAGGGCCAAAAGTTTATTAGAAGGGGTATGAATACGAGAGCAACTCAACGATCCAGGTTAGATCGCTCACTAACAGAAACTGAAACCAACAACACAACCCTTCCAATAACCTCTCAAGTGGAAATCGCTAACTACGTCCAGTCTGCTGTAAGCCTTCAACAGGCTCAGTTAATGGAACAACTAACTTCATTTTTAAGCAAAACAATTGAATCTTCGATTCAAAGTCAATTAGCGTCACTCCAGCTGACGCAACCAGAACATATCTCTCCCGATGTTTCCGGTGACAATAACATTAACCAAACAAATAACGTGGGTATCGGTCAAGCACGAGATAGTCACGCAGAAGTTCTTTTAGATTTTTCAAGAGCGAGTGCAAATCGAAGTAATTCGAGCTCACACGTAGCACCAGCAAAAGTTTCCAGTATAATGCAGAATTGGCGCATTAAATTCGATGGTTCAAAAACTTGCATGAGGATGGATGAGTTTATTTATCGAGTACGTTCTCTAACGCAACAAAATCTTTATAACAATTATCAATTGCTTTGTGATCACTTGCATCTTTTATTCGCGGGAAAAGCTAGTGATTGGTACTGGAAATTCCATCGAAATTACCCAAACTGTAATTGGGATACGTTTTGTATAGAGTTTAGAAGAAGATTTGAAGATGTTGAGACCGACTATGATATCTGGGAAAAGATTAGGAAACGTCGTCAGGGCGAAAACGAATCCTTCGATGACTTTCAATATGCTATCGAAGATCTCGTGGATAGGCTTCAAAATTCGGTTACAGAAGAAGATGTTGTGAATCTACTTATTAGAAATTCCAAGCCCACTCTTCACCACGAGCTTCTTCACTTAAAGATTGCCAATAGATCGTTATTACGACGAGAGGTACGTAAGCACGAGCAGTTTTATAACGATATAAGATCGGTCAAGCAAAGGACTCTTCGCTCATACGTATCGGAATTGTCAGGTCCAGACGATAGCGAGCAGCTATTCGATGACTTGGTCGAGCATAATGAAGTGTGTCAAATACAACGTCGTACTTCACAGTCAGTTCCAACTTGCTGGAACTGTGACAACAAAGGTCATAAATTTGACGATTGTATAGGTCCTCGTAAGATCTTTTGCTACGGGTGCGGAACAAAAGATACTTACAAACCGGTATGTCCCAAATGTAACCCTCCGGGAAACCGGCAGAAGGATGTGTTAAACAACAACAAGCAGACACATCCTTAGAAAAAAGTTTGCAAGAATCACCTACTAGTTTAACGAACGACCAAAGTTTAAGGGAGCCTAAGATCAGCTCACAAACAGTAGAGGAAACCCTGCCGGATAGCAGGCTGTACACCAGTGTCACCATTGAAGGCAGTGATTACATAGCTTTGTTGGATTCGGGGGCCACAATCAGTTGTATTGGAGGTTCAGCCGCGAAAGAAATGTTGGCGCATTGCAAGGTTAAGAAGTGTTCAGGAGCAATACGAACGGCTAACGATACTGAAAGTAAGGTTATAGGCAAGCTGGTAACACAAATTAATTACCGTGGATGCACGGCAGACCTAGAAATGTTTCTTATTCCTGAACTCAAGCAAGACGTCTATTTGGGGATAGACTTCTGGCAAAAATTTGGACTTTTAGATAAAATCTCACACACTGCAGAGGTATCTGAATTAGATGTTGGAGGTACGGATGACGTCGAAGAACCACCGAACCTACATAAATTGACAGCAGACGAGAGAATTCGCTTAGATAAAGTGATAGGTTGTTTTCCATCTTTCGCTACTGAAGGATTAGGCCGTACCAGTTTAGTCACACACTCTATAGATGTTGGAGCAGCTATTCCCGTTAAGCAACGACATTGGCCGGTATCGCCAGCCATAGAGAAATTGATGTTTGCCGAGGTGGACAATATGCTTGCGCTCGATGTTATAGAGGAATCGACCATTTCCTGGAGCAGTAATTGCGTTTTGGTAAAGAAAGGCGAAAAATATAGACTGTGTCTCGATTCAAGAGAAGTGAACAAGGTTACAAGACGGGATGCATATCCGTTACCACATATTGATGGTATTCTAAGTCGATTACCACCCGCTCGTTACATCACTGGATTAGACATGAAACACGCATTTTGGCAAATCCCGTTGGATGAACAATCGCGACAGTATACTGCATTTACAGTGCCTAACCGACCATTATATCAATATAAAATGATGCCATTTGGTCTTTGCAGTGCCGCTCAAACTCTCTGTAGACTAATGGATCGAGTTATTCCAGCTCATCTGCGGACACGTGTATTCGTATATTTAGATGATCTACTTGTTTTATCAGAGGATTTCGAGTCGCATTTACTGTTGTTACAGGAGATAGCGTTGTGTCTACGCAAAGCAAATCTAACCATTAACATAGGGAAATCAAACTTTTGCATAAAAGAAATCACGTATTTGGGTTTTATTATTGGTAATGGTCGGATAAAGACAAATCCAGACAAAATCAAGGCCATCTCGAAGTTCCCTGTGCCAGTTACCGTTAAGCAACTGCGTCGATTTTTGGGGTTGTCCGGTTGGTACCGACGTTTCGTTGAAAACTATGCTACCGTTAGTTTTCCCTTAACCGAGTTGCTTAAGAAGAAAAAAGATTTACAGTGGAATGATGATGCTCAACAGTCGTTTGAGACCTTAAAGTCCTGTTTAACCGCATCACCCATTTTGATAACTCCTGACTTCTCAAAACCTTTTATTTTGCTCTGTGATGCTAGCACTTACGGAATCGGTTGTGTTTTAGCTCAAGAACGCGACGGCGTTGAATTGCCAATTGCTTACATGTCAGAAAAATTATCCAAGGCACAACGTAATTATTCGGTTACCGAACTAGAGTGCTTAGCAGTCATAAAGGGAATAAAAAAATTCCGCTCTTATATTGAGGGACAGGACTTCGTAGTCATAACCGATCACGCAGCACTTAAATGGTTAATGCAACAAAAGGATTTATCGGGTAGATTAGCCAGATGGTCTATGAAATTGCGTAGTTTCACATTTAATATCCTACATAGAAAGGGGACACTGAATGTTGTCGCTGACACTCTATCGCGTCAGGATGAACCGGCTATAGAGGAGCTCACGCAAATAAACCCCATGGTTGATCTAGACTCAGATCAATTCAAATCAGCTGAGTATCTGAGTTTAATAGAAAGTATTCAACAGAATCAGAGTAAGTTCCCAGACTTGAAAGTGATAGACGGTCAAGTTTTCAAAAGGACGGTATTCGCTTCGGGAGATGAGTCTCAAGAGAACGCATCATGGAAACTTTGGGTTCCGTCAGGGTTAATTACGAACGTATTATATCAAGCTCATGACGCCCCTAGCTCCGCACATTGTGGGATGAGTAAAACCATAGAGAAGCTTAAAAGATATTTATTCTGGCCTCGCATGGTTAGCCAGACGCGCAAGTACATATCTGAATGCACCGTTTGTCGCACGACCAAGAGTCCGAATATGATTCTTAGACCTCCTATGGGTAAACCATTCACTTCGGATAGGCCGTTTCAGAAATTATACATAGATCTCTTAGGACCATACCCCCGCACAAAAAAGGGAAACATAGGATTGCTCATAGTTGTTGATCACAATACTAAGTTCCATTTTCTGTGTCCCTTGAAGAAATTTACAGCCCCTAAGATCTGTGAATATCTGGAAGGGTCTCTCTTTTATACATTTGGGGTGCCAGAAGTCATCTTGTCAGACAATGGATCCCAATTTAAATCTAGCTACTTTCAGGCATTTTTAAATAGCTTCGGTATAACACAAAAATGCACAGCTATTTATTCACCGCAAGCGAATGCCAGCGAGCGACTGAACAGATCCGTGATAGCTGCGATACGAGCTTATATCGGTAACGAACATTCCAATTGGGACTGTAACCTAAATGCCATTAGTGGTTCATTGAGATCTACCTTACATAGGAGTACAGGGTATTCTCCATATTTTCTAGCATTTGGTCAAAACATGATGTTGAATGGGAAGGATTACGCACTCTTGCGTAAACTAGACCTTTTGAACGACGATACTAGAATGGAGAACCCCGATTCCTTGCAGCTAATCCGGCAACAGGCTAAAGCGAATGTCAATAAGGCACACGAAGAAAATTCGCATAGATACAATTTGCGCTGCCGTGATACACAATTAAAGATTGGAGATTTGGTATATGCTAGAAATTTCACAAAAAATAGTGCTATAAAAAAGTTTAGTTCTAAACTAGCCCCTGTGTTCATTCCCGCTCAGGTAATTAAAAAGCGAAGTCCGTACTATTACGAATTGGTCGATGGGAACAAGAAATATCTCGGCGTGTATCATCTGAAAGACATTCAAATCAGGAAATAATCTCTCCTAATCAAGTTCTTCAGATAATTATTCGTCGAGCAGGTCTTGTATAATTATCTGTGGTGTAGTAGCCAGCACAAAATATAGGGAATTGGTTATCTTCTTTCGTCTCGTGAGACCCCCTAGTGATATTTCGAACGATCAAGCTTTAGCCGCTCTTAAGGTTGGATCAAAGCCTTAGCCGCTCTTAAGTCCGAACGCCCACGAACACATACAAGCGACGGACAGTGGGAAGCATAGACGGCAATCGTACGATTGCACAGTTAAGCTATGCTGTGCATTAGACGATCGTTTTATGCTGCTGCGAATGTTCTGGATCATACGATTGCACAGTTAGTAAAAAGCTCAAAAGCTCTGCTGCACTGGCTACTCAGTCCATCGTCTATTACTGCTTTGAACAATATAAGAAAGTTGATCGATCTGTAAAGACGTGATAATTTCCGAGTGCGAGCAACATACATATTGCACACACATATATATAGTGCTATCCGGAAAATATATATATTTCCACAAATATATGCTGGAAGCATATAGTTACAAGTGCCGTACAGTTCAGTGGTCAGTGAATGACAAGAATTTAGTGCAGATATATTTGGGAAAAGAGGTATGTTTTCATATTAGTGCCGTGCACGTGCTGACATAACCTATGTTGCAGGGAGGTGTACCTAAGCTGCCCCATCGCGGTATAGTCTCGAGAAGACTACCCTGGGAGCTGGCTTAGGCGAACAGTTGTCGAGGTTTCTCCAACTCCATCCATAATTCATCTTTTCTGGACCTTATATTGCCACCAAGTCGGAATCTCCAAAGATCCAAGTGGAACAGATCAGCCTTAATCGCCAAGAATATTTAGTGCTGCTCAGACATAAATAACTAAATACAAGCTTGGCGGAAGATTCGTCAGTACGGCCCGGAACCATATACATCGCACCTGTTGACCTCTAACCAACTTCAGGCGGTCAACAGTCTACAAAGCAGCAGCACAGGATCGAGTTTTGTCCAATTTACATTTAATTCATTATCAAGTTCCAACGCATAAACATCAGCAGTTTAACGTAATGTAACTGAAACTTTATTAACACCCCTCTTTGATGTTACGCGCGTACATACCTACATACATATGTGCATATGCACACTAAATTGTCTTCGTTTGCTACCTTTTGGTTCAATTTTCGCGATAGAGCATAACAATTAAATTTCTGTCTGTATTATGAAAACCAAAACAACTGACTGATGACTATGCGACGGTGTTTGTAGCGTAATTGTATTGTATGCATTATATATTTATGATTTCCATATTTTAAACAGCTGCGGTCAACATCTACGACATCATTGGGCCCAACGATCAGCGTAAGACAATAACGCCGGAGTGAGTAATTATGTACAGCAAAAAGTAGTTTGGTCAAAAGAGCCTATTAACTTGAAAGTGTAGATATGCATACAGTGTATAATGATTCAAACCCGTCTGCTCAGTGTGTATAATGCACCCCAGTCTGATCTAGCTTTTGTTTACGATTTCGATTCTTATTCTCTCGTTTATATATATATATATATCTATACCCTAATGTTTTTCATGCTTTAAAATAATGAATTTATAACTAAACTTATATGATAATTAGGATTAAGGAAATATTACCCACAAATTAGAAGCTAAGTCAATTGTTGTGTTTCTACAACTGCAACGTAATGAATATTGAAATTGAAGTCTCACATTATATTAAAATATGAATCTTTTTGGATTGAAATGAATCTTTAAAATCATAAAAATGGCCTGTCGAGTATCCGTGCCAGGATCTTATAAAATGTGGTAAACCTTAGTAAAGGATTGATCAAGGGACAATGCAAGAACTCGAACGCAATGTCATGGTAGGGAGGGTACAGAAGAGAGGGACAATCAACACCTAGGTTCTCTCTAAATAGAAATGGTTCAGTAGGGCTTTTTTTTTTGGCGGGTCGGCGCTATCAGTATTTCAGTTTCCTTTGTTTTATATAATCACTTATAGTTCCCGTAAAGTGCACTAATTAAATGTAGTGGAGTACGATAGTACAATTAGGCGAGGAAGAACCCCGACCATCCGGCGAGCTAGACCCGAGCCTAGCAAGAGTGCACACGACCAACCCTATTTGTACGCCGTCCTTAAGTCAGTCATGGTCATCTGCTGATACCGAGGGCCTATATATCTGTTTACATATATATATATTTAAACTCTGGTACACTACAAATTACAATTACATCATTAGATGTGAGGTCAGGGGCCAGCCGTGAAACAAAAACTTGTCGTTTTGGTGGGACTCCCACCAGTGGTTTAGTCACCACAGGCCTAGTACCTGTGGTGGCAATATCCGGAGGTCCGGAACGTCTATTTACTGGTGGGATCGGGATAGACGGGACAACTAGCGAACTTACGGACACCACGGACACGGACGCTGCAGACGTACTTGGCTGCACATTCTCCGAGGCGATGAATTCGGCTACCGAATCTGCATCGCCAGCAGCTGTCGTTGCCCTTGGAGTGGCAAACGAGATCAACTGCTGCACACTTGGAGTGGTCGGAGTCAGTTTTTCGGCGGCGCACGGCTGAGTGACGGTTGGCAATTGCAGATCCCGCGGAGTGACCTTTTTGCGCCTCGGAGACTCATTCAGCAGTTTTAAACCGCTAAACTGAGCCTCCATGGCTAGGAGCCGATCGTATTGGTTTTTAAAACCAACGGTCAGCTCCTTAAGGCCACTCCGCGTCTGCCTCATGAAAGCCACCATGTCTTTCTCCACCGCACGGCATGCCTCGCAACTGTAATGCAAGTTTGGCTATAGCATCACTCACGAGGCCAGAAAATCCAGCGCATTTTGCGTGCACTACGCTGTCGCAGAGCCAGCAGGGGACATTCGGCTGATCGTGGATGATCTGCTTCTTACAGCTTTTTTTGGCACAGACCACAGCGTATTCCATTTTATTATTTATTTATTTACTATTATTTGCAAAACAAATTGGTATCAGACCAATGTATCAGACCAATTTTAACAAGCATTAATAGCGTTAATTTATTTGACAGGACAGCGCCACTTTTCATTTGCATTTATGAATGCAATGAAGAAACTATGTACACATATGCATGTAGTGTGTACACTGTACATATACTCGAACTTTTATTGGCTTACATATGTATGCCCAACGATTCTCTTTGTGGTTTCATCATCAATGGTTTTCCAATGAGTACTCGAAGGCATTTGCTTTAAAGCGAAAGCAGTAGGACTCCTCTAGGATTACCGAATCTACAATTATCTCTTTGGGCAGGAATCCCTTCAATGTCAATCTATATCCATTTAGTTCAGTCAATTGTTCTTAATTGCCTGCTTATACGCGCAGTAGTAGCCGGGATCCGTTGTCAAATGCATTGTGATATGTAATTGATACAAGATTGCACAATGCCCTCATAATAGTAGAAGCTGACAGATACTTTCAACTGATTGATGCCCTAAGTCTCGTCTCCTGTTGCCAGTGCCATCCATTTATCCCTTTGGCACATCAATTGCAAACGATTAATTTCACTAATTGGCAGCCGTCGATGGAGTAGCTCCAAGCCAAACAAAAGGGATAAGTAAATGGCGGGGACAACTTTTTCCCATTGTTCATCTCCTGATCCAGTGCCCACGTTTATTGGACCCCGTTTCCCCGTTTATTGGACATGGGCTGTGTATGGTTCTTAGATATGCCTCCCCAGAGCCTGGCTGAAATCGCCGGAACAATCCCTTTGCCATTGCTGGTTCACCTTGACCATATCGAGAGCTTTCTGGAGGGGCTCCTCGAACTAGTTCAGGTCCTTCAATTGCTCCTTCAGTCTTGCCGAATCTTCGGGTCTGTGCAGATTTCCAGCCAGGGTCTGCAGGAGGCTCGTCAGCTGCCGTTTCTTGAACTTTTCGCTGTCATCAATTATTCGGTTTTCTTTTGGCTTAATTTACCCCCAACTTACGTGAGTCTTTTGGCGTGGGACAGAATGTGGTCGGCCGCCTCGATGGCCACGTGCTCACGTGTCAATGCGGTCTTCACGGCCAGCAAGTAGCAATCGCTGACTTCTTCCTTCTCCGACTGGAGCGTGTAGTCGAGGAACTCCCCCAGCAGACTGATGTTGCGGCAGCATCCAAGAGCCGAGTTCCTGAAGAGCTGCATCACATGCTGGCAGTCCGCTTCGCCGCCCTGCTGGATGGCGGTGCAGTAGGCCACCTCCTGCAAGTCGGCGGAAAGCTCCAGGACACCATTTGAATCTCGCAAAAAGGCCTGCCTGGCCTGGGGCACGCAGTCGTCCACGCGGTAGCGACAGGCGTGAGCGTAGATCAGCCGCGTTAAGGACACCTCCCTGATGGTCGAGGACATACTCGTGATGGCGCCCAGCTTGGGCAGGCGGCTATATGGCGCTGTGAGGAGCTTTGCCATGTAAACCTGGAAGAAACGGTGATAGAATAAAGTCCTAAAAGGACCACCTTCGAGCCTCCCTTGAACTCTGTTGCCTGCCGACCACTCAATAACGTTCCAAGGCGGTCTAAGAGGCTTCTCTTCCAGGGCAGGAACTCCTCCTCCCTCTGCAGATACTCGAAAAGGTCGAAGGCCCAGTGGTAGCTGAGGAGTTTTCCCTCACCCAAGGCCATCAGATCATCCATTAGCTGGACTCTGTTGTACACGGGGATGCCCCCAAAGCTTGAATCATCTGCCAGAGTACTGATGATCATCCTCCAGTTGTGCTCGTCATAGTTCACCAGATAGATGACACTGACCTGGGGATTCAGAATGAACCACTCATTGCGTGCTGTACTGAGGGGTAGTTCCACTGTGTGTGCAGAAGTGGGACACTCCAGCCAAGACTGGGGACGAGGGCGCTCAAAGTCGGGATGGTTTTGGGAGACAAAGCTCAGCGGCACCCACCAGCAGTTGCCTCCCCTCTGGCCTCTGGCGCCTCCCCTCAGGCCTTTCTCCAGGTAAAATCTCGTTTGATTGAGGCTCACGCTGCCCGTTTCGTAGTCCCGAACAGCGGTGACCAGTGGATAGCGCCCCTGCAGCGTCCACGAGTCCATGGCTCGACCAAGATTGAAGTCAGGGGGTAGCACCTTCTCCTCCACGGCTGCCGCCTGCATGGACTGCCACAGATGAGCCTGCTCCACATTCCCGAAGGAGTGTACGGAGATATAGGAGCGAATGGCCAGCAAGAAGGCCTCCTCGCCGATCATCTTGTGCAGCATGCGCATGATCAGGGCGCCCTTCTCATAGACGTACTCTGAGAACTGCCCGAGGATCTGCGCAGGATCCTTCACCTCTCGGGAAAAGGCGCGCGCCGGGCTGGCCGAATCCTGAAGAAAGAAACGTTCCAAGTCCTCGCCTATAAATCGCTCGCCGCAACCCCAATCGGGCTGCACGGCATCCAGGGCCAGATAGGCAAAGTACGTGGATGGGCCCTCCTTCAGCCAGAGATCGTTCCACCATTTCATGGTCACGAGGTTGCCAAACCACTGATGCGCATCCTCGTGGGCCAACGTCTTGGCCTTGCCATCCCTTGCCACCTGCAGATCATTCGGGCTGTGCACGAACTTGGCCTCTTTGAAGGTGACCAGTCCCCTGTTCTCCATGGCCGAGAACCTGTGGGTGGGCGCTTCCAGCTGGTCGATCTTTCTCAGCGGAAAGTCCAGCCGAAAGAGATCCTCAAAGTAGCCGATAACTCTTGGGGCCATGGCGATGGAGAAGTTGGCCTGATCCACCGCCTTGGGCTACAACCAATTGCGGAAGATCACCCTGTTCTTGGTGTCGCTCTGCACGGTGGCCGCGTTGGTCAGATCGTGGACCGCATAGGCCACCAGGTAGGATCCACCTACCGACAGTTGTTCGTGCTCGTACCAGACATAGTCAAGGAGGCTTTCACTGAGACGATGAAAAGAAGAGAGAGGCTAAGTGGATCAGTATGATCGTATACTTACTGCTGTCGGCACTGAAGGATCGGCATGTTGCTGAGGCCCGTGTAGCGTTTGTGGTAGCCCAGGGTCACGTTAAAAGTGGCCTTCCATGGGGGTTCATCAAAGCAGGGAAACGCCTGGCGGGCAAACGTCGGAGAGAACTGTGTGACTGCCAAGTAACTAATGAATGAAACGTGTGATCAGGAAACCGGCCATCGTTTGTCAAAGATCCGCAATACTTACTGTTTCTCTTGGGATGCCGCGTCCGTGTAGGAGCTGTTGTAGTAGCCTGACTCTGTTGCATTCAGCGACGACTCAAAGTGCATCGTCAGCTGGTAGGTCTGCCCCAACTCCGGATCCCTACACAGGTGCAGCGTGTAGTAGTCGTATACCTCGTTCAGCTCGATATCCATGTCGGTGAGGCACTGCCTCTCCCCTCCACCAGTAAGCGAAATGCCAGACTTGTCTATCCGCAAATTCCGCGCATGCAACGTGATGTTTCTAGTGGGCTGGAGGACAAGCAGATCGATCCTCACAGCCCCTCGAAGCGCAGGTCGGAGGCATTCAGGTGGGTCAGGATGCGTATATCATAGTGCTGTGGCTCCAGGGCGGTGGGCAGGCGATAGTGATCGTAGACAGCCAGGCTGGCAGAAGGCATCAGCAGTAAAAGGAGGCAGTAAATGGATGTAGATCCGAGCATGCTGTGGCAATGAAACTGGGAGAACATACAGTCAGTCAAACATACTTACATACAGGATTCCCACTGATATAGTCTTTAATAATTGTCCCCAAAATGTTCCTAAATGTTCTACGTGCCCCCACCAAAATTATTCTTGCAGGGAAGCAACCATTTACCCCAACCCTGGCCCCGTGCTGCCGACAGCTTAGCCACGAGCCACCTGTAAAGATGAGCCAGCTCAAGGACCACCTGAACCTGGCTCGGCTATATCTCCAGGAGCGCTACCTCCTGTGGAGGCTGCGCTACCTCCTCGGGCCGGACTTCAGCGCAGAGGAATTCCTGGAGGGAACGTGTCAGGCAACCCTTGCGATGCTGGAGGCAGTGCGTCGCATAGACTGGAAGCGCATTCGAAGCTTCTGCACGGAGGAATTCTCCCTGACCATGTACGGAATCGCCCAGAGGGAAAGTGTGTACGCCAACCTGTTGGGACCAAAGGGTTTGGAGCTATCGAAACCCGTACATTTGAAGACGAAAGAATGCGACGATGGCAAAAGCTTCTTGCACGTGGACCTGGAGATTGTGTTGCTGCGCTGTTTGGCGCCTAAGCCCGATGAGCTGGTGGAGACTGGGCTCCAAGTGCCTGACCACCAAAAGATTCCCGTAGCCTCTTATAAGATCGCATTGCGCAGGGAGCTGTCCGGTCCAGACGGCACTGATCCTGAAGACGAGGATTGGTTCTTTAGTTCCTTCCAAATGCAATACATGTCTTTGCTGGGCTTCTGCCCCAAAAGTGGCACATGATGGTTCATTCGGGCCTTAAAACCGTATTAGACATTCGACTTGAGTGCGCTGGTACCCCGGTTACCGGTTTTTCGATCGACTGCAGTCACGTCCCAGTTCAACGATCGCCCTCTGTCAGCAGCTTCAAATAATCATAACGTTGACGCCGCTCAAAATTCTACCTGCGATCACGTATATACATACATATGTACTCTCCACTGTTCGCAGTCGAAATAAACTGAAAATGCTCTGTTCTTCACGTTCCAATAATGTTCACCATACTGAACGCACTCCGGGGCAGACGGCTTCATTTATGGCCATGCCGTCAGTTGGCGCTCTCTTGCAACGAACGATTGGAGCGGCTCAGGCATGATCAGCGATCACCGATCAGTAATCGGACATTTGTGTATAAGAACCTAAAAAAACCTTTCCTAATTTTGCCATGGCAGGGGAATTGTAATACAAAGCTCACCGAAAAGATATGATAGAACTGAAATCAGACTTGCGTAAAAGTTTTGTTCTTTAATTTTACTTTTACAAGAACATATAAAACGAAGGGGAACGTTGTGAGTTGCTGCGGAGACCGCAACTCTACAGTTATACCCGATACTAAGTCAGTATGGCTCTCCTCCGGCAGACGCCGCTAATATTAAACGACACGACAAGGAGTGCGTGCGAGAGAGACAGAAAATCAGTCTGAGCGTGACGTCGGGTGCTGCGTAGCCAGTGCAAATTGAGTTGTTCCTTTTGGCTATAGAAATGATCTGATCTGATCCAGATTCAGCAATCTGATATATATGATCATTATCTATGATTCTGCGTTTTTAGTTTTCTCGTATCCTCAATATTGTGGATGCAACAGATTTTCGTCCTTTGTGGGGGCGGAAGGGGGTGGGGCGAAATTTTGAGATATACGTTTTATAGTGAGATCTAACAGGAGTGCGGATACCAAATTTGGTTACTCTAGCCTTAATAGTCTCTGAGATTTGTGAATATCCCCAGATTTTCATCCTTTGCGGGGTGGAAGGGGGTGTGGCGAAATTTTGAAACAAACTCGTCTCGGTCCGATATATTAGGAGTGTGGATACCAAATTTGGTTGCTCTAGCTTTTGTAGTCTCTGAGATCTAGGCGCTAATGTTTTACTCTAAGCAAAGCCGCCTATGCTACGTGTGTGTTAGAGAGAGAAAGGGCGAGAAAAAATGAAATTGTTTTCTTGATTCTGGCTATAATAATTATACGATCTGGTTCAGATTTTGCACTCTAGAAGATATAGCCATCTTCTACGATTCTGCGTTTTCTCGTATCGTCGAAATTATGGATGCCACAGATTTTCGCCCTTTGTGGGGGCGGAAGTGGGCGGGGCAAAGTTTTGAAATATTCTTGTAGCAGTGACATATCACAGAAGTCTGGTTCCAAAACATCGTTGCTCTCACTCTTATAGTCTTTGAGCACTAGGCGTTGCTCTAGCTTTTGTAGTCTCTGAGATCTAGGCGCTAATGTTTTTCTCTAAGCAAAGCCGCCTATGCTACGTGTGTGTTAGAGAGAGACAGGGCGAGAAAAAATAAAATTGTTTTCTTGATTCTGGCTATAATAATAATACGATCCAATTCAGATTCCGCAGTCTTAAAGATATGGTCATTCTCTACAATTCTACGTTTTTGGTTTTCTCATATCTTTAAAATTGTGGATGCCACAGATTTTCGTCTTTTGTGGGGGCAGAAGTGGGCGGGGCAAAGTTTTGAAATATTCTTGTAGCAGTGACATATCACAGAAGTCTGGATCCGAAACATCGTTGCTCTCGCTCTTATAGTCTTTGAGCACTAGGCGCTGAAGGGGACGGACAGACGGACAGACGGACGGACGGACGGACGGACGGACAGACAGACAGGGCTCAATTGACTCGGCTATTGATGCTGATCAAGCATATATATACTTCATGGGGTCGGAAACGATTCCTTCTGGACGTTACACACATCCATTTTCACCACAAATCTAATATACCCCAATTCTCATTTTGAGTATCGGGTATAAAAAACCCCTTGTTGATGGCCAGGGACGTGCCACACACACACACACACACGCACGCGCATGCAGCATGGGGAAAAGGACCAAAAGACCAAAAATGGAAGTGAAACTACATGGTAGCGACTTTTTGTGCGCTCCTTGGAAGCCCACTGCCATACGAAATGCGCTTCTGGTCTCATGTGTCTTTTTATGTCATCTCTTTTGTTGCTCCGCTCTCGTTGTCCACAAATTAAGGTTTTTCATCAGGTTTAGCTCTCGTTTTGGTGCTGTTTTGCAGGGACCATGACTTTTGTTGTTAATTAAAGTTAGGCCAAAAAGGAGCAGGACCTCTCTCTCTCCCTCTGTCGAGTGCTCATTAAAATTGAAATGCGTGTTCGGGTGTGTCGGGCTCCTGCAGGTCCAGCCACCAGGTGGATAAAGTTTCGGCTTGATTCAACAGCAATTCGATTGATAAATTTATAGATTGGTGGGGTAGGGAGTACTTAATAAGTATACATTTCGTGTCCATTGTTTGGTGTTCACTTGACCCGAAAGTTTACCATAAAATTGAGCTTTTAGCCAGGTTTCTCCAATGCCCAAAGTGTTTGCCACACATTTCTTTGCAACTTCAAGAGCAGATGGATAAAGTGCCATTCTGTGTGTTTTCCGAACAATTTGAAATTAGAATTTGTAAAGCAAACTGAAAGTCTCACAACAAACTCTTTGCGGGGATCCAAACTACCAGTGTCATTTGTACTGGATGTCCTCCTGCTGTCCTGTACAACGGGACTTGTACTATTGTCCCGAATCAGGGCAATTGCAGCGCTTTAAAGTGCACCACAGCAGGCCACATAAATAAATGCTTGCACATTTACTTTGCCCCGCCATGCCAGAGATCCCTCTGCCAAGGTCCTTCCCTTCCCGCCTCCAGCATGTTCCGGGTGTTGTGTACGCTTCGGTTCCTGCTCTCAGCACGTCCATAACTCAACTCTGGCGTGGGAGGTGTTTCTGCTGTATGCCAGACGCTTTATTTACTTGCAATTTGAAACGGACTCCACTGCAATTCCGATACAAATCCCGAGCAACTTCTTCGCTCGGATTCTGCACTGTTCCGCCTGTGATTCGCCATTCTCTGGAGAGACATTGCCATAACTTTATATATTGTAATGGCAATGAAATTGGATAAATTTCAGCAGCACACATCACCGGGGAACGAGAACACTTACCTACCCAAAAGGACAGACGATTCTGAGTCAAGTCCAAGCCCATTGCACCCATTAGATGATGGAGGAAGGGACCTCCCTCTTATAGAAACATCGAAATAACCTATAGAAAATAGATCATATATCGCTGTTGCAAACAACTTCCATAGAGAACGATGGATTGACAGACCGCTGTTTTTTTTTTTTTTTTTTTATTGTGAAAACAATTTATATTTATAAAATAACAATTATGGCTGGGAAGGGGGGTGGAGGGGTGGGTCCGCTCCCGCGGGACTGCCGCTAGGCATTACTTCGCGGTGCGGGCTGTGGGGTCATCCTTCTGGCTTAGTTTGTCCGGCTTCGCTCCAGCCTGCGCAGCTCCTTGATCACGCTTGCTGCCATGTAGGCGACCGCGTTCCAAGATTGCTCATCGGCTAGCATCTGGTCGGTGAGGGTGTCCACACTCACTTCTGCAAGCGTCTCCCCTAGCCTCGTTCGTTCTTGCGAGAAGCGGGGGCATACAAAGAAGACGTGCTCTGCATCCTCGTCGACTCCAGGCCCGCAGCAGCTGCAATACGGGTCGTCAGCATGCCTAAAGCGATGCAGGTACTGCTTGAAGCAGCCATGCCCCGTCAGCAGTTGGCCCAAATAATGGTCCATTTGGCCGTGCCTTCTTCGCAGCCATGGGCTAAGCTGGGGAAGGAGACGTCTGGTCCACCTCCCTTTTGCCGCTTGGTCCCAGCGCCGTTGCCACTGGGCTATAGTGCGCTCTCGCCGCTCGCTGGCTACCTCCACTCCGCTCTGCCGCTCAGCTGCCAGGAGATCCAGTGGAACCATGCCTGCCACAATAAGTGCGGCGTCTTCAGACACCGTCCGGAAGCAGCATGTAACCCTCAGGGCACAGCGTCGGTATGCGCTTCTGCAGTCTCTGCTGTATGTGTAAACCATCATTGCTGGTGCCCACACTGCTGATCCATATAAGATTATGGAGGTGACCACCCCAGCGATGAGCTGCCTGCTACGCTGCCGTGGTCCCCCTGTATTGGCCATCATCCTGCTTATGGCCGCCGTAGCTGCAGTCGCTTTTGCGCTGGCGTATTCCAGGTGGGCCTTGAAGTTCAGCCTCTGGTCCATCATTACCCCTAGGTACTTTAGCGCAGGCTTGGTCCTGATGATCGTGCTACCGACTCTCACGCATGCCTGCTCGACCTTTTTTCTGCTGCTCATTAGCACAGCCTCCGTCTTCTTCTCCGCCAGTGCTAGCCCGTTGGCTGCGAGCCAGGCCACTATCATCCCGACTGCTACGTTGGTTTTCTCCTCTAAGTCTCTTACGTGTTTCGACACTGTCACCAGTGCTATGTCGTCGGCGAAGCCCACCAGGGTGCACCCTTCCGGTAATGTAAGCCGCAGGATATCGTCATACATCACGTTCCACAGTATCGGCCCTAGGACCGAGCCCTGTGGGACGCCTCCGGTGATTTGGTGATGTTCTGCTCCTTCTTCCGTGTCGTAGATCAGGACGCGGTCCGTGAAATAGCTTCGCAGAGTCCGTGTGATTTGCTCAGATATACCCCTCCTGGTCAGGGCCTCTAGGATGCTCTTCCAGCTGGCAGAGTTGAAGGCGTTTCGTACGTCTAGTGTACATACTAGGCAGTACTTTTTGTCGCCTCCAGCCCATCGCGTTCCTGCCATGGCTTCCCTGGCAAGGTTTGTCACCATCTCGATGGCGTCAGTGGTGCTCCTCTGCTTGCGGAACCCGAATTGGAGGTCGGAAAGTCCGCGACGCTCAGCCAGTTCCGCCTCCAGTCGGTTACATACCATCCTCTCGAAAATCTTGCCCATGGTATCCAGCATGCACAGCGGCCGGTATGACGATGGGTCGTTGAGCTCTTTGCCTGGCTTGGGTATCAGAACCAGCCTTTGCCGTTTCCATGCTCGTGGGACTGTCCGCTCCGCTAGGCACTGGGTGTACATTGTGGCGAATGCTTCCGGATGGGCTCTAATTATGCATTTTAGTGCTGCATTAGGGACTCCATCTGGACCTGCCGCTTTCCCGATCTTCAGCTTACCCGTGGCCTCCAGTACTTCTCTGGCAGTGATGATGGTGGTGGTGTCCCTCAGGCTAGCTCCTTCTAGCCTAGCTTCCTCTTGTAAGGGTGGTTGTCCAGGGAATAGGGTGCCGACTATCTTTCTCATATGCACCGGATCCTTGGGCATAGGCTGTCTGTTTAATCTCCCCATGACTAGTTTGTATGCTCCACCAAAAGGTTCCGCATCGGCCGCATCGCAGAGCTCCTTGAAGCATTTGAGTTTGCTGCTTCTGATGGCCTCCTTCAGCTCTTTTCTTTTGGCCTTGAATGCCGCGCCATTTCTGCCAAATTGGGCGGAGCCTCTTGCTCGCTGGTAGGCACGCCGAGCTGCGCAGCACTCCCTCCTGGCCTTGGCAATGTGCTCATTCCACCACGGTACTGGCCGGTGCCTGCTTCCTCCGATCTTTCTTTTTTTCATGGCTGCATCACAGGCCGCTTTGACGGTCCTGTAAACGGCAAGCGCGGATGCTTCAGCATCCCCGGCGGCGCTTAGGTTTTCTGCTGCCGAGAGGAGCGCGGCTCTGCTCAGGCTTTCCTCCTTGTACCCGGCCTGGAGCGCCCGCTGTATCCTTGTTGTGTTCCTGGGTGCAAAGGTTTCCGTCATTACGGCTAAGTGGTCACTATGGGTGTAAGCACTCAGCACTTGCCACTTCGCGTGGCGTGCGAGCTCTGGGCTTGCAAAGGTGAGGTCTATAATAGACTCCCGCCCTGCTTTGCTGAACGTTGGTGTGGTTCCTGTGTTGAGGAGACAGACGTTCAGGCTTGCAAACTCGTCCAGGAGCGATGTCCCACGGGGTGTGTTCTTGGCGCTGCCCCAAGTCGTGGCCCAGGCGTTAAAGTCGCCCGCTATCAGGACCGGCGATTTGCCTCGTGCGTCGTTAGCGATGTTGCTGATGATCGCCTCATACTCCTGCTGCGTGAACCTCGGTGCTATGTAGCAGCTGTAGACAAAAGTGCCGCTGTGCTTAGCTCTCACACATCCCACTCTGGATGCTCTGTGGGTAAGCTGGCCTGGTTGTGGGCCACAGCTCCAGATTGCTGCTCCTCCGTCTGAGCTTTGCTGCCAGACTCCTTCGTGTTTTTTGCCGTACGGCTCGCTGAGTAGCGCTATGTCGATCTTCTGCTCCAGGACTGTTTGCGTCAACAGATCCTGAGCAGCTCGGCAGTGGTTTAGGTTGAGCTGCAGGAGCTTAACCATCAACCAGTTTTGCTAGTGCCTTCTTATACTCAGGGCAGCTGCGACTGAGGGCCGAGTGGGCTGCTGAGCGGACGTCTCCTGGCTTGCCAGCGCATAGTATGCACATAGGCGGGTTGTTGCACTGGTTGTGCTTGTGCATGCATTGCTTGACACAGGCCGCTTGGATCTGCACCTGGCTGCAGTGTGTCCATAGGCCATGCACTTGAAGCAGCGGGTTGGCGCAATCCGTTGCCGCACGCGGCAGACAACCCAGCCGATTCGAACTTTTCCGAGCTCCAGGAGCTTCTTTGCGAGTGCGGGCTGAAGGTTCAGCGTAGCTACCTGCGTTGCGCCATATGCTTTCCGCATGTACGGCACTGCTCCTTGTGTTAAGTCGCCGTCGATCGCTGCAGCTATGGCCTCACATACCTCGTCGCCTGTCGTGAGCTCGTCTATGTTGAGTACCTCAACCGCGACTGTCTCCTGCATGGCCTTCACGGCTGCCTTGTCCCCAAGCGCTGCCTGGATGGCCATCTGCAGCTCCTGGGTGGCGGGGTCTGAGGATTGTTGCATCCTTAGAAGCAGCTCGCCCGAGGCTGTCTTCCTGATGCCCTGAACCTTGTTTTTGAGGCTCTGGAGTGTTGGTGCTGCCTTCACCAGTTTGAGGATGTCGGCGTATGATGCCTCCTCGGTGCATTTGACCAGCACTGCGTCTGGTCGGCCTCGTCTGCTTGCGTTTCGCACGCCTGCCTCTCACCTCACTCCACTTCTGTGTAGGGTTGGTGTCTTCCGCCTTGCCGCACTGCATCTTGGTTTCCTCTTGTCGAGTGGCGTCAGCTTGGTGTCCTTGCCTGGGCCTTCCGCGCGCGCTCTTCTCCTCAGTTCGGGGTGTTGCCTCGCTCTTGTGGGCTCCTGATGCCGTTTGGGTCGCCTTAGTCGCACTGGGCCTGGTCATCCTGGGTAGGGGGCCAGTTGGGCCTGCAGTGTGATCATGGCACTGGCATCCTCCTGGCGCTGCCCTTTTTTCCTCTGGCGCCTGCAGATGGGATTTGGCTTCCACTTGCAACTCCTTCATGCGAGCTACCATCTTCTTGATGGCCATGTTGATCGACCTCTGGCCCTTCTCGTTCATCTGGTAGAGTAGGTCGGCGACTTTTGCGCCAATCTCGTCTATGTCCTGTAAGCAGTTCCTGCTTCGCTTGGGGGGGGTTTTTCTCCCGCTACTCGATGGTGTAGGGGGGTCCCTCGGCCTCTTCAGAGTATCAGTGCCCTTGCCGCCGTCCTGCGTAGCCTCAAGTGATCCCGCCTAGGAGTTAGGCAGTACCTTCCCTCAGGTGCGGTCGCTGACAGAAGCTAGCTGCTGTGGGCGCAGTTATCTTCCGCAGCGGGCTCTGTCGAGGGCTGGATGCTTTGGCACCTAGTGCCCCTTCACCGCACTGCAGTCGATCAGCTGGTTAGTGGCCTGCACTATCCAGCCCTGGTACCCCAGTCGATCAGCTGCGAGGCCTGGAGTGAAGAAGAAGAACGGGAGAACCGGCCCAAAGGAGAGAAAGGATGAAAAAAGGTGGGAATCTCCAAGTGACGAGTGAAAAGCGCCGTCCAAAGCACTCATGGTGGGCCCCAGCGCCCCTGCCCCCTTTGGGTGACCGTGGAAGTGCAACGCGCAGCCCGGATCAGAAGCCAGTCGGGGTGAGACTCGATCCTCCCAGGTGAGCACGCGGTGTCAGCAAGAGCTTGAGCTAATTTCGGGTATTTTTTTCCAGGTATCTTTCGCGATTTGTCTGTGTCTTGCAGAGCAGCTGGTTGGCGCGTCCGCACTCGAAAAATTCGCGGGTGACTTTTTTTATTTTTTTTTTTTTTTTTTTTTGACAGACCGCTGTGTAATCGAGACATTGCCGTCCCTGACGAGCAGCCGCAGTCGCAGCTGGAGTGGACTATGCCATGACAATGGTCCAAGTGCGGCAGCGGCATTCGGTCCATTTTCTGGGCAGTTAGCAAAATGTCACGTAGCAAAATGCGACAGCGTGGTCAACATAATGAATGGCACCTAGTGCCCCTTCACCGCACTGCAGTCGATCAGCTGGTTAGTGGCCTGCACTATCCAGCCCTGGTACCCCAGTCGATCAGCTGCGAAGCCTGGAGTGAAGAAGCCAGTGCGAAGAGTGTACCAACAGCAAGAGCAGAATCAGCAGCAGCAGCAGCAAAGAGAGCAGGTGCCCATGCCCGTGTTCGTCCTGCCCCTCCGTGATATTCGTGCTTACCGTGCTATCCGCTCCAACACATGCACCCCGGGAGTTCATGTCTGGCGTCTATTGATTGCTTTGGCGGAGACTATTGCAATAACCTTTCTTCATGTCGGGCCCAAACAGGCGTTGTGCTAAACCAAATGTCACGACATCTCCGCTCGGTCTCCGCTCGGTCTGGCCCGGCTTTGGAAGAGGGACAAAGGAACACAGGGAGACAGGGAGACACAGTTGCCTCCAAAAAATGTGTCGATGCACGTGACATTTTCAGTTGCAATTTGCAATCTGATTTTGTTCCCCAAAACGGCTGCAATGCCCCCCCTCAAAGGCATTGCGATGCCAAGTTTCAGTTTGCTGGCTGCATAAGTTCAAGGATCAAATTGATTCCCCCGGATGGCAGCAGGTGTGAGACGGTAACTGGCGTGTGGCACCGCCCCAACCCCCCCTCCGAGTCCGAGTGTGGCCAGGCGAGGCGTCTTCACATTGTTACTCTTGACCAATTCGGATTGCAATTACACACCTGACTGTTCCCCCCATCGAACATGACTTTGATAGTGTCTCAGTGTAGCCGGGGCCAAAAGTGGCCCAGCAACGATTTCGTTTTCCAATCTTCTCCTTGTGCGCCCCACTCTCGGGATTACTAGAGCGGGTACTGAGGCTGTGCCTGGCTTTTAGCTCCTGTAGCCCAACTTCTGGGTAGATGTTTATTAGTATCGTTTCATTCTTCATTAACATTTCTCTATGGCCTGGACTCACTTATATCTTACCTGCTTACCTGTTCCTCTTAAGTAGCTCATTTGATGGACCTTCACTAGAGTGTTTGGTGTCAGTCCTCTACACCATTTGTTGGACAGTGGTTTATTGATTGGCAGACTTGGAAAAAAAACCCTTCAAGAAGGCTTAGAGAAGATTGTCTGACAGGGTACAACAGTATTTCATCGATTCGATATTGAGTAAACGTGTTCCAGTGCCAGCTAAAATCCGGAATACAAAGATGCCTGCTGATTTGTAAGTGACTTAAGGGGATTAACCATTTGGGCAGCTTATGCGTCGCTTACCTCCGTGCACAGTCTTTCGCTGCTCAACAGCCGCGACTCTTCGCTAATCTCCTCGAACAATCCCATCATCAATGATCTGGTAAAGCCCATGAGCCTGGAGCTGAGCACCGCCGTGCAGTTGATCGTCAAGACGCGACGCCAGCGAATGCAGGAGCTGTTCGACCAGGAGTACGAGTGGGAGCAAGAGGAACTGTCTCGCCTGGGACTGAGTCGTATCAATGACACTTACAACTGCTGCACTCCCGATGGATTGCGCAAGGTTAAGCTATAGGCTTGCTCTGCAGATTTCCCCTCCAAGGATACCAAATTTCTAAGTCTAATCTTTCCGAGAACCCTCCCTGCTGGAGAATTAAATTCATTTTGCTCGTTATGTTCCCCGCAAGCCTTCCGCTTTTGTTTCGGTTTCTCAGTTTTTCCTGCGGTCAACTGTCGGCCGTATAATAAATTGATTTCGTCGGCTTTGTTTGCGGCCATTAAGCTATCTATGTGGAGGCAGGCTCCACGGCCACGCCCCAGCTCAGATTTGTTGTTCATTGTTTAATGAATGGCAGGCAAATTTGGCCGCCTTTGTGTCTGTGCCTGTGGTCGGGTAAAACCCTTTAGAACGGTGGAGATTTGTGAATGGCTTTTTTCGCAGTTTCCCAGATATTTGTGTCTGTTTTTTTCTGGCATGCTCGCTTCGTTGGACAAAACACAACTGATAATCAGGGGCCTACAAGGCCTAGGCTCAATAAAAGCGCCACTTGTCCGGAAAGCCAAAAGCGAGAGAACTTTTTATCCAAAGAGCGAGGCATGTCCTCTGGTCCTCTGCTCCATCATCATTTGTCATTGTCAGCCAACGGAGTGTGATGGCCCGCTCCATTTTGCATTGGGCCTCTAAGTAGATGAGGGATAAGGACGAGAATGGTGCCCGATTCAGATTCTGTGCCGATTTCCGCTCTCGTCTCCATCCCGCGCTGAGTGCACTCGGCTGACTTTTGAGCGCGATTCGACGGCATTATACGAGGGCCGCTCCCTCGTTTTCGTGTGCATTCAGCGATGCGCTAATCAAATTATAAATCGCACCCATTGGAAAGTCGTTCGTTGCAGTTCCCGACATTGTCATCATCAGCCCAGAGAATCATAATTCTCACAAAAGAAGCAGCGAGTGCCTGTCCAGCCCTGTCCCCCATTTGAGTTGCTGCGGGGCTGCCATAATGGATGTCAGTGGGGCTGCATCTGGGTCGCAGGTCCATTTGCCCCTTAGTTTTTGCCAAATTTTTGTTTTTTCAGCACGTAATTGTGGGGCACAGCCGAGGACTGTGGGCTGTTGAGGTGTTGGCCCGGAACATGCCACATTGGGCGCATAACAATGCCATTTCTTTAATTAACAATTTGCATTTGCTGTTTTTCCCCCTGATATACGAGTATTCATTACTGTTTGCTGTCGGTCGGGCTTTTGTTTCGCTTAATTGCTGTTTACTTTGGGCAACTACGAACACTTGCCGAAATATAGTAGAGTTCCACTTCCACCGAAGTAATGGTGGAAGACGCATGTGCATAAGCAGATCTTTCGATTCCTTTCCGACTATGTGGTCTGCTCCTTTGCTAATGAATCAAAATCCCATCAAATCTTGCAAGCTGGATGGAAATCTGTTTGAGGTGGTTCTTCCTCTTGCTAGCCACTGGCTTCTTTGCAGACCTGAGATAGTAATTTATTTCTTAAAAAGTGAAATCCATTAACACAAATTCTTTTCTTTCTCCCTCTTCCTCGCTGCACCCACTCAGGGATAACTCTTCTCCGTTTTTCTCCCAACACGAAAGAGAGAAATTGCAATCACCTTTGTAATTGTGCTCTGCTACTTTTCAGCTTTATCGCAATGGCAATGCCAACAGCTTTGCTTTGTGCACTAAAAGTATTAAATTTCCTCAAATATTCCGGGCATACACACATACAGACACACTCGTACATAAGCCAGAATGCAACAACGGGGCTAGCAGCCTTTTGTGGGGATTCCCCTTTATGGCTTTCGTTCGGTCATCGTCGTCGCCGTACCGCAGTAAGTCACAACTAAATGCTTTCAATTCCTTTTGCTGCCATTTTCTGCCTTTATCGTGGCCAGCGCTTAACTTTAAAAATAGTTTTGTATTGTTGCTATTCCCATTGTTAATGGAATCGCACGAGTGCACCCAGGAAACCATTTAGTGCTGAAACATCGCTGCAAAGAGAATGTTAGCTACAATGTTGGATAACAGGCCATGTAAAGTGGAACGGATCCTGCCCGTGCCCGTTCATTCCTATGCTAACGATCTTCCAATATACATATGTATCTACCATATATTACGAACTATTTGTGTACCCTCTCATGTGCCCTCTCATCCTCTCGCATCATTCTGTTATGTTAAAAATATTGTTTTCAGTGTATCGTTGTATTTCTCATCTTCCTTTTCTGTCAGCTAAAACAATAACAATGACAGAGTGCAGAACGCAATCGTTTGCCATCTCCTTCCAGCAGTGTTGCCAGATTTTGAGCGCCAAAATAAGCTAGATTTTACAAAAATACAAGCTAGAACAAGCTAAAAATTGTAAAAAACAGGCTAAAAAATAGGCTAAAATAAAACAACACATAGATATATACATTTATAATTGTGTTATTATTTCATCCAATTCGCTATTGCTTGAATCGGTATATTTATCGCTGGAACGTATTAAATTTAAATATTTCTCCGGTAATTGATAGTTGTGACAACATTTTCCATGACGGCGCAATCCATATCTGTAAAATTCAAAAGAATTTTAGTCATATTCATGAAACAATTAAATATTTCTAAAACAAACCTTATATTTAATATTGAGTTTAAGGATTTAACGGTCATTTTGTTCCTTAGCTTGGTCTTAACAATATTCATTTGACTGAATACACGTTCAATAGCAGCATTTGACCACGGTAGACTTAAAATGCCAATGGCAAATAAAGCGATTTCTTCAAAAGGCTTGTTTTTGCCAGCATCTTTATAAGTCAGTACTTCTGACCAAAATTGTATCGTGTCATCTGTACTTTGCCAAGGGACTAATTGAATTTTGCCATATTGGGCAAGAATTCCATCTATATTCTTATAGTTAAAGTGTTCCAATATGGAAATGAGATCATTATGATTTTTATTATGTTCGAGTACATTTTCTGCTGCAAAAACTTTCTAATGTTTTTGTGTTTTCTAATTTTCTAAGTTTTTCTAATGTCTCAAAATTATCTGGAAGTCTGAAATTAAGCATCAGATTATTATTTATTTTTAATATCAAATCCAATTGAAGCTTACCTTTCTCTGAGTTGGATAATTAGCTCCTTTATAAAATCCTTGCACATCTCTCTGATTTCGTTAACTTCATTATTATAATTTTTCTCTTTAATTTCCTTTTCAAATAAATATCCCATATATAATGAAGACACAGCAAATTCATCCAAGTCATCTTTCAAGACATCAATCTTTGCATCAGGCGGTATTATTTTATTTTTGAGGAAATCGATGCTTGTCGATGAAAGTTTTGTTTGTAAACTGTTTTTGGCATGTTTTACACATTTACACATTTCACGATCACCAACCAAGTTTCTGTATAGACCGAAACTTTTCAACGAAAATAAACCATAAATAAATTCTAAAATACCATGATACACCAAAATATGTACTACAAATATACTTTTTGTTCGATTTGTCTTAAAAAATACCAAAAAATACATGTAGGATATAAAAAGGAAAAAATAAGCAAAGTGAAATTAAAAAAGGCTAGATTTAAAGCTATAAGCATTTTCATAATTTTTTAAGCTGTTCCGCTTTTAAATAAGCTAGATCTAGCCTTAAATAAGCTAAATTGGCAACGCTGCCTTCCAGCGCTTGTCTTTTCTGAGCGCAGAGAAAGCCAGAGCGAACGACACATTGCGGTACTCGTGTGAGAGAGGGATTAACTCATACATGAAAAGCAATACTGAGCACGGCGCTCTTCCGACAGCGATAATATGTACATATGTACATATGTATATTACATATGTGCAGATTTGCAGTTTTCAAATACATATGTATAATAATTGTATTCAAAGCCGAAACTACAGTCGCGATCGCGGACAAATCCAATTCGCTTTTCTGCTGAACGAAAGATTTCTTTTTTCTTGACTGCATAAACATTTTCGACGGCTGAGTAAGCGGAAATCTGAAGAACTTCATTTTCATTTAACTTCAACACTTCTACAGCGAATATATGATGCCATCCTATTGATCCCACCCGCCCACAGCGCGATTCACAGAGCCGTGGATATAATAGAGATGATCAGAGATGTGACCAACGCAATATTAAAGGTCTGTGATGTGGTAGAGTCTCTAGAAGATAAGGTCACCGGCACCCATGACAAGCAGCGCCAACTGATGAACCGCATCGAGGCGGTGGATGACCACATCCGTAATTTGGAGCAAATGGAATCTCTTCGCACTGCCCTGACCATCGAAACCTTGATCCAGGAGCTCCACCAGCAATCCCAGCTACAGCACAAGCTGAATCTGGTCAAAGACCTCACCACAATCGTAAAAACGCGGTACGCACAGTTTGGCGACTATTTCCAGCATAAGGATGCTCTGGAGGCGGCCACGCTTCTCAAATTTGCCGAGTGGAACGTGGACCCAGGCTCCACTTCGTTGGCTATGCAGCTGGAGCTGCTACATTCGGTTCTATTTGGGGATGAGAGACAGGCGGACAACAAGACCGACTTTGTCAACACGCTGCTGTCTCAACTGACGCTTACCTACGAGGAGTCACCGGGACAGATGTGCATGGCCAAACACTCCGCCCAGCAGTTTCCATTTCAGCTCTACACAAGTGTAGCCCTCACCGAGCTCAAGGCCTACAGTATGATGGAGTTTTCCTGGATGATCCAGCGGGAGCTCGGGAAGGGCAACTTCACCCAGGAGATAGCTTTGATGCGCAATAACTACGCCCGGCGTATGGAATCCTCCGTGAAGGTTCTTAGTCAGGTGATGGCTCGCAGCGGGCGTGTCTACTGGCGCTGTGATCCCGGAAAGGATAAGCACGTGTCCGGGGAGACCTACGATCGGGTTACGCGTATCCTGCAGGGCTACGTGGAGAACGAGGCCAACTTGGGCGAGAACCAGGGATGCTGGGGTACCTGTGGCGACTATCCGGACACTCGCTCCAATGGCTGCTACAAGGGAGACAAAGAGTTTTGCAGCAAGCAGACGCCTTGCAACGGAAGACTCTATAACTGCGGCGACATGGACTCGGATGTGGAGATCTGCCCGTCCGAGGGGAACTCTTCGCGACGCTATGAATACATTCAATCTGATGATGGGGCGACTCTCGGCAGGAAGAGCTCCAACGGCAGATGCGAGTCGGCCACTAAAACGGCCTCATCATTCTGGCACTATATTCTCTGGCGCTGCTCCTACTGCTTCTGCCTGTGCGACGAGCAGGGACCTCTCTCTGATCGCTACTTCAACCTGCGTGACTCGCTGTCTGACTTCATGGAGAACAAGGTGGTAACAGGTGTGCGCTTCGTGAAGAGTAATCGCGTCTTTCACTTGCAGCTGCAGCAGGGCGAGCTCTTGCCTCGTGGAGCAATCAATGTGTCCTCTCTAGAATGGCTGCCGCTGGACTCATACCACCTTAACGATGTGGATGTTCGCAACGACTACGACTACCACACTCTCACCGTCGACAGCCGCGCCATGGACCTGGACGAGATAACTTCCGGCTCGAACTGCTCCCTTGTGGTGACTGGGGCCCGCTTTCGCGTCTGGCACAAGCACCTCAACCTGGAGGTGCGGTTCAGCTATTTCCACTTCCCCACTGGACGGCTGGTGGAACCGAAGCGCAACAGCGTCTGGTTGAACAACAGCAACTCGGAGAAAACCATCGAAAAGCCACTTCAAGTGCTGATCGTCAAAGAGGCTGATGTGCCCACTGCCGCAGATCTGCCCTCGTTGCCGCTGTCCACATCGAATCAGTATATGAACTTTTTCAGCTCCAGCAAGGTGAAAGACGCGTCCCAGAACACTTTGCCCTTCATTGATGTGCAGGAGGTTGTGCCCCATCCGGCTGTTCCTCTGGCCGGCCTAGGCATCTTTTACAAGAGTCGTCCTGGTTCCGGAGGCTTCTTTGCCCCCAAAGTTGTTACCTATGATTACTCGCAGTATCTCAGGGAAGTATCTCTCTCAACAATCCAAGATGATAGTTATTAACTTGAAAATTAATATATGACAATAAAAAACGCGCCTAATTTCAAAAAAAGAACAGCTAACATTTCTGTGAAGCGCATAAAAGACTCTTAACCCATTGTCCACCAGTGGGTACTAAAATACCCTCCACGAAAATGATGCCTTGAAGAATTTTAGCAAAGTTTGGGTGAAAGATAGTCGTGGTAATTTTTATCTAAAGATGAAGGATAAGATGGACCTACAAGAGTAATTATTAGTATTAGTATTATATTCCGCGGCTTAACTCAAGTTGTCGTTCTGTTTAAAAAACGAGGGCTTGAGTAGGCTAAGTTCGTTGTTTCATCGGTATATCGTCCCACGACATTTGACATTGAAGTTTTTAAACCACTAACATCACCACATGTTATTGGGTTTACTTCGTCGGGGTTTATCGCAACCACATTTCAATCAACATCTTTTGAACGCGCAGCAGCTTTTATTGGGTGCACAGACAAGGAACATGGGCGACGAGATTTCATTGGACGAGGCCAAAAAGAAGGCCGCACGCACGGCCGTGGACGAGTGGGTGAAGGAGGACACAAAAATTTTAGGGATTGGAAGCGGCTCGACGGTCGTGTACGCGGTTCAGCGCATTGCAGAGCGTGTATGGAAGGATGGCGAGCTGACGGACCTGATCTGTGTGCCCTCGTCCTACCAGGCCCAGCATCTGATCTTGGACTACAATCTCAACTTGGGCTCGGTGGATCGCAATCCCATCATCGATGTGGCCATCGACGGGGCCGACGAGGTGGACTCGAATATGGTATTGATCAAAGGCGGCGGTGGCTGCCTGCTGCAGGAGAAGGTTGTTGCCTCCTGCGCCAAAAAGTTCATTGTGGTGGCCGACTACACGAAGAAATCGTTGCATCTGGGCGAGCAATGGTGCAAGGGCGTTCCAATTGAGGTTGCGCCCATGGCCCAAGTTCCCATAAAGCTGCAGATCGAGGCCATGTTTGGTGGCGAGGTCGTACTGCGCATGGCAAAGGTAAAGGCTGGACCCATTATAACCGATAATGGCAATTTTCTGCTCGACTGGAAGTTCGTTGGCAAGCGGGAGTACAACTGGGATGAAGTGAATCGCGCCATCACCATGATCCCAGGCGTCTTGGAGACGGGACTCTTCGTTGACACGGCCCACAAGTGCTACTTCGGCATGGTCGATGGCAGTGTTAAGGCTCAGTCCAAGTAAATCTCGTACTATATTTCTATTTTCACAGGGATTCGTTTAAAATTAAATGTTGGCCATTAATAAAGGAATGTGCATCTTGCATTTATCTATGTACGTATGTATACTTGCTCGCTTGTCTGGATTATAGGTAAAAAAAAATAAATAATCAAAGGAACTACTCTAGATACTAGATCATTCGCATTCCTATTTGCACACATCTCTGAATATGTAAGTTCTAAAACGCCTTCTTGCTCCGCGCTGGGAGCAGCTGCTCCTTCATATAGTTGAAAAGGGAGAGCAGCCCCTGCTTCTTGTTCCGCGAGAAGTAATTGCTGACCACGTCCGGGCTCCGCCTGCTCTGCTTATTCACCGTGGGCAGGACGCTGTAGTTGGCACTGAGCGAGACGAACAGGGCGAAGGGCACGATCCACATGCAGACGGTGAAGTAGGCAAGCACCTAAAAGCAATAATTGTGATCAGTCGTTTAATTCAGTCCAACTCCCCAAGGCACTCACCTGAGTGAAAAGCAGATAGACGGTGGTGAAATACTGAAATGCTAGGAAATGATTGACCACCAGCATGACGAGGGAGCCCAGGAAGGGCACAGACAGCAGGCGTATGAATGGAAAACCCCCCATTATCGATAGGTGGAAGCCCTGCGCCACAAAGCCGCACAGCAGCATGCTCCAGGGGAACTCCTCGAAAATCATCAGCATGATGTACACAAAGACTGTGAAGCTGATCATGAACAGAATGCACCGCCGTGCCTGTGTCGTGTACTCTTCCGCGAGTTCCGCCAAATAGTAAAGTCCAGCCACTATGGACAGAGTAAGGAACGTGATCTGGATACCAAGGGATATCCATCCCAGAATGTACAGGAAACCCATTACATAAACTGCACTTCATACTTTGATTTGACAAATGAATATAAAGCCGATGGCACCGCCAAAACAAAACAATAGGATTTTGTTTTTCTCTCGATCTGGTCGGTCGTCACAAATCAAACCAGGCTGCCAGACGGCTGCGATGTGGCAGCAGCTTTTGGTTTAATGTTAATAGCTATGTGAGATTAGACTTTGGGAACTGACTAGCTGCAAAAACCATACATATGTATATATACATACGTTCAGTTGGCGATCCAGTTGTTCCGTTTTGCTGGCTGGAAAGCATATTGTCAAAAATAATGCCTCAAATAGCCTCAAATAGAGGCTACGCACTCTAATTATGGGTTTTTCTACTCTCTTCGCAGCAAATTTATCAAAGTCTAGTGTCGTACAGCCATAAGGGATATGCGAAGTGTCAACAAAAAAAAAACATTCGAAAAAATAACAAAAATCAGACCCGACCCGGCTACATTGTTTCCCCACCTATCGACCAGGGCTGCATGGTTTCAGCATCGATTGCTCAAGTCATCGATATATCGGTTCGAGCGCGTGGTATGCCGCACGATTTATTTTCGCAAGCTGACTAAATTATTTACTAACCGTGAGACTGCTGTGAATCTGTTGGTGCGCGTTAAACGTATTTTCACATTTTGTCCACTTTGACAATGTCAGAGGGCGGTGAAAACGGTAACGAGGCGCTGGCCGGGGCGGCGCAGGAGGACGTTGATGCGGAACCAGAGAGAGAGGCCATCATAGCTGTGGAAATTGCAAACGAAAGCGACGATGATAATGATGATGAGGCAGCCGCAGAAGAGGCAGGAGCAGAGGAGGATGCCATGAGCGGTGGTGATGCGGAAGCCGCTGAGGAAAACGAGAGCGACAGCAGCCCCGCCGCCGACGATGCCTTTGGCAATCAAGAAGAAGACACAGCCGCCGATAGGCGCTCGTCCACCAAGAAAGAGCTGACGCAAATCATCGACCACTGGGAGCAGCAGCAGACTCAAAGTGGCTACGATCCCGTGCCCACTCTGAAGAGGTAAGGCGAGAAGTGATGATTCATAATGATAAATTGATTGGCTAATTAATGAACCAATTGTAGTCTGGCGGAGATTTTTGAGCGCGAAAAAAATCCGCAAGGATCCGGATCCCTTGGACTCGAGGCATCCATATCGCGCCGATCCCAGCTGCCAGTATGGGCTGCTCCTCAAGTTGCTCTTCCTCAAAGATGTGTTCATGGGGAAGGTGAGAAGAGCTGTCAACCATTATTTGGCTTCGAATTAAATCGTGTTTTGTACCCATACAGTTGCTAAACGACTATCTGCGCGAGAACTACTTCAGTCGCCAGACCATCAGTCGCAGCTCCCTGGAGCTGAACATCCTGGCGTGCCGCCTCATCCTGGAGATTATGCCAGGTCTGGAGACAACTGCCGTCTTCCAGACAGCCAACGACGATGGCACCAT
Organism: Drosophila miranda; assembly: GCF_003369915.1. Lineage (NCBI taxonomy): Eukaryota > Metazoa > Arthropoda > Insecta > Diptera > Drosophilidae > Drosophila > Drosophila miranda. The sequence goes on from NW_022881603.1 coordinate 27,979,056, forward strand.
CAATCGCATCTACAGCTGGGCGGACGACAGCATCGAGCCGCTCCAGAGCTATGCCACCGGACTTCTTGCCGAGGCCATGGAGGTCAGCGACACTGCGATCAACTATTGCGATCAGAACATGCGCCTGGTACCCAAGATGATCAAGCGCCTGCACATGCTTCTAGCCATAAGCAAAAGCGCCTCAGCGGACCACCCATCGGCGCTAAACTATTCAGCCGACAGCAGCGCCTCTGGTGGACTGCTCTGTTGGATGGCCTGCGGCAACGGAGCGTCGGCTCCGCAGTCGCCACAGCACAACGGAAGCGGCATTGCGAGTTCAAACCATGGCGATGCCTCCAACATGTCGATTCTCTTCGAGAACAGCCGCGATGCTTTCTACAAGTCGCGCTACTACAAGCGGATGTACATACCGCTGCACCCGCCATGCCAGCCAAAAACTGATCATGCGCTTTCTCACCAGCCTCGGCGAGTATCAGGAGTTCCTGGCCATGGCCTTCGAGAACAACGTGATGCAGCTGATATTCGGCTATCTGGAGAACCTGGATCGCCGCGACACTTGCCTCGCTTACGAGGGGCTCAAGTACTTGGCCTCCTTGCTTTGCCACAAGAAATTCGCTCTGGAGTTTATATCCCACGGCGGCCTGGAGGTAAGTGAATCTGCGGGGGGAAACTGTGGGAAAATCTCTGATAGACGCGGCATATCATTGTCCCATTTAGCTGATGCTGAAAGTACCGCGCCCTAGTCTGGCCACCACGGGCGTGTCCATTGCCATTTACTATCTGGCGTACTGCGAGGATGCCATGGAGCGGATATGCAGCATGCAGCGTCCCCTCATCTCGGAGCTGGTGCGCTACGCGTTGTGGATATTGGGTCGCTGCCACGACTCCTCCAAGTGCCATGCCACCATGTTCTTCAGCCTGAGCTTCCAGTTCAAGGTGATTCTGGACGAGTTCGATGCCCACGATGGTCTCCGTAAACTCTACAATGTTGTGACACTTTGAACGAACTCCTAAATGGAGGCAGATTGAGCTATTCTGTTGTGATATTGTAGATATCCGTGCTAAAGATACCCGATCTCAGCCAGAATGACAGCGACAACGATTCGGATATCAACGATGATGTGGAGTGGCCCTCAAGCGCTATATGGAGGCGCATTTCTTCTTCAAGTACAACAGCTTCCTCTCGCAGCACTATGCGACCTCCACCTCTCCCTCGTCGGCGCACTACTTCAACCAGAACCCAACTGTGGCGGCCAAACTCACCTTCGACCAGTTGCACGAGCAGATTCGCACACTCCAGGAGCACACATCGATCCGCGGCCACTGGCAGCCCGTGGACCAGCTGATGAAGCTGGGCGGCATCTCAATGCTGCTGCGAATCATATCCTTCAGCTACGACTGGTTGAACAGCGGCCGCTCGGAGACGGTTCGGTCCGCATTGGATGCGCTAAGCGTGTGCTGTGTGATTCCCCGTGTCTATGTGGTGCTGTGCGAGCGCATACAGATGCTGGACAAGACGACCACCTCGGGCTTCTGCTCTGTGCTGGGAGCGGCAGCCGGAGAAATCACCTCCGACGCCGAGGTGCTGAAGTCGGCTATGGCCGTGCTCTGCCACTGCGTCTGCTCGCCGATCATACGCAAGGACAGCGGCAGTAGCCTGATCAAGTTTGGCAGCTCCTCTAAAAGGAACAAGGCCAACCACAAGTATGCCGAGGAGCTGATCGAGAAGGTGTGGGAGTCAGTCTGCTCCAACAATGGGATTGTGGTCCTGCTCTCCCTGATGCAGACCAAGGGCCCCATCACAGATGCGGACTGCATCAGAGGAATGGCCTGCCGAGCTCTGGCCGGTCTGGCCAGATCAGACCGCGTCAGACAGATCGTCAGCAAGCTTCCACTGTTCGCCGGCGGGCAGCTGCAGTGCCTGATGAGGGATCCCATTCTGCAGGAGAAGAGAGCCGAGCATGTGATCTTCCAGAAGTACGCCCTCGAGCTGCTCGAGCGCGTGTCGGGCAAGACCAAGGCGCTGAACAATCCGCTGGATCCGTCGCTCTCCAACATGCACAAGGCAAACGTGATTGCCCAGACCCGCATCCAGTACAACGAGCAGCAGCTCTACCAGCTGATCTTCGAGCACCTGGAGAGCAAGGACCTCTCGCAGACCGCCCAGATGCTGCAGCGCGAGGTGGGGCTTCCGCTGCAGACTCCCATCACCAGGAGTTTCCATCAGTCGCCGTTCGACTACAAAGCTCTCTCCAGCGGCAGTTCCATTTCCAGGAGTCGCCTAAGGAGCCGCATGCAGGACGTGAATGCGGCAATCATGTCGAATGGCGAGATGAATCGGAGTTATAACGAGGACTCGCCCTACGGCGGGGCTAGCACCTCCACAGCCAACATACCCAACTTTAGTAGAATCTCCGTCCAAACGCCGATCAAGATACGGAGGACTGAGCGCTCCATCAGCTCTGTGGGCCGCTCCATACAGAAGCAGATTGCCGAGCCCGGCTGTAGCGCTATCGGTGTGCCGGAAGACTTCGCCTCCTCGGTTCCCATACACCCGAAGCGGGTGACCCTCAACACGATAGTGACGGAGTATCTAACCAACCAGCACTCGCTATGCAACAACCCGGTGACGACCTGCCCGCAGTTTGATCTGTACGAGCCGCACAAGTGCCCCGATCCACGGCCCAGCCGCCTGCTCAGCTCAAACTACAATCTGACGAGTCGACACTTCCGCACCCAGGCAGGCTTCACCACGGGACGCTTTGACCGGCGGTATGTGCACACGCACTTCTCTCCCTGGCGCACGATTCGGTCGGCTGAGTACGAGGATCTGGAGTTCACCTGCTGCGACCTCGTGGGCAAGTACATCATCGTGGGCACCCAGCAGGGCGATGGTCGGGTCTTCAACATCAACGACGGCGTCGAGCAGTTCTACTCCAACTGTCACAACTTCAGTGTAGATGCGATCAAGGCCAACCGAGCTGGAGACCTGGTCATCACATCGAGCCTCTGGCGCACTCCCACCAGCATCCTATGGGCCATTGCGGACAACGAGTTCAAGTTGAAGCTGACTCTATCCGATGTCACCTACTGCGAGTTCAGTCAGACCTCGCAGGACCGCCTCTTGGGTACACAGAACGAGGTGAGTGTTGCTAAAGGTTCTCCCATGGTGTTCTCCCACTGTGACTCACTATTTCTTTGCAGTGTGCCACGCTCTTCGGTCTGATCTGGCCAGACCGGCCAGAGCTCGGCAGGCCATTCCTCTGATGCAGTCCGCATCTGTGATGGGGCCCTTGGTCTGCATCAGGGAGAGCAGGACCACAATCCCATTGTTGGAGCAGACTGACTCCCACACCTTCTCGATCAGCTCCTCGGCATACTTGTGGTTGGCCTTGTTCCTTTTAGAGGAGCTACCAAACTTGATCAGGCTACTGCCGCTGTCCTTGCGTATGATCGGCGAGCAGACGCAGTGGCAGAGCACGGCCATAGCCGACTTCAGCACCTCGGCGTCGGAGGTGATTTCTCCGGCTGCCGCTCCCAGCACAGAGCAGAAGCCCGAGGTGGTCGTCTTGTCCAGCATCTGTATGCGCTCGCACAGCACCACATAGACACGGGGAATCACACAGCACACGCTTAGCGCATCCAATGCGGACCGAACCGTCTCCGAGCGGCCGCTGTTCAACCAGTCGTAGCTGAAGGATATGATTCGCAGCAGCATTGAGATGCCGCCCAGCTTCATCAGCTGGTCCACGGGCTGCCAGTGGCCGCGGATCGATGTGTGCTCCTGGAGTGTGCGAATCTGCTCGTGCAACTGGTCGAAGGTGAGTTTGGCCGCCACAGTGGGGTTCTGGTTGAAGTAGTGCGCCGACGAGGGAGAGGTGGAGGTCGCATAGTGCTGCGAGAGGAAGCTGTTGTACTTGAAGAAGAAATGCGCCTCCATATAGCGCTTGAGGGCCACGCACACGTGACGCACCATCTGGCGGGAGGCGCACTCCACATCATCGTTGATATCCGAATCGTTGTCGCTGTCATTCTGGCTGAGATCGAGTATCTTCAGCACGGATATCTACAATATCACAACAGAATAGCTCAATCTGCCTCCATTTAGGAGTTCGTTCAAAGTGTCACTTACAACATTGTAGAGTTTACGGAGACCATCGTGGGCATCGAACTCGTCCAGAATCACCTTGAACTGGAAGCTCAGGCTGAAGAACATGGTGGCATGGCACTTGGAGGAGTCGTGGCAGCGACCCAATATCCACAACGCGTAGCGCACCAGCTCCGAGATGAGGGGACGCTGCATGCTGCATATCCGCTCCATGGCATCCTCGCAGTACGCCAGATAGTAAATGGCAATGGACACGCCCGTGGTGGCCAGACTAGGGCGCGGTACTTTCAGCATCAGCTAAATGGGACAATGATATGCCGCGTCTATCAGAGATTTTCCCACAGTTTCCCCCCGCAGATTCACTTACCTCCAGGCCGCCGTGGGATATAAACTCCAGAGCGAATTTCTTGTGGCAAAGCAAGGAGGCCAAGTACTTGAGCACCTCGTAAGCGAGGCAAGTGTCGCGGCGATCCAGGTTCTCCAGATAGCCGAATATCAGCTGCATCACGTTCTCGAAGGCCATGGCCAGGAACTCCTGATACTCGCCGAGGCTGGTGAGGAAGCGCATGATCAGTTTTTGGCTGGCATCGGCCGTTGGCGGGTGCAGCGGTATGTACATCCGCTTGTAGTAGCGCGACTTGTAGAAAGCATCGCGGCTGTTCTCGAAGAGAATCGACATGTTGGAGGCATCGCCATGGTTTGAACTCGCAATGCCGCTTCCGTTGTGCTGTGGCGACTGCGGAGCCGACGCTCCGTTGCCGCAGGCCATCCAACAGAGCAGTCCACCAGAGGCGCTGCTGTCGGCTGAATAGTTTAGCGCCGATGGGTGGTCCGCTGAGGCGCTTTTGCTTATGGCTAGAAGCATGTGCAGGCGCTTGATCATCTTGGGTACCAGGCGCATGTTCTGATCGCGATAGTTGATCGCAGTGTCGCTGACCTCCATGGCCTCGGCAAGAAGTCCGGTGGCATAGCTCTGGAGCGGCTCGATGCTGTCGTCCGCCCAGCTGTAGATGCGATTGATGGTGCCATCGTCGTTGGCTATCTGGAAGACGGCAGTTGTCTCCAGACCTGGCATAATCTCCAGGATGAGGCGGCACGCCAGGATGTTCAGCTCCAGGGAGCTGCGACTGATGGTCTGGCGACTGAAGTAGTTCTCGCGCAGATAGTCGTTTAGCAACTGTATGGGTACAAAACACGATTTAATTCGAAGCCAAATAATGGTTGACAGCTCTTCTCACCTTCCCCATGAACACATCTTTGCGGAAGAGCAACTTGAGGAGCAGCCCATACTGGCAGCTGGGATCGGCGCGATATGGATGCCTCGAGTCCAAGGGATCCGGATCCTTGCGCATGTAGGCGTCCTTTTCGCGCTCAAAAATCTCCGCCAGACTACAATTGGTTCATTAATTAGCCAATCAATTTATCATTATGAATCATCACTTCTCGCCTTACCTCTTCAGAGTGGGCACGGGATCGTAGCCACTTTGAGTCTGCTGCTGCTCCCAGCGGTCGATGATTTGCGTCAGCTCTTTCTTGGTGGACGAGCGCCTATCGGCGGCTGTGTCTTCTTCTTGATTGCCAAAGGCATCGTCGGCGGCGGGGCTGCTGTCGCTCTCGTTTTTCTCAGCGGCTTCCGCATCACCACAGCTCATGGCATCCTCCTCTGCTCCTGCCTCTTCTGCGGCTGCCTCATCATCATTATCATCGTCGCTTTCGTATGCAATTTCCACAGCTTGGGCCATCGCTATGATGGCCTCTCTCTCTGGTTCCGCATCAACGTCCTCCTGCGCCGCCCCGGCCAGCGCCTCGTTACCGTTTTCACCGCCCTCTGACATTGTCAAAGTGGACAAAATGTGAAAATACGTTTAACGCGCACCAACAGATTCACAGCAGTCTCACGGTTAGTAAATAATTTAGTCAGCTTGCGAAAATAAATCGTGCGGCATACCACGCGCTCGAACCGATATATCGATGACTTGAGCAATCCATGCTGAAACCATGCAGCCCTGGTCGATAGGTGGGGAAACAATGTAGCCGGGTCGGGTCTGATTTTTGTTATTTTTTCGAATGTTTTTTTTTTGTTGACACTTCGCATATCCCTTATGGCTGTACGACACTAGACTTTGATAAATTTGCTGCGAAGAGAGTAGAAAAACCCATAATTAGAGTGCGTAGCCTCTATTTGAGGCTATTTGAGGCATTATTTTTGACAATATGCTTTCCAGCCAGCAAAACGGAACAACTGGATCGCCAACTGAACGTATGTATATATACATATGTATGGTTTTTGCAGCTAGTCAGTTCCCAAAGTCTAATCTCACATAGCTATTAACATTAAACCAAAAGCTGCTGCCACATCGCAGCCGTCTGGCAGCCTGGTTTGATTTGTGACGACCGACCAGATCGAGAGAAAAACAAAATCCTATTGTTTTGTTTTGGCGGTGCCATCGGCTTTATATTCATTTGTCAAATCAAAGTATGAAGTGCAGTTTATGTAATGGGTTTCCTGTACATTCTGGGATGGATATCCCTTGGTATCCAGATCACGTTCCTTACTCTGTCCATAGTGGCTGGACTTTACTATTTGGCGGAACTCGCGGAAGAGGACACGACACAGGCACGGCGGTGCATTCTGTTCATGATCAGCTTCACAGTCTTTGTGTACATCATGCTGATGATTTTCAAGGAGTTCCCCTGGAGCATGCTGCTGTGCGGCTTTGTGGCGCAGGGCTTCCACCTATCGATAATGGGGGGTTTTCCATTCATACGCCTGCTGTCTGTGCCCTTCCTGGGCTCCCTCGTCATGCTGGTGGTCAATCATTTCCTAGCATTTCAGTATTTCACCACCGTCTATCTGCTTTTCACTCAGGTGAGTGCCTTGGGGAGTTGGACTGAATTAAACGACTGATCACAATTATTGCTTTTAGGTGCTTGCCTACTTCACCGTCTGCATGTGGATCGTGCCCTTCGCCCTGTTCGTCTCGCTCAGTGCCAACGACAGCGTCCTGCCCACGGTGAATAAGCAGAGCAGGCGGAGCCCGGACGTGGTCAGCAATTACTTCTCGCGGAACAAGAAGCAGGGGCTGCTCTCCCTTTTCAACTATATGAAGGAGCAGCTGCTCCCAGCGCGGAGCAAGAAGGCGTTTTAGAACTTACATATTCAGAGATGTGTGCAAATAGGAATGCGAATGATCTAGTATCTAGAGTAGTTCCTTTGATTATTTATTTTTTTTTACCTATAATCCAGACAAGCGAGCAAGTATACATACGTAGATAAATGCAAGATGCACATTCCTTTATTAATGGCCAACATTTAATTTTAAACGAATCCCTGTGAAAATAGAAATATAGTACGAGATTTACTTGGACTGAGCCTTAACACTGCCATCGACCATGCCGAAGTAGCACTTGTGGGCCGTGTCCCGTCTCCAAGACGCCTGGGATCATGGTGATGGCGCGATTCACTTCATCCCAGTTGTACTCCCGCTTGCCAACGAACTTCCAGTCGAGCAGAAAATTGCCATTATCGGTTATAATGGGTCCAGCCTTTACCTTTGCCATGCGCAGTACGACCTCGCCACCAAACATGGCCTCGATCTGCAGCTTTATGGGAACTTGGGCCATGGGCGCAACCTCAATTGGAACGCCCTTGCACCATTGCTCGCCCAGATGCAACGATTTCTTCGTGTAGTCGGCCACCACAATGAACTTTTTGGCGCAGGAGGCAACAACCTTCTCCTGCAGCAGGCAGCCACCGCCGCCTTTGATCAATACCATATTCGAGTCCACCTCGTCGGCCCCGTCGATGGCCACATCGATGATGGGATTGCGATCCACCGAGCCCAAGTTGAGATTGTAGTCCAAGATCAGATGCTGGGCCTGGTAGGACGAGGGCACACAGATCAGGTCCGTCAGCTCGCCATCCTTCCATACACGCTCTGCAATGCGCTGAACCGCGTACACGACCGTCGAGCCGCTTCCAATCCCTAAAATTTTTGTGTCCTCCTTCACCCACTCGTCCACGGCCGTGCGTGCGGCCTTCTTTTTGGCCTCGTCCAATGAAATCTCGTCGCCCATGTTCCTTGTCTGTGCACCCAATAAAAGCTGCTGCGCGTTCAAAAGATGTTGATTGAAATGTGGTTGCGATAAACCCCGACGAAGTAAACCCAATAACATGTGGTGATGTTAGTGGTTTAAAAACTTCAATGTCAAATGTCGTGGGACGATATACCGATGAAACAACGAACTTAGCCTACTCAAGCCCTCGTTTTTTAAACAGAACGACAACTTGAGTTAAGCCGCGGAATATAATACTAATACTAATAATTACTCTTGTAGGTCCATCTTATCCTTCATCTTTAGATAAAAATTACCACGACTATCTTTCACCCAAACTTTGCTAAAAATTCTTCAAGGCATTCTTTCGTGGAGGGTATTTTAGTACGCACTGGTGGACAATGGGTTAAGCGTCTGTTATGCGCTTCACAGAAATGTTAGCTGTTCTTTTTTGATATTAGGCGCGATTTTTATTGTCATATATTAATTTTCAAGTTAATAACTATCATCTTGGATTGTTGAGAGAGATACTTCCCTGAGATACTGCGAGTAATCATAGGTAACAACCTTGGGGGCAAAGAAGCCTCCGGAACCAGGACGACTCTTGTAAAAGATGCCTAGGCCGGCCAGAGGAACAGCCGGATGGGGCACAACCTCCTGCACATCAATGAAGGGCAAAGTGTTCTGGGACGCGTCTTTCACCTTGCTGGAGCTGAAAAAGTTCATATACTGATTCGATGTGGACAGCGGCAACGAGGGCAGATCTGCGGCAGTGGGCACATCAGCCTCTTTGACGATCAGCACTTCACGTGGCTTTTCGATGGTTTTCTCAGAGTTGCTGTTGTTCAACCAGACGCTGTTGCGCTTCGGTTCCACCAGCCGTCCAGTGGGGAAGTGGAAATAGCTGAACCGCACCTCCAGGTTGAGGTGCTTGTGCCAGACGCGAAAGCGGGCCCCAGTCACCACAAGGGAGCGGTTCGAGCCGGAAGTTATCTCGTCCAGGTCCATGGCGCGGCTGTCGACGGTGAGAGTGTGGTAGTCGTAGTCGTTGCGAACATCCACATCGTTAAGGTGGTATGAGTCCAGCGGCAGCCATTCTAGAGAGGACACATTGATTGCTCCACGAGGCAAGAGCTCGCCCTGCTGCAGCTGCAAGTGAACGACGCGATTACTCTTCACGAAGCGCACACCTGTTACCACCTTGTTCTCCATGAAGTCCGACAGCGAGTCACGCAGGTTGAAGTAGCGATCAGAGAGAGGTCCCTGCTCGTCGCACAGGCAGAAGCAGTAGGAGCAGCGCCAGAGAATATAGTGCCAGAATGATGAGGCCGTTTTAGTGGCCGACTCGCATCTGCCGTTGGAGCTCTTCCTGCCGAGAGTCGCCCCATCATCAGATTGAATGTATTCATAGAAGAGTTCCCCTCGGACGGGCAGATCTCCACATCCGAGTCCATGTCGCCGCAGTTATAGAGTCTTCCGTTGCAAGGCGTCTGCTTGCTGCAAAACTCTTTGTCTCCCTTGTAGCAGCCATTGGAGCGAGTGTCCGGATAGTCGCCACAGGTACCCCAGCATCCCTGGTTCTCGCCCAAGTTGGCCTCGTTCTCCACGTAGCCCTGCAGGATACGCGTAACTCGATCGTAGGTCTCCCCGGACACGTGCTTATCCTTTCCGGGATCACAGCGCCTGTAGACACGCCCGCTGCGAGCCATCACCTGACTAAGAACCTTCACGGAGGATTCCATACGCCGGGCGTAGTTATTGCGCATCAAAGCTATCTCCTGGGTGAAGTTGCCCTTCCCGAGCTCCCGCTGGATCATCCAGGAAAACTCCATCATACTGTAGGCCTTGAGCTCGGTGAGGGCTACACTTGTGTAGAGCTGAAATGGAAACTGCTGGGCGGAGTGTTTGGCAGCGTGTTGACAAAGTCGGTCTTGTTGTCCGCCTGTCCCTCATCCTCAAATAGAACCGAATGTAGCAGCTCCAGCTGCATAGCCAACGAAGTGGAGCCTGGGTCCACGTTCCACTCGGCAAATTTGAGAAGCGTGGCCGCCTCCAGAGCGTCCTTATGCTGGACATAGTCGCCAAACTGTGCGTACCGCGTTTTTACGATTGTGGTGAGGTCTTTGACCAGATTCAGCTTGTGCTGTTTCTGGGATTGCTGGTGGAGCTCCTGGATCAAGGTTTCGATGGTCAGGGCAGTGCGAAGAGATTCCATTTGCTCCAAATTACGGATGTGGTCATCCACCGCCTCGATGCGGTTCATCAGTTGGCGCTGCTTGTCATGGGTGCCGGTGACCTTATCTTCTAGAGACTCTACCACATCACAGACCTTTAATATTGCGTTGGTCACATCTCTGATCATCTCTATTATATCCACGGCTCTGTGAATCGCGCTGTGGGCGGGTGGGATCAATAGGATGGCAAACACCAAAAATAGCTTGAGTCGCATCGTATATTCGCTGTAGAAGTGTTGAAGTTAAATGAAAATGAAGTTCTTCAGATTTCCGCTTACTCAGCCGTCGAAAATGTTTATGCAGTCAAGAAAAAAGAAATCTTTCGTTCAGCAGAAAAGCGAATTGGATTTGTCCGCGATCGCGACTGTAGTTTCGGCTTTGAATACAATTATTATACATATGTATTTGAAAACTGCAAATCTGCACATATGTAATATACATATGTACATATGTACATATTATCGCTGTCGGAAAAGCGCCGTGCTCAGTATTGCTTTTCATGTATGAGTTAATCCCTCTCTCACACGAGTACCGCAATGTGTCGTTCGCTCTGGCTTTCTCTGCAGGCGCTTGATCATCTTGGGTACCAGGCGCATGTTCTGATCGCGATAGTTGATCGCAGTGTCGCTGACCTCAATGGCCTCGGCAAGAAGTCCGGTGGCATAGCTCTGGAGCGGCTCGATGCTGTCGTCCGCCCAGCTGTAGATGCGATTGATGGTGCCATCGTCGTTGGCTGTCTGGAAGACGGCAGTTGTTTCCAGACCTGGCATAATCTCCAGGATGAGGCGGCACGCCAGGATGTTCAGCTCCAGGGAGCTGCGACTGATGGTCTGGCGACTGAAGTAGTTCTCGCGCAGATAGTCGTTTAGCAACTGTATGGGTACAAAACACGATTTAATTCGAAGCCAAATAATGGTTGACAGCTCTTCTCACCTTCCCCATGAACACATCTTTGCGGAAGAGCAACTTGAGGAGCAGCCCATACTGGCAGCTGGGATCGGCGCGATATGGATGCCTCGAGTCCAAGGGATCCGGATCCTTGCGCATGTAGGCGTCCTTTTCGCGCTCAAAAATCTCCGCCAGACTACAATTGGTTCATTAATTAGCCAATCAATTTATCATTATGAATCATCACTTCTCGCCTTACCTCTTCAGAGTGGGCACGGGATCGTAGCCACTTTGAGTCTGCTGCTGCTCCCAGCGGTCGATGATTTGCGTCAGCTCTTTCTTGGTGGACGAGCGCCTATCGGCGGCTGTGTCTTCTTCTTGATTGCCAAAGGCATCGTCGGCGGCGGGGCTGCTGTCGCTCTCGTTTTCCTCAGCGGCTTCCGCATCACCACCGCTCATGGCATCCTCCTCTGCTCCTGCCTCTTCTGCGGCTGCCTCATCATCATTATCATCGTCGCTTTCGTATGCAATTTCCACAGCTTGGGCCATCGCTATGATGGCCTCTCTCTCTGGTTCCGCATCAACGTCCTCCTGCGCCGCCCCGGCCAGCGCCTCGTTACCGTTTTCACCGCCCTCTGACATTGTCAAAGTGGACAAAATGTGAAAATACGTTTAACGCGCACCAACAGATTCACAACAGTCTCACGGTTAGTAAATAATTTAGTCAACTTGCGAAAATAAATCGTGCGGCATACCACGCGCTCGAACCGATATATCGATGACTTGAGCAATCGATGCTGAAACCATGCAGCCCTGGTCGATAGGTGGGGAAACAATGAAGCCGGGTCGGGTCTGATTTTTGTTATTTTTTCGAATGTTTTTTTTTTGTTGACACTTCGCATATCCCTTATGGCTGTACGACACTAGACTTTGATAAATTTGCTGCGAAGAGAGTAGAAAAACCCATAATTAGAGTGCGTAGCCTCTATTTGAGGCTATTTGAGGCATTATTTTTGACAATATGCTTTCCAGCCAGCAAAACGGAACAACTGGATCGCCAACTGAACGTATGTATATATACATATGTATGGTTTTTGCAGCTAGTCAGTTCCCAAAGTCTAATCTCACATAGCTATTAACATTAAACCAAAAGCTGCTGCCACATCGCAGCCGTCTGGCAGCCTGGTTTGATTTGTGACGACCGACCAGATCGAGAGAAAAACAAAATCCTATTGTTTTGTTTTGGCGGTGCCATCGGCTTTATATTCATTTGTCAAATCAAAGTATGAAGTGCAGTTTATGTAATGGGTTTCCTGTACATTCTGGGATGGATATCCCTTGGTATCCAGATCACGTTCCTTACTCTGTCCATAGTGGCTGGACTTTACTATTTGGCGGAACTCGCGGAAGAGTACACGACACAGGCACGGCGGTGCATTCTGTTCATGATCAGCTTCACAGTCTTTGTGTACATCATGCTGATGATTTTCGAGGAGTTCCCCTGGAGCATGCTGCTGTGCGGCTTTGTGGCGCAGGGCTTCCACCTATCGATAATGGGGGGTTTTCCATTCATACGCCTGCTGTCTGTGCCCTTCCTGGGCTCCCTCGTCATGCTGGTGGTCAATCATTTCCTAGCATTTCAGTATTTCACCACCGTCTATCTGCTTTTCACTCAGGTGAGTGCCTTGGGGAGTTGGACTGAATTAAACGACTGATCACAATTATTGCTTTTAGGTGCTTGCCTACTTCACCGTCTGCATGTGGATCGTGCCCTTCGCCCTGTTCGTCTCGCTCAGTGCCAACGACAGCGTCCTGCCCACGGTGAATAAGCAGAGCAGGCGGAGCCCGGACGTGGTCAGCAATTACTTCTCGCGGAACAAGAAGCAGGGGCTGCTCTCCCTTTTCAACTATATGAAGGAGCAGCTGCTCCCAGCGCGGAGCAAGAAGGCGTTTTAGAACTTACATATTCAGAGATGTGTGCAAATAGGAATGCGAATGATCTAGTATCTAGAGTAGTTCCTTTGATTATTTATTTTTTTTATCTATAATCCAGACAAGCGAGCAAGTATACATACGTACATAGATAAATGCAAGATGCACATTCCTTTATTAATGGCCAACATTTAATTTTAAACGAATCCCTGTGAAAATAGAAATATAGTACGAGATTTACTTGGACTGAGCCTTAACACTGCCATCGACCATGCCGAAGTAGCACTTGTGGGCCGTGTCAACGAAGAGTCCCGTCTCCAAGACGCCTGGGATCATGGTGATGGCGCGATTCACTTCATCCCAGTTGTACTCCCGCTTGCCAACGAACTTCCAGTCGAGCAGAAAATTGCCACCACATCTACCACATCACAGACCTTTAATATTGCGTTGGTCACATCTCTGATCATCTCTATTATATCCACGGCTCTGTGAATCGCGCTGTGGGCGGGTGGGATCAATAGGATGGCAAACACCAAAAATAGCTTGAGTCGCATCGTATATTCGCTGTAGAAGTGTTGAAGTTAAATGAAAATGAAGTTCTTCAGATTTCCGCTTACTCAGCCGTCGAAAATGTTTATGCAGTCAAGAAAAAAGAAATATTTCGTTCAGCAGAAAATCGAATTGGATTTGTCCGCGATCGCGACTGTAGTTTCGGCTTTGAATACAATTATTATACATATGTATTTGAAAACTGCAAATCTGCACATATGTAATATACATATGTACATATGTACATATTATCGCTGTCGGAAGAGCGCCGTGCTCAGTATTGCTTTTCATGTATGAGTTAATCCCTCTCTCACACGAGTACCGCAATGTGTCGTTCGCTCTGGCTTTCTCTGCGCTCAGAAAAGACAAGCGCTGGAAGGCAGCGTTGCCAATTTAGCTTATTTAAGGCTAGATCTAGCTTATTTGAAAGCGGAACAGCTTGAAAAATTATGAAAATGCTTATAGCTTTAAATCTAGCCTTTTTTAATTTCACTTTGCTTATTTTTTCCTTTTTATATCCTACATGTATTTTTTGGTATTTTTTAAGACAAATCGAACAAAAAGTATATTTGTAGTACATATTTTGGTGTATCATGGTATTTTAGAATTTATTTATGGTTTATTTTCGTTGAAAAGTTTCGGTCTATACAGAAAATTGGTTGGTGATCGTGAAATGTGTAAATGTGTAAAACATGCCAAAAACAGTTTACAAACAAAACTTTCATCGACAAGCATCGATTTCCTCAAAAATAAAATAATACCGCCTGATGCAAAGATTGATGTCTTGAAAGATGACTTGGATGAATTTGCTGTGTCTTCATTATATATGGGATATTTATTTGAAAAGGAAATTAAAGAGAAAAATTATAATAATGAAGTTAACGAAATCAGAGAGATGTGCAAGGATTTTATAAAGGAGCTAATTATCCAACTCAGAGAAAGGTAAGCTTCAATTGGATTTGATATTAAAAATAAATAATAATCTGATGCTTAATTTCAGACTTCCAGATAATTTTGAGACATTAGAAAAACTTAGAAAATTAGAAAAAACAAAAACATTAGAAAGTTTTTGCAGCAGAAAATGTACTCAAACATAATAAAAATCATAATGATCTCATTTCCATATTGGAACACTTTAACTATAAGAATATAGATGGAATTCTTGCCCAATATGGCAAAATTCAATTAGTCCCTTGGCAAAGTACAGATGACACGATACAATTTTGGTCAGAAGTACTGACTTATAAAGATGCTGGCAAAAACAAGCCTTTTGAAGAAATCGCTTTATTTGCCATTGGCATTTTAAGTCTACCGTGGTCAAATGCTGCTATTGAACGTGTATTCAGTCAAATGAATATTGTTAAGCCCAAGCTAAGGAACAAAATGACCGTTAAATCCTTAAACTCAATATTAAATATAAGGTTTGTTTTAGAAATATTTAATTGTTTCATGAATATGACTAAAATTCTTTTGAATTTTACAGATATGGATTGCGCCGTCATGGAAAATGTTGTCACAACTATCAATTACCGGAGAAATATTTAAATTTAATACGTTCCAGCGATAAATATACCGATTCAAGCAATAGCGAATTGGATGAAATAATAACACAAGTATAAATGTATATATCTATGTGTTGTTTTATTTTAGCCTGTTTTTTACAATTTTTAGCTTGTTCTAGCTTGTATTTTTGTAAAATCTAGCTTATTTTGGCGCTCAAAATCTGGCAACACTGCTGGAAGGAGATGGCAAACGATTGCGTTCTGCACTCTGTCATTGTTATTGTTTTAGCTGACAGAAAAGGAAGATGAGAAATACAACGATACACTGAAAACAATATTTTTAACATAACAGAATGATGCGAGAGGATGAGAGGGCACATGAGAGGGTACACAAATAGTTCGTAATATATGGTAGATACATACATATGTATATTGAAAGATCGTTAGCATAGGAATGAACGGGCACGGGCAGGATCCGTTCCACTTTACATGGCCTGTTATCCAACATTGTAGATAACATTCTCTTTGCAGCGATGTTTCAGCACTAAATGGTTTCCTGGGTGCACTCGTGCGATTCCATTAACAATGGGAATAGCAACAATACAAAACTATTTTTAAAGTTAAGCGCTGGCCACGATAAAGGCAGAAAATGGCAGCAAAAGGAATTGAAAGCATTTAGTTGTGACTTACTGCGGTACGGCGACGACGATGACCGAACGAAAGCCATAAAGGGGAATCCCCACAAAAGGCTGCTAGCCCCGTTGTTGCATTCTGGCTTATGTACGAGTGTGTCTGTATGTGTGTATGCCCGGGATATTTGAGGAAATTTAATACTTTTAGTGCACAAAGCAAAGCTGTTGGCATTGCCATTGCGATAAAGCTAAAAAGTAGCAGAGCACAATTACAAAGGTGATTGCAATTTCTCTCTTTCGTGTTGGGAGAAAAACGGAGAAGAGTTATCCCTGAGTGGGTGCAGCGAGGAAGAGGGAGAAAGAAAAGAATTTGTGTTAATGGATTTCACTTTTTAAGAAATAAATTACTATCTCAGGTCTGCAAAGAAGCCAGTGGCTAGCAAGAGGAAGAACCACCGCAAACAGATTTCTATCCAGCTTGCAAGATTTGATGGGATTTTGATTCATTAGCAAAGGAGCAGACCACATAGTCGGAAAGGAATCGAAAGATCTGCTTATGCACATGCGTCTTCCACCATTACTTCGGTGGAAGTGGAACTCTACTATATTTCGGCAAGTGTTCGTAGTTGCCCAAAGTAAACAGCAATTAAGCGAAACAAAAGCCCGACCGACAGCAAACAGTAATGAATACTCGTATATCAGGGGGAAAAACAGCAAATGCAAATTGTTAATTAAAGAAATGGCATTGTTATGCGCCCAATGTGGCATGTTCCGGGCCAACACCTCAACAGCCCACAGTCCTCGGCTGTGCCCCACAATTACGTGCTGAAAAAACAAAAATTTGGCAAAAACTAAGGGGCAAATGGCCCTGCGACCCAGATGCAGCCCCACTGACATCCATTATGGCAGCCCCGCAGCAACTCAAATGGGGGACAGGGCTGGACAGGCACTCGCTGCTTCTTTTGTGAGAATTATGATTCTCTGGGCTGATGATGACAATGTCGGGAACTGCAACGAACGACTTTCCAATGGGTGCGATTTATAATTTGATTAGCGCATCGCTGAATGCACACGAAAACGAGGGAGCGGCCCTCGTATAATGCCGTCGAATCGCGCTCAAAAGTCAGCCGAGTGCACTCAGCGCGGGATGGAGACGAGAGCGGAAATCGGCACAGAATCTGAATCGGGCACCATTCTCGTCCTTATCCCTCATCTACTTAGAGGCCCAATGCAAAATGGAGCGGGCCATCACACTCCGTTGGCTGACAATGACAAATGATGATGGAGCAGAGGACCAGAGGACATGCCTCGCTCTTTGGATAAAAAGTTCTCTCGCTTTTGGCTTTCCGGCCAAGTGGCACTTTTATTGAGCCTAGGCCTTGTAGGCCCTGATTATCAGTTGTGTTTTGTCCAACGAAGCGAGCATGCCAGAAAAAAACAGACACAAATATCTGGGAAACTGCGAAAAAAGCCATTCACAAATCTCCACCGTTCTAAAGGGTTTTACCCGACCACAGGCACAGACACAAAGGCGGCCAAATTTGCCTGCCATTCATTAAACAATGAACAACAAATCTGAGCTGGGGGCGTGGCCGTGGAGCCTGCCTCCACATAGATAGATTAATGGCCGCAAACAAAGCCGACGAAATCAATTTATTATACGGCCGACAGTTGACCGCAGGAAAAACTGAGAAACCGAAACAAAAGCGGAAGGCTTGCGGGGAACATAACGAGCAAAATGAATTTAATTCTCCAGCAGGGAGGGTTCTCGGAAAGATTAGACTTAGAAATTTGGTATCCTTGGAGGGGAAATCTGCAGAGCAAGCCTATAGCTTAACCTTGCGCAATCCATCGGGAGTGCAGCAGTTGTAAGTGTCATTGATACGACTCAGTCCCAGGCGAGACAGTTCCTCTTGCTCCCACTCGTACTCCTGGTCGAACAGCTCCTGCATTCGCTGGCGTCGCGTCTAGACGATCAACTGCACGGCGGTGCTCAGCTCCAGGCTCATGGGCTTTACCAGATCATTGATGATGGGATTGTTCGAGGAGATTAGCGACGAGTCGCGGCTGTTGAGCAGCGAAAGACTGTGCACGGAGGGAAGCGACGGATAAGCTGCCCAAATGGTTAATCCCCTTAAGTCACTTACAAATCAGCAGGCATCTTTGTATTCCGGATTTTAGCTGGCACTCGAACACGTTTACTCAATATCGAATCGATGAAATACTGTTGTACCCTGTCAGACAATCTTCTCTAAGCCTTCTTGAAGGGTTTTTTTCCCAAGACTGCCAATCAATAAACCACTATCCAACAAATGGTGTAGAGGACTGACACCGAACACTCTAGTGAAGGTCCATCAAATGAGCTACTTAAGAGGAACAGCCACAGGATGGGGATAAGTGAATAAGCAGGTAAGATATAAGTGAGTCCAGGCCATAGAGAAATGTTAATGAAGAATGAAACGATACTAATAAACATCTACCCAGAAGTTGGGCTACAGGAGCTAAAAGCCAGGCACAGCCTCAGTACCCGCTCTAGTAATCCCGAGAGTGGGGCGCACAAGGTGAAGATTGGAAAACGAAATCGTTGCTGGGCCACTTTTGGCCCCGGCTACACTGAGACACTATCAAAGTCATGTTCGATGGGGGGAACAGTCAGGTGTGTAATTGCAATCCGAATTGGTCAAGTGTAACAATGTGAAGACGCCACGCCTGGCCACACTCCGACTCGGAGGGGGGGTTGGGGCGGTGCCACACGCCAGTTACCGTCTCACACCTGCTGCCATCCGGGGGAATCAATTTGATCCTTGAACTTATGCAGCCAGCAAACTGAAACTTGGCATCGCAATGCCTTTGAGGGGGGGCATTGCAGCCGTTTTGGAGAACAAAATCAGATTGCAGATTGCAACTGAAAATGTCACGAGCATCGACACATTTTTTGGAGGCAACTGTGTCTCCCTGTCTCCCTGTGTTCCTTTGTCCCTCTTCCAAAGCCGGGCCAGACCGAGCGGAGACCGAGCGGAGATGTCGTGACATTTGGTTTAGCACAACGCCTGTTTGGGCCCGACATGAAGAAAGGTTATTGCAATAGTCTCCGCCAAAGCAATCAATGGACGCCAGACATGAACTCCCGGGGTGCATGTGTTGGAGCGGATAGCACGGTAAGCACGAATATCACGGAGGGGCAGGACGAACACGGGCATGGGCACCTGCTCTCTTTGCTGCTGCTGCTGCTGCTTCTGCTCTTGCTGTTGGTACACTCTTCGCACTGGGTGGCAGGCCCCATTCATTATGTTGACCACGCTGTCGCATTTTGCTACGTGACATTTTGCTAACTGCCCAGAAAATGGAGCGAATGCCGCTGCCGCACTTGGACCATTGTCATGGCATAGTCCACTCCAGCTGCGACTGCGGCTGCTCGTCAGGGACGGCAATGTCTCGATTACACAGCGGTCTGTCAATCCATCGTTCTCTATGGAAGTTGTTTGCAACAGCGATATATGATCTATTTTCTATAGGTTATTTCGATGTTTCTATAAGAGGGAGGTCCCTTCCTCCATCATTTAATGGGTGCAATGGGCTTGGACTTGACTCAGAATCGTCTGTCCTTTTGGGTAGGTAAGTGTTCTCGTTCCCCGGTGATGTGTGCTGCTGAAATTTATCCAATTTCATTGCCATTACAATATATAAAGTTATGGCAATGTCTCTCCAGAGAATGGCGAATCACAGGCGGAACAGTGCAGAATCCGAGCGAAGAAGTTGCTCGGGATTTGAATCGGAATTGCAGTGGAGTCCGTTTCAAATTGCAAGTAAATAAAGCGTCTGGCAGACAGCAGAAACACCTCCCACGCCAGATTTGAGTTATGGACGTGCTGGGAGCAGGAACCGAAGCGTACACAACACCCGGAACATACTGGAGGCGGGAAGGGAAGGACCTTGGCAGAGGGATCTCTGGCATGGCGATGCGAGGCGGGGCAAAGTAAATGTGCAAGCATTTATTTATGTGGCCTGCTGTGGTGCACTTTAAAGCGCTGCAATTGCCCTGATTCGGGACAATAGTACAAGTCCCGTTGTACAGGACAACAGGAGGACATCCAGTACAAATGACACTGGTAGTTTGGATCCCGCAAAGAATTTGTTGTGAGACTTTCAGTTTGCTTTACAAATTCTAATTTCAAATTGTTCGGAAAACACACAGAATGGCACTTTATCCATCTGCTCTTGAAGTTGCAAAGAAATGTGTGGCAAACACTTTGGGCATTGGAGAAAACTGGCTAAAAGCTCAATTTTATGGTAAACTTTCGGGTCAAGTGAACACCAAGCAATGGACACGAAATGTATACTTAATAAGTACTCCCTACCCCACCAATCTATAAATTTATCAATCGAATTGCTGTTGAATCAAGCCGAAACATTATCCACCTGGTGGCTGGACCTGCAGGAGCCCGACACACCCGAACACGCATTTCAATTTTAATAAGCACTCGACAGAGGGAGAGAGAGAGGTCCTGCTCCTTTTTGGCCTAACTTTAATTAACAACAAAAGTCATGGTCCCTGCAAAACAGCACCAAAACGAGAGCTAAACCTGATGAAAAACCTTAATTTGTGGACAACGAGAGCGGAGCAACAAAAGAGATGACATAAAAAGACACATGAGACCAGAAGCGCAATTCGTATGGCAGTGGGCTTCCAAGGAGCGCACAAAAAGTCGCTACCATGTAGTTTCACTTCCATTTTTGGTCTTTTGGTCCTTTTCCCCATGCTGCATGCGCGTGCGTGTGTGTGTGTGTGTGTGGCACGTCCCTGGCCATCAACAAGGGGTTTTTTATACCCGATACTCAAAATGAGTATTGGGGTACATTAGATTTGTGGTGAAAATGGATGTGTGTAACGTCTAGAAGGAATCGTTTCCGACCCCATGAAGTATATATATGCTTGATCAGCATCAATAGCCGAGTCGATTGAGCCCTGTCTGTCTGTCCGTCCGTCCGTCCGTCCGTCCGTCTGTCCGTCCCCTTCAGTGCCTAGTGCTCAAAGACTATAAAAGCTAGAGCAACGATGTTTTGGATCCAGACTTCTGTGATATGTCACTGCTACAAAAATATTTCAAAACTTCGCCCGCCTACTTCCGCCCCCACAAAAGACGAAAATCTGTGGCATCCACAATTTTAAAGATATGAGAAAACCAAAAACGTAGAATTGTAGAGAATGACCATATCTTTAAGACTGCGGAATCTGAATTGGATCGTATTATTATTATAGCCAGAATCAAGAAAACAATTTTATTTTTTCTCGCCCTGTCTCTCTCTAACACACACGTAGCATAGGCGGCTTTGCTTAGAGAAAAACATTAGCGCCTAGATCTCAGAGACTACAAAAGCTAGAGCAACGCCTAGTGCTCAAAGACTATAAGAGTGAGAGCAACGATGTTTTGGAACCAGACTTCTGTGATATGTCACTGCTACAAGAATATTTCAAAACATTGCCCCGCCCACTTCCGCCCCCACAAAGGGCGAAAATCTGTGGCATCCACAATTTCGACGATACGAGAAAACGCAGAATCGTAGAAGATGGCTATATCTTCTAGAGTGCAAAATCTGAACCAGATCGTATAATTATTATAGCCAGAATCAAGAAAACAATTTCATTTTTTCTCGCCCTGTCTCTCTCTAACACACACGTAGCATAGCCGGCTTTGCTTAGAGTAAAACATTATCGCCTAGATCTCAGAGACTATAAAAGCTAGAGCAACCAAATTTGGTATCCACACTCCTAATATATCGGACCGAGACGAGTTTGTTTCAAAATTTCGCCACACCCCCTTCCGCCCCCGCAAAGGACGAAAATCTGGGGATATTCAAAAATCTCAGAGACTATTAAGGCTAGAGTAACCAAATTTGGTATCCGCACTCCTGTTAGATCTTACTATAAAACGTGTATCTCAAAACTTCACCCCACCCCCTTCCGCCCCCACAAAGGACGAAAATCTGTTGCATCCACAATATTGAGGATACGAGAAAACTAAAAACGCAGAATCATAGATAATGATCATATATATCAGATTGCTGAATCTGGATCAGATCAGATCATTTCTATAGCCAAAAGGAACAAATCAATTTGCACTGGCTACGCAGCACCCGACGTCACGCTCAGACTGATTTTCTGTCTCTCTCGCACGCACTCCTTGTCGTGTCGTTTAATATTAGCGGCGTCTGCCGGAGGAGAGCCATACTGACTTAGTATCGGTCTGCTGCGGTCTCCGCAGCAACTCACAACGTTCCCCTTCGTTTTATATGTTCTTGTAAAAGTAAAATTAAAGAACAAAACTTTTACGCAAGTCTGATTTCAGTTCTATCATATCTTTTCGGTGAACTTTGTATTACAATTCCCCTGCCATGGCAAAATTAGGAAAGGTTTTTTTAGGTTCTTATACAGAAATGTCCGATTACTGATCGGTGATCGCTGATCATGCCTGAGCCGCTCCAATCGTTCGTTGCAAGAGAGCGCCAACTGACGGCATGGCCATAAATGAAGCCGTCTGCCCCGGAGTGCGTTCAGTATGGTGAACATTATTGGAACGTGAAGAACAGAGCATTTTCAGTTTATTTCGACTGCGAACAGTGGAGAGTACATATGTATGTATATACGTGATCGCAGGTAGAATTTTGAGCGGCGTCAACGTTATGATTATTTGAAGCTGCTGACAGAGGGCGATCGTTGAACTGGGACGTGACTGCAGTCGATCGAAAAACCGGTAACCGGGGTACCAGCGCACTCAAGTCGAATGTCTAATACGGTTTTAAGGCCCGAATGAACCAACATGTGCCACTTTTGGGGCAGAAGCCCAGCAAAGACATGTATTGCATCTGGAAGGAACTAAAGAACCAATCCTCGTCTTCAGGATCAGTGCCGTCTGGACCGGACAGCTCCCTGCGCAATGCGATCTTATAAGAGGCTACGGGAATCTTTTGGTGGTCAGGCACTTGGAGCCCAGTCTCCACCAGCTCATCCGGCTTAGGCGCCAAACAGCGCAGCAACACAATCTCCAGGTGCACGTGCAAGAAGCTTCTGCCATCGTCGCATTCTTTCGTCTTCAAATGTACGGGTTTCGATAGCTCTAAGCCCTCTGGTCCCATCAGGTTGGCGTACACACTTTCCCTCTGGGCGATTCCGTACATGGTCAGGGAGAATTCCTCCGTGCAGAAGCTTCGAATGCGCTTCCAGTCTATGCGACACACTGCCTCCAGCATCGCGAGGGTTGCCTGACACGTTCCCTCCAGGAATTCCTCTGCGCTGAAGTTCGGCCCGAGGAGGTAGCGCAGCCTCCACAGGAGGTAGCGCTCCTGGAGATATATCCGAGCCAGGTTCAGGTGGTCCTTGAGCTGGCTCATCTTTACAGGTGGCTCGTGGCTAAGCTGTCGGCAGCACGGGGCCGGGGTTGGGGTAAATGGTTGCTTCCCTGCAAGAATAATTTTGGTGGGGGCACGTAGATCATTTAGGAACATTTTGGGGACAATTATTAAAGACTATATCAGTGGGAATCCTGTATGTAAGTATGTTTGACTGACTGTATGTTCTCCCAGTTTCATTGCCACAGCATGCTTGGATCTACATCCATTTACTGCCTCCTTTTACTGCTGATGCCTTCTGCCAGCCTGGCTGTCTACGATCACTATCGCCTGCCCATCGCCCTGGAGCCACAGCACTATGATATACGCATCCTGACCCACCTGAATGCCTCCGACCTGCGCTTCGAGGGGGCTGTGAGGATCGATCTGCTTGTCCTCCAGCCCACTAGAAACATCACGATGCATGCGCGGAATTTGCGGATAGACAAGTCTGGCATTTCGCTTACTGGTGGAGGGGAGAGGCAGTGCCTCACCGACATGGATATCGAGCTGAACGAGGTATACGACTACTACACGCTGCACCTGTGTAGGGATCCGGAGTTGGGGCAGACCTACCAGCTGACGATGCACTTTGAGTCGTCGCTGAATGCAACAGAGTCAGGCTACTACAACAGCTCCTACACGGACGCGGCATCCCAAGAGAAACAGTAAGTATTGCGGATCTTTGACAAACGATGGCCGGTTTCCTGATCACACGTTTCATTCATTAGTTACTTGGCAGTCACACAGTTCTCTCCGACGTTTGCCCGCCAGGCGTTTCCCTGCTTTGATGAACCCTCATGGAAGGCCACTTTTAACGTGACCCTGGGCTACCACAAACGCTACACGGGCCTCAGCAACATGCCGATCCTTCAGTGCCGACAGCAGTAAGTATACGATCATACTGATCCACTAAGCCTCTCTCTTCTTTTCATCGTCTCAGTGAAAGCCTCCGTGACTATGTCTGGTGCGAGCACGAACAACTGTCGAGGACATCCACCTACCTGGTGGCCTATGCGGTCCACGATCTGACCAACGCGGCCACCGTGCAGAGCGACACCAAGAACAGGGTGATCTTCCGCAATTGGTTGCAGCCCAAGGCGGTGGATCAGGCCAACTTCTCCATCGCCATGGCCCCAAGAGTTATCGGCTACTTTGAGGATCTCTTTCGGCTGGACTTTCCGCTGAGAAAGATCGACCAGCTGGCAGCGCCCACCCACAGGTTCTCGGCCATGGAGAACTGGGGACTGGTCACCTTCAAAGAGGCCAAGTTCGTGCACAGCCCGAATGATCTGCAGGTGGCAAGGGATGGCAAGGCCAAGACGTTGGCCCACGAGTATGCGCATCAGTGGTTTGGCAACCTCGTGACCATGAAATGGTGGAACGATCTCTGGCTGAAGGAGGGCCCATCCACGTACTTCGCCTATCTGGCCGTGCAGCCCGATTGGGGTTGCGGCGAGCGATTTATAGGCGAGGACTTGGAACGTTTCTTTCTTCAGGATTCGGCCAGCCCGGCGCGCGCCATTTCCCGAGAGGTGAAGGATCCTGCGCAGATCCTCGGGCAGTTCTCAGAGTACGTCTATGAGAAGGGCGCCCTGATCATGCGCATGCTGCACAAGATGATCGGCGAGGAGGCCTTCTTGCTGGCCATTCGCTCCTATATCTCCGTACACTCCTTCGGGAATGTGGAGCAGGCTCATCTGTGGCAGTCCATGCAGGCGGCAGCCGTGGAGGAGAAGGTGCTACCCCCTGACTTCAATCTTGGTCGAGCCATGGACTCGTGGACGCTGCAGGGGGGCTATCCACTGGTCACCGCTGTTCGGGACTACGAAACGGGCAGCGTGAGCCTCAATCAAACGAGATTTTACCTGGAGAAAGGCCTGAGGGGAGGCGCCAGAGGCCAGAGGGGAGGCAACTGCTGGTGGGTGCCGCTGAGCTTTGTCTCCCAAAACCATCCCGACTTTGAGCGCCCTCGTCCCCAGTCTTGGCTGGAGTGTCCCACTTCTGCACACACAGTGAAACTACCCCTCAGTACAGCACGCAATGAGTGGTTCATTCTGAATCCCCAGGTCAGTGTCATCTATCGGGTGAACTATGACGAGCACAATTGGAGGATGATCATCAGTACTCTGGCAGATGATTCAAGCTTTGGGGGCATCCCCGTGTACAACAGAGTCCAGCTAATGGATGATCTGATGGCCTTGGGTGAGGGAAAACTCCTCAGCTACGACTGGGCCTTCGAACTTTTCGAGTATCTGCAGAGGGAGGAGGAGTTCCTGCCCTGGAAGAGAAGCCTCTTAGACCGCCTTGGAACGTTATTGAGTGGTCGGCAGGCAACAGAGTTCAAGGTAGGCTCGAAGGTGGTCATTTTAGGACTTTATTCTATCACCGTTTCTTCCAGGTTTACATGGCAAAGCTCCTCACAGCGCCATATAGCCGCCTGCCCAAGCTGGTCGCCATCACGAGTATGTCCTCGACCATCAGGGAGGTGTCCTTAATGCGGCTGATCTACGCTCACGCCTGTCGCTACCGCGTGGACGACTGCGTGCCCCAGGCCAGGCAGGCCTTTTTGCGAGATTCAAATGGTTTCCTGGAGCTTTCCGCCGACTTGCAGGAGGTGGCCTACTGCACCGCCATCCAGCAGGGCAGCGAAGCGGACTTCCCGCATGTGATGCAGCTCTTCAGGAACTCGGCTCTTGGATGCTGCCGCAACATCAGTCTGCTGGGGGAGTTCCTCGACTACACGCTCCAGTCGGAGAAAGAAGAAGTCAGCGATTGCTACTTGCTGGCCGTGAAGACCGCATTGACACGTGAGCACGTGGCCATCGAGGCGGCCGACCACATTCTGTCCCACGCCAAAAGACTCACGTAAGTTGGGGGTAAATTAAGCCAAAAGAAAACCGAATAATTGATGACAGCGAAAAGTTCAAGAAACGGCAGCTGACGAGCCTCCTGCAGACCCTGGCTGGAAATCTGCACAGACCCAAAGATTCGGCAAGACTGAAGGACTGAAGGAGCAATTGAAGGACCTGAACCAGTTCGAGGAGCCCCTCCAGAAAGCCCTCGATATGGTCAAGGTGAACCAGCAATGGCAAAGGGATTGTTCCGGCGATTTCAGCCAGGCTCTGGGGAGGCATATCTAAGAACCATACACAGCCCATGTCCAATAAACGGGGAAACGGGGTCCAATAAACGTGGGCACTGGATCAGGAGATGAACAATGGGAAAAAGTTGTCCCCGCCATTTACTTATCCCTTTTGTTTGGCTTGGAGCTACTCCATCGACGGCTGCCAATTAGTGAAATTAATCGTTTGCAATTGATGTGCCAAAGGGATAAATGGATGGCACTGGCAACAGGAGACGAGACTTAGGGCATCAATCAGTTGAAAGTATCTGTCAGCTTCTACTATTATGAGGGCATTGTGCAATCTTGTATCAATTACATATCACAATGCATTTGACAACGGATCCCGGCTACTACTGCGCGTATAAGCAGGCAATTAGGAACAATTGACTGAACTAAATGGATATAGATTGACATTGAAGGGATTCCTGCCCAAAGAGATAATTGTAGATTCGGTAATCCTAGAGGAGTCCTACTGCCAACGCTTTAAAGCAAATGCCTTCGAGTACTCATTGGAAAACCATTGATGATGAAACCACAAAGAGAATCGTTGGGCATACATATGTAAGCCAATAAAAGTTCGAGTATATGTACAGTGTACACACTACATGCATATGTGTACATAGTTTCTTCATTGCATTCATAAATGCAAATGAAAAGTGGCGCTGTCCTGTCAAATAAATTAACGCTATTAATGCTTGTTAAAATTGGTCTGATACATTGGTCTGATACCAATTTGTTTTGCAAATAATAGTAAATAAATAAATAATAAAATGGAATACGCTGTGGTCTGTGCCAAAAAAAGCTGTAAGAAGCAGATCATCCACGATCAGCCGAATGTCCCCTGCTGGCTCTGCGACAGCGTAGTGCACGCAAAATGCGCTGGATTTTCTGGCCTCGTGAGTGATGCTATAGCCAAACTTGCATTACAGTTGCGAGGCATGCCGTGCGGTGGAGAAAGACATGGTGGCTTTCATGAGGCAGACGCGGAGTGGCCTTAAGGAGCTGACCGTTGGTTTTAAAAACCAATACGATCGGCTCCTAGCCATGGAGGCTCAGTTTAGCGGTTTAAAACTGCTGAATGAGTCTCCGAGGCGCAAAAAGGTCACTCCGCGGGATCTGCAATTGCCAACCGTCACTCAGCCGTGCGCCGCCGAAAAACTGACTCCGACCACTCCAAGTGTGCAGCAGTTGATCTCGTTTGCCACTCCAAGGGCAACGACAGCTGCTGGCGATGCAGATTCGGTAGCCGAATTCATCGCCTCGGAGAATGTGCAGCCAAGTACGTCTGCAGCGTCCGTGGTGTCCGTAAGTTCGCTAGTTGTCCCGTCTATCCCGATCCCACCAGTAAATAGACGTTCCGGACCTCCGGATATTGCCACCACAGGTACTAGGCCTGTGGTGACTAAACCACTGGTGGGAGTCCCACCAAAACGACAAGTTTTTGTTTCACGGCTGGCCCCTGACCTCACATCTAATGATGTAATTGTAATTTTGTAATTTTATTCAAAGCAAAATAAAAGCCGTGGGCTTAAAGGTGGAGAAATTTAACTTCTCTTATGCCAGGGAGATAGCCTCGTTTAAGATAAGCATCTCCCCAACTCAATTTGACACCATTTGCTCCGCCAAATTTTGGCCGGAGCATTTGGTGGTGAAGGAGTTTAAGGCTAAGAAGAAGAATAGGCCCCCCATATCCCTTCCAAATCTTTCCAGTGTGCCACCCTCAACCTCAACTTCCTCTTCCTCAACTTCCCGTCTTGCTTCCACCTTTCCAAAAAACTAACTTCTCTTTTAGTAACCTATCAGAATGTAAGAGGCTTGCGTAGTAAGCTCAGCATTCTTTTCCGGGATAGTGTTGCATTTACTTCCCACGTTATTGTGTTTACTGAAACCTGGTTAAAGCCGGACATTCTTAGTTCCGAGGTTTTGGCAGGTCGGTACACAACTTTTAGAAAGGACCGTTCGTCTCGACGTGCAGGGGGGTTATAATTGCAGTGGACTCTTACTTCACGTCGGAACACTTCACAGTCCAAGTTCAACAGGAACTGGAATTCCTGTGTGTAAAACTGATTCTTCCCGCTTTCGCTATATTCATTACTTGCTCGTATATCCCACCTTCTTCGGATATTTCAATTTATGAGCAGCACTTGTCCGCTTTAACCGCTGTTTCTTCCTCGCTATTTGATAAAGATCGTATGATAGTTCTTGGTGACTTCAACTTGCCAGGAACTGTTTGGTCTTCGGTAAACGAGTCTAGTATCCTAGTGCCCATGTCACGACATGACTTTGTTGACGGCTTGCTTGACCTATCCCTGTCTCAAGTCAACCATGTGAAAAATTCCTTGGGTCGATTGCTTGATCTGTGCTTTGTATCGGATCCGAACATAGTGTTGTTAACCCGAGCCCTTCCGCTCACTATACCTGAAGACGCCTACCACCCTACTTTCGAGGTGTCGCTAGATATAGGACCAACTGTATTGGATCGGTCGAGTAGGCTGCCCGAACGTGTCCGCTGCTTTCGTAAAGCCGAGTTTGCGAAGCTTAATAACCTCATTAGGGATTTTGATTGGTCCGCTTTGTACTTGTGCACTGATATCATAAAAGGCACAAACATTTTTATACCCGATACTCAAAATGAGTATTGGGGTATATTAGATTTGTGGTAAAAGTGGATGTGTGTAACGTCCAAAAGTATATATATTCTTGATCAGCATCAATAGCCGAGTCGATTGCGCCATGTCTGTCTGTCCTCCTGTCCGTCGGTCCGTCTGTCCGTCTGTCCGTCCCCTTCAGCGCCTAGTGCTCAAAGACTATAAGAGCGAGAGCAACGATGTTTCGGATCCAGACTTCTGTGATATGTCACTGCTACAAGAATATTTCAAAACTTTGCCCCGCCCACTTCTGCCCCCACAAAGAGCGAAAATCTGTGGCATCCACAATTTCGACGATACGAGAAAACTAAAAACGCAGAATCGTAGAAGATGACTATATCTTCTAGAGTGCAAAATCTGAACCAGATCGTATAATTATTATAGCCAGCATCAAGAAAACAATTTCATTTTTTCTCGCCCTGTCTCTCTCTAACACACACGTAGCATAGGCGGCTTTGCTTAGAGTAAAACATTAGCGCCTAAATCTCAGAGACTATAAAAGCTAGAGCAACCAAATTTGGTATCCACACTCCTAATATATCGGACCGAGACGAGTTTGTTTCAAAATTTCGCCACACCCCCTTCCGCCCCCGCAAAGGATGAAAATCTGGGGATATTCACAAATCTCAGAGACTATGAAGGCTAGAGTAACCAAATTTGGTATCCGCACTCCTGTTAGATCTCACTATAAAACGTATATCTCACAATTTCGCCCCACCCCCTTCCGCCCCCACAAAGGACAAAAATCTGTTGCATCCACAATATTGAGGATACGAGAAAACTAAAAACGCAGAATCATAGATAATGATCATATATATCAGATTGCTGAATCTGGATCAGATCAGATCATTTCTATAGCCAAAAGGAACAAATCAATTTGCACTGGCTACGCAGCACCCGACGTCACGCTCAGACTGATTTTCTGTCTCTCTCGCACGCACTCCTTGTCGTGTCGTTTAATATTAGCGGCGTCTGCCGGAGGAGAGCCATACTGACTTAGTATCGGGTATAACTGTAGAGTTGCGGTGTCCCCAGCAACTCACAACGTTCCCCCTCGTTTACAATGCTCTTGGCACATTTTTATACCCGATACTCAAAATGAGTATTGGGGTATATTAGATTTGTGGTAAAAGTGGATGTGTGTAACGTCCAGAAGGAATCGTTTCCGACCCCATAAAGTATATATATTCTTGATCAGCATCAATAGCCGAGTCGATTGAGCCATGTCTGTCTGTCCGTCTGTCCGTCTGTCCGTCCGTCCGTCTGTCCGTCTGTCCGTCCCCTTCAGCGCCTAGTGCTCAAAGACTATAAGAGCTAGAGCAACGATGTTTTGGATCCAGACTTCTGTGATATGTCACTGCTACACAAATATTTCAAAACTTCGCCCCGCCCACTTCCGCCCCCACAAAGGACGAAAATCTGTGGCATCTACATTTTTAAAGATAGTATAAAACTAAAAGCGCAGAATCGTAGAAGATGACTATATCTTCTAGAGTGCAAAATCTGAACCAGATCGTATAATTATTATAGCCAGAATCAAGAAAACAATTTCATTCTTTCTCGCTCTGTCTCTCTCTAACACACAGGTTTCATGGTCGGTTTTGCCAATTGCAAAATATTAGTTCAAGGATCTCAGAACCTATAAGAGCCAGAGCAACCAAATTTGGTATCCACACTCCTGTGATATCGGACCTTGACCGTTTCGTGTCCAAATTTCGCCACACCCCCTTCCGCCCACGCAAAGGACGAAAATCTGGGGCATTCCCAAATCTCAGAGACTTTTAAGGCTAGAGTAACCAAATTTGGTATCCGCACTTCTGTTAGATCTCACTATAAAACGTATATCTCAGAATTTCGCCCCACCCTCTTCCGCCCCCACAAAAGACGAAAATCTGTTGCATCCACAATATTGCACATTCGAGAAAACTAAAAACGTAGAATCATAGATAATGACCATATCTATCAGATGGCTGAATCTGGATCAGATCAGATCATTTTTGTAGCCAAAAGGAACAAATCAATTTGCAGTGGCTACGCAGCCCCCGACGTCACGCTCAGACTGATTTTCTGTCTCTCTCGCACGCACTCTTTGTCGTGTCGTTCAATATTAGCGGCGTCTGCCGGAGAGAGCCATACTGACTTAGTATCGGGTATAACTGTAGAGTTGCGGTGTCCGCAGCAACTCACAACGTTCCACATCGTTCGATTCTTGTGTCCCGATTTCTTGTCCGACTAGATCTGGAAAACCCCCTTGGTTTACCAAAGAGTTATCCAGTCTAAAAAACTTAAAATCAAGACTTTATAAAAAATTTCAAGAAGTGGATCTCCTACTTCTCACTCTCGCTATGTATTAGCTCGGTCAAACTTTTCAGTTCTTAATGCTCAATGCTATAAGAACTACCTATCTCGATGCAGGATACGTTTTTCTCAGGACCCTAAACAGTTTTACAGCTTCGTAAACAGTAAGAGTAGAACGTCCGCACACCCATCCTCGCTATCATTTTGTAATACGTCGGCAAATAATGATCCGGCAATTGCCGATCTTTTTGCCCAATTCTTCCAAACCACCTATTCTGAGGAAAGCTACTCTGGTCATCCGTACCCATACGGTTTACCGAGGTCGAACGGCATTTTCAGTCCCTTGTTAAATGAATGTTCCCTACTTCATGATCTTCGACTAGTTAAGCCGGTGTTTTCACCGGGTCCAGACGTGGTTCCAGGTTGTGTACTCAGGTACTGCGCCGAGGCTCTGTGTGGACCTTTGCTTAAACTGTTCACCCTGTCCATTGATTCTTCTTGCTTCCCCCGATCTGGAAGGAATCGTTTATAATTCCTCTCCATAAAAAAGGTAGCAAGTCTGATGCAAAAAATTATAGAGGTATAGCAAAGTTATCCGCTATTCCTAAAATGTTTGAGAAGGTTTTAACTCCGCACTTGCAACATCTCTGCAAGTCACTTATATCTCCAACTCAGCATGGATTTATAAGGCGGCGATCAACCACCACGAACTTGTTAGAGTTTACCTCTTTCATTATTAAAGGCTTTCAATGTAACTTACAGACGTATGTTATTTACACCGACTTTAGTAAAGCATTCGACTCTGTAAACCATTCCCTTTTAGCGCATAAACTTGACCTTTTAGGGTTTCCGCCCAACCTCCTGAGATGGATTTCTAGCTATCTTTGTTCTAGGTCTCAAAGAGTCCTCTTCAAAAACTCCCTCTCTTTACCAGTAAAGGTTTCTTCGGGAGTACCACAAGGCAGCCATCTAGGCCCCTTACTCTTCACACTCTTTACCTACAGTATTAACATACTCTCGAGTACTTATGTATGCGGATGATGTTAAACTCTGTGTCCAGTACAAGGACATTTCATTTCATTCTCGCTTGCAATCCGATCTCAATAACTTTCAGTCATGGTGTTGTGCAAACTTGTTACACCTTAATGCCTCGAAATGCAAAGTTATGACATTTCATCGTTCTAGCCCTTTGTTGGCTCCCTACACCATATTTGGTGGTTCTCTTGAGAGAATTACCCTGGTGGATGATCTGGGTGTTATGTTAGACCCCAAGTTAAAGTTTTCCGAACACATTTCTACCATGGTAACTAAGGCCATGGGCGTGCTTGGGCTTATAAAGAGGTGGTCAAAGGAATTTGACGACCCCTATATAAAAAAGACTCTCTATACCTCGCTTGTTCGTCCGATCTAAGAATACGGCTCCTGTGTATGGTGCCCTCAGTACAAAGTACAGCAGGACCGTATAGAATCAGTACAGAAAAACTTTTTATTCTTTGCTCTGCGGGGCCTTAACTGGGATGCGGGTGTAAGACTCCCATCTTACTCTAGTAGACTACTATTAGTAAACCTCCCATCCTTAGTTAACCGTAGAAAAATGCTTGGTGTGATATTTATGCACAACTTGATTAGGGGTGACATAGACAGCCCTGATCTGTTGAGCCGCATAAAATTCACGATTCCTATTAGACTGACTAGAAATTTTATACCGTTGTTCCTTCCACTTTGTAGATCGAATTATTCCTTGCATGAACCGTTTAGGGTCTTATGCTCGGATTATAATTCCCTCTACCATATTATATCCACCACTAATTCTCTTCCTCTTATTAAATTATTAATCCTTACACACCTTTCTATTAATTAGTAACTGTAGTGGTATTTGTATTTTGATTGCATGCTTAGTTTCTTAGTAAGTTTAGTACTAATTTTCCTCGAATGTTAGTCAAATAGCTATCTTTCTTGCATGTTCGCGTTTGGTTCGGCTACGCACCGCGCGTCATGCGGCAGCGCCCCTCGGTCGGTTGGGCGGGAGGAGGGCTGCGTTTTGCCTGGGATCCGCGCGTAACAGCCTTCTGCTGGTGTCACACGGGCCACTTGACGGTGCAGTAACTGCATCGCCTCTTGAAAGATGCAGTCATTGCATGTCAACGTCCAAAGTAAAAGCGGTTATTAAATTAATTAAATGTGATGTCAGCTGGACGTGTGTGCGCTCTGTGGCACAGTGTACGAGCGGGAGTACGACTCTGAGCACACACGGATGCGAGTACGGACGCGGACTATTGTATTTTAAATATTTATGCTGGACATTGGCATTTTAGCGCTACTTTTTGCTTATTTATTTTTCACAAATTAATTGAATTGGAGCGTCGCGAGCGGAGTGGCAGCTTAATATCGTTCACCTGTCAAATTAGTTGCCACAGGCACCAGACATCAGACATCCATGAAATTGTTATGGAAATAGCCGTCGAAAACGGTCAAACACCACATCCAAGTCGGGCACAGACCACCACAGGACATTTCTAGCTGCCCTACTCCTTTGGAGCTCCCATTAACAATCGATATATTTGCATTGGCCCCAGCCGCAGCCGCGGCCCCAGCCCCAGCCTTGGGAGGGGTCATGCAAGCAATTTGTGGGCAAAGTTTTATGTTTGGTTAGCCCTTTGCTTTGTCTGCTGCCCCAAGGGCAGGAGGAGCTTGAGTGCAGGAGACAGAAGACAGGACTGCAGCTCCTTCGATCCCCCGACTTGCCTGCAGTTTGTGGCTCCTTCCGATGCCGGCTGCAGCTTAGCATAAAATCAAATTTCGTTCTTTAATTAATATGCATTCAGTATCGGGGCCAGAACAAGGATCAAATTATGTAATAGCCGCATTAAAATTGAATTTCTCGAATGCGTGCCTCGTGGATAGTCGTAGCTCTCTCCATCTATATCTATATCTATGCTTGTGTGTTTTTTCATACCCGATACTCAAAATGAGTATTGGGGTATATTAGATTTGTGGTAAAAGTGGATGTGTGTAACGTCCAAAAGGAATCGTTTCCGACCCCATAAAGTATATATATTCTTGATCAGCATCAATAGCCGAGTCGATTGAGCCATGTCTGTCTGTCCGTCTGTCCGTCCGTCCGTCTGTCCGTCTGTCCGTCCCCTTCAGCGCCTAGTGCTCAAAGACTATAAGAGTGAGAGCAACGATGTTTTGGACCCAGACTTCTGTGATATGTCACTGCTACAAGAATATTTCAAAACTTTGCCCCGCCCACTTCCGCCCCACAAAGGGCGAAAATCTGTGGCATCCACAATTTCGACGATACGAGAAAACTAAAAACGCAGAATCGTAGAAGACGACTATATCTTCTAGAGTGCAAAATCTGAACCAGATCGTATAATTATTATAGCCAGCATCAAGAAAACAATTTCATTTTTTCTCGCCCTGTCTCTCTCTAACACACACGTAGCATAGCCGGCTTTGAGTAAAACATTATCGCCTAGATCTCAGAGACTATAAAAGCTAGAGCAACCAAATTTGGTATCCACACTCCTAATATATCGGACCGAGACGAGTTTGTTTCAAAATTTCGCCACACCCCCTTCCGCCCCCGCAAAGGATGAAAATCTGGGGATATTCACAAATCTCAGAGACTATTAAGGCTAGAGTAACCAAATTTGGTATCCGCACTCCTGTTAGATCTCACTATGAAACGTATATCTCAAAGTTTCGCCCCACCCCCTTCCGCCCCCACAAAGGACGAAAATATGTTGCATCCACAATATTGAGGATACGAGAAAACTAAAAACGCAGAATCATAGATAATGATCATATATATCAGATTGCTGAATCTGGATCAGATCAGATCATTTCTATAGCCAAAAGGAACAAATCAATTTGCACTGGCTACGCAGCACCCGACGTCACGCTCAGACTGATTTTCTGTCTCTCTCGCACGCACTCCTTGTCGTGTCGTTTAATATTAGCGGCGTCTGCCGGAGGAGAGCCATACTGACTTAGTATCGGGTATAACTGTAGAGTTGCGGTCTCCGCAGCAACTCACAACGTTCCCCCTCGTTTTATATTTATATACCTATTTATTTGCTCTATAATATATACTATACAATTTATATTTAACTTAATTTAACGGACAAGAGTACTGTTGGGACTAGGGGCCCCGCGGACTGCGGTACTGCCGCAAAGCATTGCTTCGCAGTGGCGTGGATACCTACTCCGTCTGCTCCTTCCGCCTTCTCTCCAAGGACCTAAGCGTTCGCATCACGCTAGAGGCGAACTCCGCGGCCGCTTCCCACACCTTCGGGTCTGCCAGCATCAGCGCCACCAGAGTCTCGGTGCTGACCCTAGACCCTGCTGCTGTCTCCAATGTCTGACGCTCGAGGTCAAACCTGTGGCAGTCGAAGAGGACGTGGCGAGCGTCCTCCTCTACGCCTGTGCCACACTCGGGGCACCAGTCCTCTGTCTCGTGGCCGAAGCGCTTGAGGTAGCCGCGGAAGCAGCCATGTCCGCTCAGTGCCTGGGTAAGGTAGAAATCCACCTGGCCGTGCTTCCTTTCAACCCAGCATGCTATGCTTGGGATGAGGGTGTGGGTCCAACGGCCTTTGGGTGAGTGGTCCCATCGAGTCTGCCATCTGTCCATGCTGGTCCTTCTGGCGGGGTCCTTTATTTCTG
Organism: Drosophila miranda; assembly: GCF_003369915.1. Taxonomy (NCBI): domain Eukaryota; kingdom Metazoa; phylum Arthropoda; class Insecta; order Diptera; family Drosophilidae; genus Drosophila; species Drosophila miranda. The sequence goes on from NW_022881603.1 coordinate 28,015,087, forward strand.
CTTTGGAGCGTACCTCGGCTGCACTGTCCATCATGGCATCATGGATCTCCTTCCTCTCCCTTATCAGCTCCCTGAGCGGAACTTGCCCGGCAATGACTAACGCAGCTTCGTCTGAGATGGTCCGGAACGAGCACGCGATCCTAATGGCGCACAGACTGTACGTTGCCTCCACTCCTCGCATGTAGTTCCTCACCTTCGCGGCTTCTGCCCACACCAGTGCGGCGTAGAGCATCTGCGACGTCACGACGCTCGTCAGCAGTTTCCTCGTTGCCTGCTTTTGCCCTCTGGTGTTTAGCAGCATCCTGGATAGCGCTCTTTGAAGGACAGGCGCGTGTCGATGAGGACTCCTAGGTACTTGATGGACCTCTGCGATTGGATCGCGGTCCCACCAACCTGCACTCTGGCGGTCTCGACCACTTTACGGCTGGATATCAGGACCGCCTCCGTTTTTTGGGCCGCCAGCTCCAGCCCCGCGGCGGCTAGCCACGCCTCAACGGCTTGTATGGCGACGTTGGCAAGCTCCTTCACTGCGGCAAGTTCCTTCGCTACCGCCACTATTGCGACGTCGTCAGCGAAACCCCCAGGTTAGTGTTGGCTGGCATCGGGAGCCGTAGGAGCCCGTCGTACATGGCGTTCCAGAGCAGAGATCCCAAAACGGAGCCCTGCGGGACTCCGGCTGAGACTTCGTATGCCCTAGAGCCCTGACACGTGTCCATTGTCAGCACCCTATTGCTGAAATAGCTGCGCGCTATATTCAGTAGGTAGCCCGGGATGTTGAAGGACCTCAGTGCCTCCAGCGTCCGGGTCCAGTCGGCCGAGTTGAAGGCGTTCCTTATGTCCAGTGTCACCACCAGACAATAGGACTTGGTTCCGCCTCTCCACCTAGTCCCAACAATGGCTTCCTCCGCCGTTTGTACGACCCTCAAGATGGCGTCCAGCGTCGACCTCCCTTTCCTGAACCCGTATTGGTTCTGGGAGAGACCGCCTGCTGCTTCGATGGCTGCGCGCAGCCTCGCACCGATCACCCTTTCGAAGACCTTTCCCATGGAGTCCAGAAGGCAGATGGGCCTGTAGGAAGAGGCCACCCCTGGCGGCTTGCCCGGCTTGGTTAATAGTAGCAGCCGTTGCCTTTTCCACCTCTCGGGGAATGTCCCCTCCTGGAGGCATTTGTTGAAAAGGCCCGCAACTTCCCTCGGGAGTAGAAGAAGTGCCAGTTTCAGCGCGCTGTTGGGGATCGCATCCGGACCCGGAGCCTTCCTAGGTATCAGGTTTCTGCCTGCCTGCAACACCTCGGCTTCCGTAACCTCGCAGATGTCGCTCGGGCTATGCTCGAACCGCAGGGAGCTAGGGATCTGCCGTCCTCGAGGAAACAGTGCGCTGACTATTCCCTCCAGTGCCTCTGGATCTGTTGGGGCTTTGCTGCCCGCGTTCAGCCTCTTCACCACCATCCTGTACGCGCCTCCCCAGGGGTCCTATTCGGCGGCATCACACAGCTTAAGGAAGCATTCCCTCTTGCTGTTCCTTATGGCGGTCTTCAGATCCTTCCTCGCCGCTTTGTAGGTCTCGCTGCATCGGGACAAGCGCGGTGTGCCTCTGGCTCGCTGGAGCAGCCTTCTGGCCCGGTGGCAGGTTCTACGGAGAACCGCAATCGCTTCGCTCCACCAGAAAACTGGATCCTTGTGCTTCCGGAACGTCCCTCTCGGTAGCATGCTCTGGTCGCAGGCGCCTTCAAGTGCGTCCGCCAATTTGGTCGCCATATCGTTGGCTCCGTCTGCATCGTTTGCAGAATAGCTCTCAAGGGCGCTTGCGAAGGCTTGGGCCCTCAGCGTGTCCTGGCGGTACGCCTTCCCATGCCGGAACGGGGTACCTCTCGATCGGGCAAGGGTGCCCAGGGTGCATAGTATGGCCTCGTGGTCGCTGGCAGTGTATACGTCGCTGATCCTCCATCGGGCGTGCCGGGCCAGCGTGCTGCTGGCATAGGTGAGATCGATGATCGACCCTACACCTGCCCTGCTGAAAGTGTGTTGGGACTATCGTTCAGAAGGACGACGTCCAGAGAGGCAAAAGCCTCCAACACCGTGCGGCCTCTGGCGTTTGTACGGGAGGACCCCCATTCCAGGGCCCAGGCGTTGAAGTCGCCTCCGACTACGACGTTGTTCCGTCCTCGCAGATCGCAGCTCAGCTCGTCCATAATGCGGCTGAAAGTCTCCAGTGAGAGGCTGGGTGCCAGGTAGCAGCTGTAGAACCATATGCCGCCAACATACCCTCGGACGAACCCGTCTGCCGACTTGGTGTCGCGCAATTGTGGCGCGTCGACGCCACAGAGCCACAGGGCCGCTTTGCCAGTAAGGTCCGTGGTCCAATCGCTGCTGCTGCCCACCTTATGTGGTTCGCTGAGGAGTGCCACATCGCCAAGCTCGCGCGTCTGCGTCAGGAGATCCTGTGCGGCCCTGCAGTGATTCAGGTTGAGTTGGATCAACTGCATGTCGTCCTGGTTTTGCCGACCCTGCTTCGCGTGGCTGGGCAGTTTTTAGTACCTGCCTGGTGCGTGACCTCCTTCTTTCCAGCTGCTGAGCAGATGAAGCACGCAGGCTCTTTTTTGCATTCGGCAACTTTGTGCCCTTTCTCCCCGCATTTGATACAGCAGCCACTCCTGTTCCAGGCATCGGTAGCACCTTGGGAGTCCATCTCTTTCCCGGATACTACATATGGTCCAGCCGATCCTCACCTTGCCGCCTTTCAGGACCGCTTGGCCCAGGGAGAAGGGCAAGCTGACCACCGCCAGCTGGGACTCCGCGTATCCGCGGCGCAGACTGCGGACTCTTACTCGACCCTCGTCAATGTTGAATTGGCGAGTTAGAGCGGCACAGATCTCCTGCTCCGTCGCGATGGAGTCGATGTCCCGTATCTCCAATATGACCACCTTCGAGTCTTCCGTCATGGCGCGCACAGACGCTCCATCGCCGAGGACACGTGCGATGCTGGCTTTCATGCCCTCAGCACTCTCCACGCTGTCTTTTGCCACCTCCAGCAGAAGGTTGCCGTTTATGGTGCGGCTTACCTTGGAGACGCAGCTTCCCAGGTCGGAAAGCTGGTTGTCGTGTCGTCTGGTGACCATTGCCAGAACATCGCTGTACGACTTCCCAGAGGCCTGAACTATGACCGCGTCTGGGCGAGCGCGGCGTGCTGCTCTCGGCCTCTTGGCCACCACGCTCCATTCGCTGTCCGGGATTCCGGGGCTCTTGGGCTGCCTCATGGCGCTGGTCGTCGCCACGTCTCCGTGTGGCCGCAACGGGGCCTTTTTAAGGGTCCTCTTGGTTGGAAAACCTCCTTTGGAAAACCATTGATGATGAAACCACAAAGAGAATCGTTGGGCATACATATGAAAGCCAATAAAAGTTCGAGTATATGTACAGTGTACACACTACATGCATATGTGTACATAGTTTCTTCATTGCATTCATAAATGCAAATGAAAAGTGGCGCTGTCCTGTCAAATAAGTTAACGCTATTAATGCTTGTTAAAAGCGGCTATTAAATTAATTAAATGTGATGTCAGCTGGACGTGTGTGCGCTCTGTGGCACAGTGTACGAGCGGGAGTACGGCTCTGAGCACACACGGATGCGAGTACGGACGCGGACTATTGTATTTTAAATATTTATGCTGGACATTTAGGCATTTTAGCGCTACTTTTTGCTTATTTATTTTTCACAAATTAATTGAATTGGAGCGTCGCGAGCGGAGTGGCAGCTTAATATCGTTCACCTGTCAAATTAGTTGCCACAGGCACCAGACATCAGACATCAGACATCCATGAAATTGTTATGGAAATAGCCGTCACCTGTCAAATTAGTTGCCACAGGCACCAGACATCAGACATCAGACATCCATGAAATTGTTATGGAAATAGCCGTCGAAAACGGTCAAACACCACATCCAAGTCGGGCACAGACCACCACAGGACATTTCTAGCTGCCCTACTCCTTTGGAGCTCCCATTAACAATCGATATATTTTCATTGGCCCCAGCCGCAGCCGCAGCCCCAGCCCCAGCCTTGGGAGGGGTCATGCAAGCAATTTGTGGGCAAAGTTTTATGTTTGGTTAGCCCTTTGCTTTGTCTGCTGCCCCAAGGGCAGGAGGAGCTTGAGTGCAGGAGACAGAAGACAGGATTGCAGCTCCTTCGATCCCCCGACTTGCCTGCAGTTTGTGGCTCCTTCCGATGCCGGCTGCAGCTTAGCATAAAATCGAATTTCGTTGCTTAATTAATATTCATTCAGTATCGGGGCCAGAACAAGGATCAAATTATGTAATAGCCGCATTAAAATTGAATTTCTCGAATGCGTGCCTCGTGGATAGTCGTAGCTCCCTCCATCTATATCTATATCTATGCTTGTGTGTTTTTTTTTATATTCATATACTTATTTATTTGCTCTATAATATATACTATACAATTTATATTTAACTTAATTTAACGGACAAGAGTACTATTGGGACTAGGGGCCCCGCGGACTGCGGTACTGCCGCAAAGCATTGCTTCGCAGTGGCGTGGACACCTACTCCGTCTGCTCCTTCCGCCTTCTCTCCAAGGACCTAAGCGTTCGCATCACGCTAGAGGCGAACTCCGCGGCTGCTTCCCACACCTTCGGGTCTGCCAGCATCAGCGCCACCAGAGTCTCGGTGCTGACCCTAGACCCTGCTGCTGTCTCCAATGTCTGACGCTCGAGGTCAAACCTGTGGCAGTCGAAGAGGACGTGGCGAGCGTCCTCCTCTATGCCTGTGCCACACTCGGGGCACCAGTCCTCTGTCTCGCGGCCGAAGCGCTTGAGGTAGCCGCGGAAGCAGCCATGTCCGCTCAGGTAAGGTAGAAATCCACCTGGCCGTGCTTCCTTTCAACCCAGCATGCTATGCTTGGGATGAGGGTGTGGGTCCAACGGCCTTTGGGTGAGTGGTCAAATCGAGTCTGCCATCTGTCCATGCTGGTACTTCTGGCGGGGTCCTTTATTTCTGATTTGGAGCGTACCTCGGCTGCACTGTCCATCATGGCACCATGGATCTTCTTCCTCTCCCTTATCAGCTCCCTGAGCAGAACTTGCCCGGCAATGACTAACGCAGCTTCGTCTGAGATGGTCCGGAACGAGCACGCGATCCTAATGGCGCACAGACTGTACGTTGCCTCACTCCTCGCATGTAGTTCCTCACCTTCGCGGCTTCTGCCCACATCGGTGCGGCGTAGAGCATCTGCGACGTCACGACGCTCGTCAGCAGTTTCCTCGTTGCCTGCTTTTGCCCTCTGGTGTTTAGCAGAATCCTGGATAGCGCTCCCGCGGTCCCACCGGCCTTCGTGTGGACGTATTCCAGATGCTCTTTGAAGGACAGGCGCGTGTCGATGAGGACTCCTAGGTAGGTCCTTGATGGACCTCTGCGATTGGATCGTGGTCCCACCAACCTGCACTCTGGCGGTCTTGACCACTTTACGGCTGGATATCAGGACCGCCTCCGTTTTTTGAGCCGCCAGCTCCAGCCCCGCGGCGGCTAGCCACGCCTCAACGGCTTGTATGGCGACGTTGGCAAGCTCCTCCACTGCGGCAAGTTCCTTCGCTACCGCCACTATTGCGACGTCGTCAGCGAAACCCCCAGGTTAGTGTTGGCTGGCATCGGGAGCCGTAGGACCCCGTCGTACATGGCGTTCCAGAGCAAAGATCCCAAAACGGAGCCCTGCGGGACTCCGGCTGAGACTTCGTATGCCCTAGAGCCCTGACACGTGTCCATTGTCAGCACCCTATTGCTGAAATAGCTGCGCGCTATATTCAGTAGGTTGCCCGGGATGTTGAAGGACCTCATTGCCTCTAGCGTCCGGGTCCAGTCGGCCGAGTTGAAGGCGTTCCTTATGTCCAGTGTCACCACCAGACAATAGGACTTGGTTCCGCCTCTCCACCTAGTCCCAACAATGGCTTCCTCCGCCGTTTGTACGACCCTCAAGATGGCGTCCAGCTTCGACCTCCCTTTCCTGAACCCGTATTGGTTCTGGGAGAGACCGCCTGCTGCTTCGATGGCTGCGCTCAGCCTCGCACCGATCACCCTTTCGAAGACCTTTCCCATGGAGTCCAGAAGGCAGATGGGCCTGTAGGAAGAGACCACCCCTGGCGGCTTGCCCGGCTTGGTTAATAGTAGCAGCCGTTGCCTTTTCCACCTCTCGGGGAATGTCCCCTCCTGGAGGCATTTGTTGAAAAGGCCCGCAACTTCCCTCGGGAGTAGAAGAAGTGCCAGTTTCAGCGCGCTGTTGGGGATCGCATCCGGACCCGGAGCCTTCCTAGGTATCAGGTTTCTGCCTGCCTGCAACACCTCGGCTTCCGTAACCTCGCAGATGTCGTTTGGGCTATGCTCGAACCGCAGGGAGCTAGGGATCTGCCGTCCTCGAGGAAACAGTGCGCTGACTATTCCCTCCAGTGCCTCTGGATCTGTTGGGGCTTTGCTGCCCGCGTTCAGCCTCTTCACCACCATCCTGTACGCGCCTCCCCAGGGGTCCTCTTCGGCGGCATCACACAGCTTAAGGAAGCATTCCCTCTTGCTGTTCCTTATGGTGGTCTTCAGATCCTTCCTCGCCGCTTTGTAGGTCTCGCTGCATCGGGCCAAGTGCGGTGTGCCTCTGGCTCGCTGGAGCAGCCTTCTGGCCCGGTGGCAGGTTCTACGGAGAACCGCAATCGCTTCACTCCACCAGAAAACTGGATCCTTGTGCTTCCGGAACGTCCCTCTCGGTAGCATGCTCTGGTCGCAGGCGCCTTCAAGTGCGTCCGCCAATTTGGTCGCCATATCGTTGGCTCCGTCTGCATCGTTTGCAGAGTAGCTCTCAAGGGCGCTTGCGAAGGCTTGGGCCCTCAGCGTGTCCTGGCGGTACACCTTCCCATGCCGGAACGGGGTACCTCTCGATCGGTCAAGGGTGCCCAGGGTGCATAGTATGGCCTCGTGGTCGCTGGCAGTGTATACGTCGCTGATCCTCCATCGGGCGTGCCGGTCCAGCGTGCTGCTGGCATTGGTGAGATCGATGATCGACCCTACACCTGCCCTGCTGAAAGTGTGTTGGGACCCTTCGTTCAGAAGGACGACGTCCAGAGAGGCAAAAGCCTCCAACACCGTGCGGCCTCTGGCGTTTGTACGGGAGGACCCCCATTCCAGGGCCCAGGCGTTGAAGTCGCCTCCGACTACGACGTTGTTCCGTCCTCGCAGATCGCAGCTCAGCTCGTCCATAATGCGGCTGAAAGTCTCCAGTGAGAGGCTGGGTGCCAGGTAGCAGCTGTAGAACCATATGCCGCCAACATACCCTCGGACGAACCCGTCTGCCGACTTGGTGTCGCGCAATTGTGGCGCGTCGACGCCACAGAGCCACAGGGCCGCTTTGCCAGTAAGGTCCGTGGCCCAATCGCTGCTGCTGCCCACCTTATGTGGTTCGCTGAGGAGTGCCACATCGCCAAGCTCGCGCGTCTGCGTCAGGAGATCCTGTGCGGCCCTGCAGTGATTCAGGTTGAGTTGGATCAACTGCATGTCGTCCTGGTTTTGCCGACCCCGCTTCGCGTGGCTGGGCAGTTTTTAGTACCTGCCTGGTGCGTGACCTCCTTCTTTCCAGCTGCTGAGCAGATGAAGCACGCAGGCTCTTTTTTGCATTCGGCAACTTTGTGCCCTTTCTCCCCGCATTTGAGGCAGCAGCCACTCCTGTCCACTGTACTCTTGCAGTTCCGTGCGATATGCCCGGTTTCCAGGCATCGGTAGCACCTTGGGAGTCCATCTCTTTCCCGGATCCTACATATGGTCCAGCCGGTCCTCACCTTGCCGCCTTTCAGGACCGCTTGGCCCAGGAAGAAGGGCAAGCTGACCACCGCCAGCTGGGACTCCGCGTATCCGCGGCGCAGACTGCGGACTCTTACTCGACCCTCGTCAATGTTGAATTGGCGAGTTAGAGCGGCACAGATCTCCTGCTCCGTCGCGAGGGAGTCGATGTCCCGTATCTTCAATATGACCACCTTCGAGTCTTCCGTCATTGCGCGCACAGACGCTCCATCGCCGAGGACACGTGCGATGCTGGCTTTCATGCCCTCAGCACTCTCCACGCTGTCTTTTGCCATCTCCAGCAGAAGGTTGCCGTTTATGGTGCGGCGTACCTTGGAGACGCAGCTTCCCAGGTCGGAAAGCTGGTTGTCGTGTCGTCTGGTGACCATTGCCAGAATATCGCTGTACGACTTCCCGGAGGCCTGAACTATGACCGCGTCTGGGCGAGCGCGGCGTGCTGCTCTCGGCCTCTTGGCCACCACGCTCCATTCGCTGTCCGGGATTCCGGGGCTCTTGGGCTGCCTCATGGCGCTGGTCGTCGCCACGTCTCCGTGTGGCCGCAACGGGGCCTTTTTAAGGGTCCTCTTGGTTGCGATAGCTCCTTTTCGCTGCCTTGGGCGCGTAGGTGGGGTTCCCGGCTCCCCTATTGGACCTTCGGCCACGGATGGCTGGCTAAGTCTACGCCACGGTTCGGTTTGCGCTGCGGCATCTTTCCTCCAGACGGTCGTTGTCTGCTGCTCCTTGTCTGCGCTCCGCGTGCTCTGTGAGCATTTCGGGCACAGGCCTTGGGCGTCGGAGCCTTCCTGCAGCGCGCTTCTACCCGCTGCAGCCTCTTGGCTCGATTCGATGATGTTCGAGTGCAGCTCCTTCATGCGCACGAACAGTGCTCTGGTGGCCATGTTGATGTGGCGCGTATTTTTGTCCATCATCCTGGTCTGAACCTCGTCAAGGATTTTTCCCAGCTCCGAGAGGTTCTCTAGGCAGGTAGTCTCCTGGTGGGCCTTGCTCTTCTTGGGCGGCGTTTGCCTCTGGGAACTTCCCGGGCTGGCTGGGTCCCGAACCCTCTTGGGGGTCTCCCTAGAGTCAAGGTCCCGACTCTGCGCCGCTGCTGCTGGAGATGGCTCGGGTGCCGGCGATCGGCACCTTTCCTTTTTTCCCTCCACCAACAATGTGGAAAGTGGAAGTGGAAGGCGCCAAAACAAGGGTTCACCCCCCCTTCCCCTGCTGCCTGGAGCGCACTGATTGTGCCCCTGCAACAGAGCGGGATGCCGGTGGGGCCGGTTTTTATACGCAGTACGTACCGGCGCGACAGCAACCTGCTCTCAAAAGCTTTTCTTCCAGGTAACACGCTCAGCGCGGATGCTAAAAACGGAAATCAGGAGCCCGTGATTCAAAACAACCGCACTTGAAAACGCTCAACTCTGTTGAGCTCTATGCTTGTGTGTGTGTGTGTGGGTGTGTGTGGGTGGAATTGTATTTCTGTGCACGTGGCACGAATGCAGGCACCACCATCATAACATGGAGAGCAGTAGTCCATTGGAAAATGGTCTAATTATCCGTAATTGAATACGACATGGTTAGTCGGTAGTCGGCAGTGGGTGGTCGACAGTCGGTTGCCCCCCGCCCCGCTCTCTAAGTGGTGGCAATGATTTGTCTGTAGCTTCGATTGCAATTCAATTCAAGTGTTTAGATTATCAATTCCTTCCGTCGATTGTCGATTACGCAGTGCGGTCCTAGTGGCAATCAGTGTTCAAGCAATCGTTGCTCTATAATACCCAGCAAGTGCCAGTGCACTCCGTGCACACTTATTGATAGTTTTCGATGATATCAGAAATGAGATTTTTCGGTTTTCATCCGCATGCAAATGAAAAATGTGCAAATATTTATGTACGAGTATTTTGGCTAAAACTGCATGTTTCAATTGGACACTCGAACCGAATCGATTTGCTGACCAAATGAGTACATCTCTCTATCTGCTTTCCACCGGCCTTTTTCCCTTTATCATAATCAGAATGAAAACTTTGCCTTACTTTTACATTTATTGCTTCCTGCCCAGGCAGCCCTTTTGCCTGGCTGCAGTTTTCTTTGAATTTTATGAAAAAGAAATAGAACGTGAAAACTATTTCTTGTTTTCCACTTTTCCGGCTGCTTCTGCTACCTGTGCTCCCTGTGCTGGTGCCGCCAGGCAAGGAGACATTCAAGAAAGTTCTCAGGAATCGCCACAGAAGTAGATGCTATGCTGCACCACCAGAGGCGGGGGGCCCAGAAACCCAAAAACTTCCACTTGTCCGGCGATTGGGCAGTGGGCAGAGGAGGAGGCTGCAACTGCCAGGATTTCCAGAGGCCATCTCTCTTACATATTTAGATAACGAGCGAACACAATTGCCACAAATGTTTGCACAAATGCTGGCAAGATTGTTTAATTTCGTTTAATCAAAGACTATACAATACCAAGATGTCGCATGAGGAACAAATGCTTTTTCAATTTTCGCTTTGACGCTTCAAGGTACGGGCGCGCGGGGCTAGTACTTCAATTCTCTTTTACGCTACCTTCGCCTCCGAAGTGCTACTTGGCTTCGGTCAGCACGAGCTCGAGCCAACCCAGAAATATGCTTGTAGTTGTGTATATGTGTGTATGTCCTAGGTCGGCACGGCCATAAGCCGGTTTCGCCCGCAGCATATACGGCTTTTAGCATCACACACAAGCGCACTGAAAGCATGTCAGTGTTGCGTGCCGAAACCGTAGGGCAGCGTGGTCGCTGATGTCTTTGGCGCGGCACAGTGGGGACTCAGCCGAAATAGTCAAAAAATTGTATGAGTGCTTTAGATAAATTTAATGTACGCATCTAATAGAGAATTTGCCAATCGAATTTTCAAGATAGTTTTAGTTTAGGAGATATAAGCACTAAAAGTTTAACATTTTTTCAGTGTGCAAATATTTATTGACTTACTAACTAATTTAGCAAGCTGAGAGGGCCAAAGGTCCCACTGTGCCGCTCCAAAGACATCGGCGATCCGCGACCACCGCTTCGACGGTGAAGGCATTTCCGAACAGACGAAACCGATGGGCAGCGTGGTCACGGTAGAGACGAAGTACAGGCGAAATGGGAATTGAAACCCCGCGCGCTCCCTCGTGCCTTTTGGGTCCTAATGTTAGGACCCGCCATAGAACAGCTTTTTGGTCGCTCATGCAACATCTTGGTATTGTATAGTCTTTGGTTTAATTAAATTGAAAATATTTTATTGTTGCAACAGCATTTTCCCCTTCTGTACGAGTACGAGTACATATATGCAAATTAAACAGACCGCTTTTATTCGACGGCACATTCTGACATCAAATTTGATTGTCTGCACTGTGCTCCCATCCCATCCCATCCCATCCCATGTATAGTCCCATTCTCTCCATCATTCTATTCCATCCATCCACGGCTTTCCCACAGCCGTATTCAAGCCGGAGTCCCAACCTCTGTGCGAAATCCATACGTGAATGCATATGCATGAAACGGCATTATTTCGATGCTGCAAACAATAGAGAGAAAGATCCGAATCTCTGCTGCCTGGCACCTTCCTGTTCCTACTCCTGGTGCTGCTCCTCCTCCTGCTGGGACATGGACAAAACAACGCGTCATCCTGCCATTGTGCTAAACGCAACGGGTGGTCCACAACCCCATCTCCCCCAGGATGCCTGGGTGGCGGAGTGGAGTGGAGGATTTGGCCACAATTCATACGGCTGCATTTGCCTAAGCGCCAAATATTAATGACGATGCGACGGCGTTGACGAAGTCTGAAATATCATCTTTGAATGCGACGTCGGGTGTTAATTTTAATGAGGGACGGACAGACAAGCACCAGGGATCTCAAGGAGGAGTATGCCGATGGGGACACGACAGGCGACAGGCGACAGGGTAATGCAACCAATTTTTCTTTCTAGTCCTCAAAATTAGGGGTGTTTATTATTTTTGATTGCCGGCACGCGTCTCGTCTGACAATAATAAAGGACGGCGAAAAATAGCCCCTGGAAGGGCTGAAGTGTCCCATTGTTGGGCTTCAAATTGATAGCGCGTGTGCAAATTTCTTGCCTTTTCTTCCTGTGGTACCCTGCCCTCGCCGAGGGTATACTGAAACGGAATAAAGGACGCTGCAAGTAGCCGAAATGCTCTGATGATTGTATCGAAGGGTATCCAAAGTCTCGACCCTTGGCCATCAACGTTCCCTGTCGTTTTTATTGCCTTTGTTTTGTAGGCCTTCGAGGGCTTTGTTTATTGCCTAATGACTAATTTCTTGTCTGCAGAGCCAGCCTTTTGTTTCGCTCACAGACACCTCCTCGCGGAAGCGGACAAGTTGCTGGTGTGAAAAGCCAAACAAACACGCAGCAAATTATTTTGGACCCTGAAAAGCGAACGAGGAGCAAGGGACAGGGACTGCGACTGGGTGCATTGTCTGAGAGTGCCCGAGTATCTGGCCAAATGGCACGTTCTGATTTCTTTCGAGTGGAGTCAGAGCTGACGGTGGAAGTGGACTTCAGTCCACTCACTTGACGACCCTGTCGCCTGTCGTGTCCCCATCGGCATACTCCTCCCTGAGATCCCTGGTGCTTGTCTGTCCGTCCCTCATTAAAATTAACACCCGACGTCGCATTCAAAGATGATATTTCAGACTTCGTCAACGCCGTCGCATCGTCATTAATATTTGGCGCTTAGGCAAATGCAGCCGTATGAATTGTGGCCAAATCCTCCACTCCACTCCGCCACCCAGGCATCCTGGGGGAGATGGGGTTGTGGACCACCCGTTGCGTTTAGCACAATGGCAGGATGACGCGTTGTTTTGTCCATGTCCCAGCAGGAGGAGGAGCAGCACCAGGAGTAGGAACAGGAAGGTGCCAGGCAGCAGAGATTCGGATCTTTCTCTCTATTGTTTGCAGCATCGAAATAATGCCGTTTCATGCATATGCATTCACGTATGGATTTCGCACAGAGGTTGGGACTCCGGCTTGAATACGGCTGTGGGAAAGCCGTGGATGGATGGAATAGAATGATGGAGAGAATGGGACTATACATGGGATGGGATGGGATGGGATGGGAGCACAGTGCAGACAATCAAATTTGATGTCAGAATGTGCCGGCGAATAAAAGCGGTCTGTTTAATTTGCATATACTCGTACTCGTACTCGTACTCGTGTGTGTGCAGCACAGTTCCAGTTTTCATGTTATTCTCCGGCACTCCGACTCTCCCACTGACATCCACCCAGCCATTTGGGCCATCCATTTGCCAAAGCGCATCAAAATAATGAGCAGCCGACCGTAAATATGCTTTAAAATTTGATGAGTTGTCATGAGTCATGACGGATTCATGAGAATATGGGAAGAGTGTGGAAGTAGTGCCACCCCTACACTCCACACAGAGGGAGGGAATGGGTAATTACCAGAACATGTTGCAAGCAGAAGAGTGCCTGTTGGCAGGAACGATTATAGCCACCATCTTCACAAATAGTAATCCTTTTTGGTCATTGAATTGTGAGCAGGACAGTTCCTTAGAGGCCATGCCAGAAGATACCACGAAGGCTCGAAAGGTAGATGGGCAGATGGGATTTATTGAGTGGCTCTTTGGGGTCTGGTCTGTACTGCTATATTGGTTTTCCTCCTCGATGCGTGCTAAAAGTGTTTTTTTTTTTTGGTTCTGTTCTGTTGCCAGAGAAGCCAGAGCAAACACAAATAACGACAACGGCAACAACTACAAGGGGCACTTAAAAGAAGCACGAAGAAAGAGGCGGAGAAACTCAACAAGGAAGAGGGGGAGAAGGGAGACCATCTCCCTCCAACCAAATCCGATGCCGGGGGATTTGTTTTGCACTGCCAAGGTCGTGCCAGGGAGATGACTCTGCTATTCCAGCCACCCCCCCCCCCCCCCCCCCCCCCCCCCCCCCCCCCCCCCATCAGTGCCCCACTCAGAGCGGAGCCAATCAAGTGCTCGTTGAGGTGGTCAAGTGAATTATTGAGGCATGGGGTTACGGACATGGCTGGCAGCGAACTGAATTTGCATTAGCATCAAGTGCCTGACACTCTCAATATTTATAGAGGTGTCGAGGAGTGCCATTTCGATGATTGCTTATCGATTTAGTGGGAATTAGCCATAACCATAACCATAACAGTACTTTTATTAATCACTCGAGTGGATCAAATTCCTGCGTGCATCCTCCCTTTTGTCCCTTATTTTACTTCTATTGGACCTACATTCGAAACTCTTGGACATCTTTGGACTTGGGCTCTCGATATCCCAACCCTTGAATATATCCCCCCAAATCGCAATCGATTCGAGCCCATTCAACCGTGGCAAAGCCTTTCAATATTCAACTTTAACAAGCAGCCTGAAAACTGTTTTAAATGCCACGTGTGCCACACACACACACACACACACACACACACGGCAATTGCAACTGCAACAGCAGCTGTGGTAGTGGCAGTGGTAGTGGCAATGGCAGTGGTGGTGGTGGTGGCATGGGGTGGTGCATATGTTGCCACAGAAAATTTAAGGTCTACAAGGGGAAAATGCTGTTGCAACAATAAAATATTTTCAATTTAATTAAACCAAAGACTATACAATACCAAGATGTTGCATGAGCGACCAAAAAGCTGTTCTATGGCGGGTCCTAACATTAGGACCCAAAAGGCACGAGGGAGCGCGCGGGGTTTCAATTCCCATTTCGCCTGTACTTCGTCTCTACCGTTACCACGCTGCCCATCGGTTTCGTCTGTTCGGAAATGCCTTCACCGTCGAAGCGGTGGTCGCGGATCGCCGATGTCTTTGGAGCGGCACAGTGGGACCTTTGGCCCTCTCAGCTTGCTAAATTAGTTAGTAAGTCAATAAATATTTGCACACTGAAAAAATGTTAAACTTTTAGTGCTTATATCTCCTAAACTAAAACTATCTTGAAAATTCGAATGGCAAATTCTCTATTAGATGCGTACATTAAATTTATCTAAAGCACTCATACAATTTTTTGACTATTTCGGCTGAGTCCCCACTGTGCAGCGCCAAAGACATCAGCGACCACGCTGCCCTACGGTTTCGGCACGCAACACTGACATGCTTTCAGTGCGCTTGTGTGTGATGCTAAAAGCCGTATATGCTGCGGGCGAAATCGGCTTATGGCCGTGCCGACCTAGGACATACACACATATACACAACTACAAGCATATTTTTGGGTTGGCTCGAGCTCGTGCTGACCGAAGCCAAGTAGCACTTCGGAGGCGAAGGTAGCGTAAAAGAGAATTGAAGTACTAGCCCCGCGCGCCCGTACCTTGAAGCGTCAAAGCGAAAATTGAAAAAGCATTTGTTCCTCATGCGACATCTTGGTATTGTATAGTCTTTGATTAAACGAAATTAAACAATCTTGCCAGCATTTGTGCAAACATTTGTGGCAATTGTGTTCGCTCGTTATCTAAATATGTAAGAGAGATGGCCTCTGGAAATCCTGGCAGTTGCAGCCTCCTCCTCTGCCCACTGCCCAATCGCCGGACAAGTGGAAGTTTTTGGGTTTCTGGTCCCCCGCCTCTGGTGGTGCAGCATAGCATCTACTTCTGTGGCGATTCCTGAGAACTTTCTTGAATGTCTCCTTGCCTGGCGGCACCAGCACAGGGAGCACAGGTAGCAGAAGCAGCCGGAAAAGTGGAAAACAAGAAATAGTTTTCACGTTCTATTTCTTTTTCATAAAATTCAAAGAAAACTGCAGCCAGGCAAAAGGGCTGCCTGGGCAGGAAGCAATAAATGTAAAAGTAAGGCAAAGTTTTCATTCTGATTATGATAAAGGGAAAAAGGCCGGTGGAAAGCAGATAGAGAGATGTACTCATTTGGTCAGCAAATCGATTCGGTTCGAGTGTCCAATTGAAACATGCAGTTTTAGCCAAAATACTCGTACATAAATATTTGCACATTTTTCATTTGCATGCGGATGAAAACCGAAAAATCTCATTTCTGATATCATCGAAAACTATCAATAAGTGTGCACGGAGTGCACTGGCACTTGCTGGGTATTATAGAGCAACGATTGCTTGAACACTGATTGCCACTAGGACCGCACTGCGTAATCGACAATCGACGGAAGGAATTGATAATCTAAACACTTGAATTGAATTGCAATCGAAGCTACAGACAAATCATTGCCACCACTTAGAGAGCGGGGCGGGGGGCAACCGACTGTCGACCACCCACTGCCGACTACCGACTAACCATGTCGTATTCAATTACGGATAATTAGACCATTTTCCAATGGACTACTGCTCTCCATGTTATGATGGTGGTGCCTGCATTCGTGCCACGTGCACAGAAATACAATTCCACCCACACACACACACACACACAAACACACAAGCATAGAGCTCAACAGAGTTGAGCGTTTTCAAGTGCGGTTGTTTTGAATCACGGGCTCCTGATTTCCGTTTTTAGCATCCGCGCTGAGCGTGTTACCTGGAAGAAAAGCTTTTGAGAGCAGGTTGCTGTCGCGCCGGTACGTACTGCGTATAAAAACCGGCCCCACCGGCATCCCGCTCTGTTGCAGGGGCACAATCAGTGCGCTCCAGGCAGCAGGGGAAGGGGGGTGAACCCTTGTTTTGGCGCCTTCCACTTCCACTTTCCACATTGTTGGTGGAGGGAAAAAAGGAATTTTTACTCAACTTTTCTTCTTTCTTCTTCTTCTCGTCCGGAGCTTCACACACAGCAGATGATCGCGCCGCCAGACAGGTGATCGCGTGGAGCTGCCACACGGACGGTGCTGCCAGACAGCCCCGATTGACCCAGGGCTGCCAGAGTGCTGGAGAGAGCTGGAGTTGCGCGCTAACGGAGGGAGATTTTAATTTCGAAATTCAAATTCTAAAGTAAACAATAGGAATGGAGAAGGATGAAAAGCTCGCCTTCAGGAAGGATAGCATGCTCGCCCGATCGCCGGCACCCGAGCCATCTCCAGCAGCAGCGGCGCAGAGTCGGGACCTTGACTCTAGGGAGCCCCCCAAGAGGGTTCGGGACCCAGCCAGCCCGGGAAGTTCCCAGAGGCAAACGCCGCCCAAGAAGAGCAAGGCCCACCAGGAGGCTACCTGCCTAGAGAACCTCTCGGAGCTGGGAAAAATCCTTGACGAGGTTCAGACCAGGATGATGGACAAAAATACGCGCCACATCAACATGGCCACCAGAGCACTGTTCGTGCGCATGAAGGAGCTGCACTCGAACATCATCGAATCGAGCCAAGAGGCGGCGGCGGGTAGAAGCGCGCTGCAGGAAGGCTCCGACGCCCAAGGCCTGTGCCCGAAATGCTCACAGAGCACGCGGAGCGCAGACAAGGAGCAGCAGACAACGACCGTCTGGAGGAAAGATGCCGCAGCGCAAACCGAACCGTGGCGTAGACTTAGCCAGCCATCCGTGGCCGAAGGTCCAATAGGGGAGCCGGGAACCCCACCTACGCGCCCAAGGCAGCGAAAAGGAGCTATCGCAACCAAGAGGACCCTTAAAAAGGCCCCGTTGCGGCCACACGGAGACGTGGCGACGACCAGCGCCATGAGGCAGCCCAAGAGCCCCGGAATCCCGGACAGCGAATGGAGCGTGGTGGCCAAGAGGCCGAGAGCAGCACGCCGCGCTCGCCCAGACGCGGTCATAGTTCAGGCCTCCGGGAAGTCGTACAGCGATGTTCTGGCAATGGTCACCAGACGACACGACAACCAGCTTTCCGACCTGGGAAGCTGCGTCTCCAAGGTACGCCGCACCATAAACGGCAACCTTCTGCTGGAGATGGCAAAAGACAGCGTGGAGAGTGCTGAGGGCATGAAAGCCAGCATCGCACGTGTCCTCGGCGATGGAGCGTCTGTGCGCGCAATGACGGAAGACTCGAAGGTGGTCATATTGAAGATACGGGACATCGACTCCCTCGCGACGGAGCAGGAGATCTGTGCCGCTCTAACTCGCCAATTCAACATTGACGAGGGTCGAGTAAGAGTCCGCAGTCTGCGCCGCGGATACGCGGAGTCCCAGCTGGCGGTGGTCAGCTTGCCCTTCTCCCTGGGCCAAGCGGTCCTGAAAGGCGGCAAGGTGAGGACCGGCTGGACCATATGTAGGATCCGGGAAAGAGATGGACTCCCAAGGTGCTACCGATGCCTGGAACCCGGGCATATCGCACGGAACTGCAAGAGTACAGTGGACAGGAGTGGCTGCTGCATCAAATGCGGGGAGAAAGGGCACAAAGTTGCCGAATGCAAAAAAGAGCCGGCGTGCTTCATCTGCTCAGCAGCTGGAAAGAAGGAGGTCACGCACCAGGCAGGTACTAAAAACTGCCCAGCCACGCGAAGCAGGGTCGGCAAAACCAGGACGACATGCAGTTGATCCAACTCAACCTGAATCACTGCAGGGCCGCACAGGATCTCCTGACGCAGACGCGCGAGCTTGGCGATGTGGCACTCCTCAGCGAACCACATAAGGTGGGCAGCAGCAGCGATTGGGCCACGGACCTTACTGGCAAAGCGGCCCTGTGGCTCTGTGGCGTCGACGCGCCACAATTGCGCGACACCAAGTCGGCAGACGGGTTCGTCCGAGGGTATGTTGGCGGCATATGGTTCTACAGCTGCTACCTGTCACCCAGCCTCTCACTGGAGACTTTCAGCCGCATTATGGACGAGCTGAGCTGAGATCTGCGAGGACGGAACAACGTCGTAGTCGGAGGCGACTTCAACGCCTGGGCCCTGGAATGGGGGTCCTCCCGTACAAACGCCAGAGGCCGCACGGTGTTGGAGGCTTTTGCCTCTCTGGACGTCGTCCTTCTGAACGAAGGGTCCCAACACACTTTCATCAGGGCAGGTGTAGGGTCGATCATCGATTTCACCTATGCCAGCAGCACGCTGGACCGGCACGCCCGATGGAGGATCAGCGACGTATACACTGCCAGCGACCACGAGGCCATACTATGCACCCTGGGCACCCTTGCCCGATCGAGAGGTACCCCGTTCCGGCATGGGAAGGCGTACCGCCAGGACACGCTGAGGGCCCAAGCCTTCGCAAGCGCCCTTGAGAGCTACTCTGCAAACGATGCAGACGGAGCCAACGATATGGCGACCAAATTGGCGGACGCACTTGAAGGCGCCTGCGACCAGAGCATGCTACCGAGAGGGACGTTCCGGAAGCACAAGGATCCAGTTTTCTGGTGGAGTGAAGCGATTGCGGTTCTCCGTAGAACCTGCCACCGGGCCAGAAGGCTGCTCCAGCGAGCCAGAGGCACACCGCGCTTGTCCCGATGCAGCGAGACCTACAAAGCGGCGAGGAAGGATCTGAAGACCGCCATAAGGAACAGCAAGAGGGAATGCTTCCTTAAGCTGTGTGATGCCGCCGAATAGGACCCCTGGGGAGGCGCGTACAGGATGGTGGTGAAGAGGCTGAACGCGGGCAGCAAAGCCCCAACAGATCCAGAGGCACTGGAGGGAATAGTCAGCGCACTGTTTCCTCGAGGACGGCAGATCCCTAGCTCCCTGCGGTTCGAGCATAGCCGAGCGACATCAGCGAGGTTACGGAAGCCGAGGTGTTGCAGGCAGGCAGAAACCTGATACCTAGGAAGGCTCCGGGTCCGGATGCGATCGCCAACAGCGCGCTGAAACTGGCACTTCTTCTACTCCCGAGGGAAGTTGCGGGCCTTTTCAACAAATGCCTCCAGGAGGGGACATTCCCCGAGAGGTGGAAAAGGCAACGGCTGCTACTATTAACCAAGCCGGGCAAGCCGCCAGGGGTGGCCTCTTCCTACAGGCCCATCTGCCTTCTGGACTCCATGGGAAAGGTCTTCGAAAGGGTGATCGGTGCGAGGCTGAGCGCAGCCATCGAAGCAGCAGGCGGTCTCTCCCAGAACCAATACGGGTTCAGGAAAGGGAGGTCGACGCTGGACGCCATCTTGAGGGTCGTACAAACGGCGGAGGAAGCCATTGTTGGGACTAGGTGGAGAGGCGGAACCAAGGCCTATTGTCTGGTGGTGACACTGGACATAAGGAACGCCTTCAACTCGGCCGACTGGACCCGGACGCTGGAGGCACTGAGGTCCTTCAACATCCCGGGCTACCTACTGAATATAGCGCGCAGCTATTTCAGCAATAGGGTGCTGGCAATGGACACGTGTCAGGGCTCTAGGGCATACGAAGTCTCAGCCGGAGTCCCGCAGGGCTCCGTTTTGGGATCTCTGCTCTGGAACGCCATGTACGACGGGCTCCTACGGCTCCCGATGCCAGCCAACACTAACCTGGGGGTTTCGCTGACGACGTCGCAATAGTGGCGGTAGCGAAGGAAATTGCCGCAGTGAAGGAGCTTGCCAACGTCGCCATACAAGCCGTTGAGGCGTGGCTAGCCGCCGCGGGGCTGGAGCTGGCGGCCCAAAAAACGGAGGCGGTCCTGATATCCAGCCGTAAAGTGGTCGAGACCGCCAGAGTGCAGGTTGGTGGGACCGCGATCCAATCGCAGAGGTCCATCAAGTACCTAGGAGTCCTCATCGACACGCGCCTGTCCTTCAAAGAGCATCTGGAATACGTCCACACGAAGGCCGGTGGGACCGCGGGAGCGCTATCCAGGATGCTGCTAAACACCAGAGGGCAAAAGCAGGCAACGAGGAAACTGCTGACGAGCGTCGTGACGTCGCAGATGCTCTACGCCGCACCGGTGTGGGCAGAAGCCGCGAAGGTGAGGAACTACATGCGAGGAGTGGAGGCAACGTACAGTCTGTGCGCCATTAGGATCGCGTGCTCGTTCCGGACCATCTCAGACGAAGCTGCGTTAGTCATTGCCGGGCAAGTTCCGCTCAGGGAGCTGATAAGGGAGAGGAAGGAGATCCATGATGCCATGATGGACAGTGCAGCCGAGGTACGCTCCAAAGCAGAAATAAAGGACCCCGCCAGAAGGGCCAGCATGGACAGATGGCAGACTCGATGGGACCACTCACCCAAAGGCCGTTGGACCCACACCCTCATCCCAAGCATAGCATGCTGGGTTGAAAGGAAGCACGGCCAGGTGGATTTCTACCTTACCCAGGCACTGAGCGGACATGGCTGCTTCCGCGGCTACCTCAAGCGCTTCGGCCACGAGACAGAGGACTGGTGCCCGAGTGTGGCACAGGCATAGAGGAGGACGCTCTCCACGTCCTCTTCGACTGCCACAGGTTTGACCTCGAGCGTCAGACATTGGAGACAGCAGCAGGGTCTAGGGTCAGCACCGAGACTCTGGTGGCGCTGATGCTGGCAGACCCGAAGGTGTGGGAAGCGGCCGCGGAGTTCGCCTCTAGCGTGATGCGAACGCTTAGGTCCTTGGAGAGAAGGAGGAAGGAGCAGACGGAGTAGGTATCCACGCCACTGCGAAGCAATGCTTTGCGGCAGTACCGCAGTCCGCGGGGCCCCTAGTCCCAACAGTACTCTTGCCCGTTAAATTAAGTTAAATATAAATTGTATAGTATATATTATAGAGCAAATAAATAAGTATATAAATATAAAACGAGGGGGAACGTTGTGAGTTGCTGCGGAAACCGCAACTCTACAGTTATACCCGATACTAAGTCAGTATGGCTCTCCTCCGGCAGACGCCGCTAATATTAAACGACACGACAAGGACTGCGTGCGAGAGAGACAGAAAATCAGTCTGAGCGTGACGTCGGGTGCTGCGTAGCCAGTGCAAATTGATTTGTTCCTTTTGGCTATAGAAATGATCTGATCTAATCCAGATTCAGCAATCTGATATATATGATCATTATCTATGATTCTGCGTTTTTAGTTTTCTCGTATCCTCAATATTGTGGATGCAACATATTTTCGTCCTTTGTGGGGGCGGAAGGGGGTGGGGCGAAATATTGAGATATACGTTTTATAGTGAGATCTAACAGGAGTGCGGATACCAAATTTAGTTACTCTAGCCTTAATAGTCTCTGAGATTTGTGAATATCCCCAGATTTTCATCCTTTGCGGGGGTTGCTCTAGCTTTTATAGTCTCTGAGATCTAGGCGATAATGTTTTACTCTAAGCAAAGCCGGCTATGCTACGTGTGTGTTAGAGAGAGACAGGGCGAGAAAAAATGAAATTGTTTTCTTGATTCTGGCTATAATAATTATACGATCTGGTTCAGATTTTGCACTCTAGAAGATATAGTCGTCTTCTACGATTCTGCGTTTTTAGTTTTCTCGTATCGTCGAAATTGTGGATGCCACAGATTTTCGCCCTTTGTGGGGGCGGAATTGGGCGGGGCAAAGTTTTGAAATATTCTTGTAGCAGTGACATATCAGAGAAGTCTGGATCCAAAACGTCGTTGCTCTCACTCTTATAGTCTTTGAGCACTAGGCGCTGAAGGGGACGGACAGACGGACAGACGGACGGACGGACAGACGGACAGACAGACATGGCTCAATCGACTCGGCTATTGATGCTGATCAAGAATATATATACTTTATGGGGTCGGAAACGATTCCTTTTGGACGTTACACACATCCACTTTTACCACAAATCCAATATACCCCAATACTCATTTTGAGTATCGGGTATAAAAAAACACACAAGCATAGATATAGATATAGATGGAGGGAGTTACGACTATCCACGAGGCACGCATTCGAGAAATTCAATTTTAATGAGGCTATTACATAATTTGATCCTTGTTCTGGCCCCGATACTGAATGCATATTAATTAAGCAACGAAATTTGATTTTATACTAAGCTGCAGCCGGCATCGGAAGGAGCCACAAACTGCAGGCAAGTCGGGGGATCGAAGGAGCTGCAGTCCTGTCTTCTGTCTCCTGCACTCAAGCTCCTCCTGCCCTTGGGGCAGCAGACAAAGCAAAGGGCTAACCAAACATAAAACTTTGCCCACAAATTGCTTGCATGACCCCTCCCAAGGCTGGGGCTGGGGCTGCGGCTGCGGCTGCGGCTGGGGCCAATGAAAATATATCGATTGTTAATGGGAGCTCCAAAGGAGTAGGGCAGCTAGAAATGTCCTGTGGTGGTCTGTGCCCGACTTGGATGTGGTGTTTGACCGTTCGACGGCTATTTCCATAACAATTTCATGGATGTCTGATGTCTGATGTCTGGTGCCTGTGGCAACTAATTTGACAGGTGAACGATATTAAGCTGCCACTCCGCTCGCGACGCTCCAATTCAATTAATTTGTGAAAAATAAATAAGCAAAAAGTAGCGCTAAAATGCCAATGTCCAGCATAAATATTTAAAATACAATAGTCCGCGTCCGTACTCGCATCCGTGTGTGCTCAGAGCCGTACTCCCGCTCGTACACTGTGCCACAGAGCGCACACACGTCCAGCTGACATCACATTTAATTAATTTAATAACCGCTTTTACTTTGGACGTTGACATGCAATGACTGCATCTTTCAAGAGGCGATGCAGTTACTGCACCGTCAAGTGGCCCGTGTGACACCAGCAGAAGGCTGTTACGCGCGGATCCCAGGCAAAACGCAGCCCTCCTCCCGCCCAACCGACCGAGGGGCGCTGCCGCATGACGCGCGGTGCGTAGCCGAACCAAACGCGAACATGCAAGAAAGATAGCTATTTGACTAACATTCGAGGAAAATTAGTACTAAACTTACTAAGAAACTAAGCATGCAATCAAAATACAAATACCACTACAGTTACTAATTAATAGAAAGGTGTGTAAGGATTAATAATTTAATAAGAGGAAGAGAATTAGTGGTGGATATAATATGGTAGAGGGAATTATAATCCGAGCATAAGACCCTAAACGGTTCCATGCAAGGAATAATTCGATCTACAAAGGGGAGGGAACAACGGTATAAAATTTCTAGTCAGTCTAATAGGAATCGTGAAGTTTATGCGGCTCAACAGATCAGGGCTGTCTATGTCACCCCTAATCAAGTTGTGCATAAATATCACACCAAGCATTTTTCTACGGTTAACTAAGGATGGGAGGTTTACTAATAGTAGTCTACTAGAGTAAGATGGGAGTCTTACACCCGCATCCCAGTTAAGGCCCCGCAGAGCAAAGAATAAAAAGTTTTTCTGTACTGATTCTATACGGTCCTGGTGTACTTTGTACTGAGGGCACCATACACAGGAGCCGTATTCTTAGATCGGACGAACAAGCGAGGTATAGAGAGTCTTTGTTATATAGGGGTCGTCAAATTCCTTTGACCACCTCTTTATAAACCCAAGCACGCCCATGGCCTTATTTACCATGGTAGAAATGTGTTCGGAAAACTTTAACTTGGGGTCTAACATAACACCCAGATCATCCACCAGGGTAATTCTCTCAAGAGAACCACCAAATATGGTGTAGGGAGCCAACAAAGGGCTAGAACGATGAAATGTCATAACTTTGCATTTCGAGGCATTAAGGTGTAACAAGTTTGCACAACACCATGACTGAAAGTTATTGAGATCGGATTGCAAGCGATTGAAATGAAATGTCCTTGTACTGGACACAGAGTTTAACATCATCCGCATACATAAGTACTCGATAGTATGTTAATACTGAAGGTAAGTCATTAATAAAGAGTGTGAAGAGTAAGGGGCCTAGATGGCTGCCTTGTGGTACTCCCGAAGAAACCTTTACTGGTAAAGAGAGGGAGTTTTTGAAGAGGACTCTTTGAGACCTAGAACAAAGATAGCTAGAAATCCATCTCAGGAGGTTGGGCGGAAACCCTAAAAGGTCAAGTTTATGCGCTAAAAGGGAATGGTTTACAGAGTCGAATGCTTTACTAAAGTCGGTGTAAATAACATCCGTCTGTAAGTTACATTGAAAGCCTTTAATAATGAAAGAGGTAAACTCTAACAAGTTCGTGGTGGTTGATCGCCGCCTTATAAATCCATGCTGAGTTGGAGATATAAGTGACTTGCAGAGATGTTGCAAGTGCGGAGTTAAAACCTTCTCAAACATTTTAGGAATAGCGGATAACTTTGCTATACCTCTATCATTTTTTGCATCAGACTTGCTACCTTTTTTATGGAGAGGAATTATAAACGATTCCTTCCAGATCGGGGGAAGCAAGAAGAATCAATGGACAGGGTGAATAGTTTAAGCAAAGGTCCACACAGAGCCTCGGCGCAGTACCTGAGTACACAACCTGGAACCACGTCTGGACCCGGTGAAAACACCGGCTTAACTAGTCGAAGATCATGAAGTAGGGAACATTCATTTAACAAGGGACTGAAAATGCCGTTCGACCTCGGTAAACCGTATGGGTACGGATGACCAGAGTAGCTTTCCTCAGAATAGGTGTTATGGAAGAATTGGGCAAAAAGATCGGCAATTGCCGGATCATTATTTGCCGACGTATTACAAAATGATAGCGAGGATGGGTGTGCGGACGTTCTACGCTTACTGTTTACGAAGCTGTAAAACTGTTTAGGGTCCTGAGAAAAACGTATCCTGCATCGAGATAGGTAGTTCTTATAGCATTGAGCATTAAGAACTGAAAAGTTTGACCGAGCTAATACATAGCGAGAGTGAGAAGTAGGAGAACCCACTTCTTGAAATTTTTTATAAAGTCTTGATTTTAAGTTTTTTAGACTGGATAACTCTTTGGTAAACCAAGGGGGTTTTCCAGATCTAGTCGGACAAGAAATCGGGACACAAGAATCGAACGAGGTGGAACGTTGTGAGTTGCTGCGGACACCGCAACTTTACAGTTATACCCGATACTAAGTCAGTATGGCTCTCTCCGGCAGACGCCGCTAATATTGAACGACACGACAAAGAGTGCGTGCGAGAGAGACAGAAAATCAGTCTGAGCGTGACGTCGGGGGCTGCGTAGCCACTGCAAATTGATTTGTTCCTTTTGGCTATAAAAATGATCTGATCTGATCCAGATTCAGCAATCTGATATATATGGTCATTATCTATGATTCTACGTTTTTAGTTTTCTCGAATGTGCAATATTGCAACAGATTTTCGTCTTTTGTGGGGGCGGAAGAGGGTGGGGCGAAATTCTGAGATATACGTTTTATAGTGAGATCTAACAGAAGTGCGGATACCAAATTTGGTTACTCTAGCCTTAAAAGTCTCTGAGATTTAGGGGATGCCCCAGATTTTCGTCCTTTGCGTGGTCGGAAGGGGGTGTGGCGAAATTTGGACACGAAACGGTCAAGGTCCGATATCACAGGAGTGTGGATACCAAATTTGGTTGCTCTAGCTCTTATAGGTTCTGAGATCCTTGAACTAATATTTTGCAATTGGCAAAACCGACCATGAAACCTGTGTGTTAGAGAGAGACAGAGCGAGAAAGAATTAAATTGTTTTCTTGATTCTGGCTATAATAATTATACGATCTGGTTCAGATTTTGCACTCTAGAAGATATAGTCATCTTCTACGGTTCTGCGCTTTTAGTTTTATACTATCTTTAAAAATGTAGATGCCACAGATTTTCGTCCTTTGTGGGGCGGAAGTGGGCGGGGCGAAGTTTTAAAATATTTTTGTAGCAGTGACATATCACAGAAGTCTGGATACAAAACATCGTTGCTCTAGCTCTTATAGTCTTTGAGCACTAGGCGCTGAAGGGGACGGACAGACGGACAGACGGACGGACGGACAGACGGACAGACAGACATGGCTCAATCGACTCGGCTATTGATGCTGATCAAGAATCTATATACTTTATGGGGTCGGAAACGATTCCTTCTGGAACTAACACACATCCACTTTTACCACAAATCTAATATACCCCAATACTCATTTTGAGTATCGCGTATAAAAATGTGCCAAGAGCATTGTAAACGAGGGGGAACGTTGTGAGTTGCTGGGGACACCGCAACTCTACAGTTATACCCGATACTAAGTCAGTATGGCTCTCCTCCGGCAGACGCCGCTAATATTAAACGACACGACAAGGAGTGCGTGCGAGAGAGACAGAAAATCAGCCTGAGCGTGACGTCGGGTGCTGCGTAGCCAGTGCAAATTGATTTGTTCCTTTTGGCTATAAAAATGATCTGATCTGATCCAGATTCAGCAATCTGATATATATGGTCATTATCTATGATTCTGCGTTTTTAGTTTTCTCGTATCCTCAATATTGTGGATGCAACAGATTTTCGTCCTTTGTGGGGGCGGAAGGGGGTGGGGCGAAATTTTGAGATATACGTTTTATAGTGAGATCTAACAGGAGTGCGGATACCAAATTTGGTTACTCTAGCCTTAATAGTCTCTGAGCTTTTAGAATATCCCCAGATTTTCATCCTTTGCGGGGGCGGAAGGGGTGTGGCGAAATTTTGAAACAAACTCATCTCGGTCCGATATATTAGGAGTGTGGATACCAAATTTGGTTGCTCTAGCTTTTGTAGTCTCTGAGATCTAGACGCTAATGTTTTACTCTAAGCAAAGCCGCCTATGCTACGTGTGTGTTAAAGAGAGACAGGGCGAGAAAAAATGAAATTGTTTTCTTGATGCTGGCTATAATAATTATACGATCTGGTTCAGATTTTGCATTCTAGAAGATATAGTCGTCTTCTACGATTCTGCGTTTTTAGTTTTCTCGTATCGTCGAAATTGTGGATGCCACAGATTTTCGCCCTTTGTGGGGGCGGAAGTGGGCGGGGCAAAGTTTTGAAATATTCTTTTAGCAGTGACATATCACAGAAATCTGGATCCAAAACATCGTTGCTCTAGCTCTTATAGTCTTTGAGCACTAGGCGCTGAAGGGGACGGACAGACGGACAGACAGACATAGCTCAATCGACTCGGCTATTGATGCTGATCAAGAATATATATACTTTTGGACGTTACACACATCCACTTTTACCACAAATCTAATATACCCCAATACTTATTTTGAGTATCGGGTATAAAAATGTTTGTGCCTTTTATGATATCAGTGCACAAGTACAAAGCGGACCAATCAAAATCCCTAATGAGGTTATTAAGCTTCGCAAACTCGGCTTTACGAAAGCAGCGGACACGTTCGGGCAGCCTACTCGACCGATCCAATACAGTTGGTCCTATATCTAGCGACACCTCGAAAGTAGGGTGGTAGGCGTCTTCAGGTATAGTGAGCGGAAGGGCTCGGGTTAACAACACTATGGCCGGATCCGATACAAAGCACAGATCAAGCAATCGACCCAAGGAATTTTTCACATGGTTGACTTGAGACAGGGATAGGTCAAGCAAGCCGTCAACAAAGTCATGTCGTGACATGGGCACTAGGATACTAGACTCGTTTACCGAAGACCAAACAGTTCCTGGCAAGTTGAAGTCACCAAGAACTATCATACGATCTTTATCAAATAGCGAGGAAGAAACAGCGGTTAAAGCGGACAAGTGCTGCTCATAAATTGAAATATCCGAAGAAGGTGGGATATACGAGCAAGTAATGAATATAGCGAAAGCGGGAAGAATCAGTTTTACACACAGGAATTCCAGTTCCTGTTGAACTTGGACTGTGAAGTGTTCCGACGTGAAGTAAGAGTCCACTGCAATTATAACCCCCCCTGCACGTCGAGACGAACGGTCCTTTCTAAAAGTTGTGTACCGACCTGCCAAAACCTCGGAACTAAGAATGTCCGGCTTTAACCAGGTTTCAGTAAACACAATAACGTGGGAAGCAAATGCAACACTATCCCGGAAAAGAATGCTGAGCTTACTACGCAAGCCTCTTACATTCTGATAGGTTACTAAAAGAGAAGTTAGTTTTTTGGAAAGGTGGAAGCAAGACGGGAAGTTGAGGAAGAGGAAGTTGAGGTTGAGGGGGGCACACTGGAAAGATTTGGAAGGGATATGGGGGCCTATTCTTCTTCTTAGCCTTAAAGTCCTTCACCACCAAATGCTCCGGCCAAAATTTGGCGGAGCAAATGGTGTCAAATTGAGTTGGGGAGGTGCTTATCTTAAACGAGGCTATCTCCCTGGCATAAGAGAAGTTAAATTTCTCCACCTTTAAACCCACGGCTTTTATTTTGCTTTGAATAAAATTACAAAATTACAATTACATCATTAGATGTGAGGTCAGGGGCCAGCCGTGAGACAAAAACTTGTCGTTTTGGTGGGACTCCCACCAGTGGCTTAGTCACCACAGGCCTAGTACCTGTGGTGGCAATATCCGGAGGTCCGGAACGTCTATTTACTGGTGGGATCGGGATAGACGGGACAACTAGCGAACTTACGGACACCACGGACACGGACGCTGCAGATGTACTTGGCTGCACATTCTCCGAGGCGATGAATTCGGCTACCGAATCTGCATCGCCAGCAGCTGTCGTTGCCCTTGGAGTGGCAAACGAGATCAACTGCTGCACACTTGGAGTGGTCGGAGTCAGTTTTTCGGCGGCGCACGGCTGAGTGACGGTTGGCAATTGCAGATCCCGCGGAATGACCTTTTTGCGCCTCGGAGACTCATTCAGCAGTTTTAAACCGCTAAACTGAGCCTCCATGGCTAGGAGCCGATCGTATTGGTTTTTAAAACCAACGGTCAGCTCCTTAAAGCCACTCCGCGTCTGCCTCATGAAAGCCACCATGTCTTTCTCCACCGCACGGCATGCCTCGCAACTGTAATGCAAGCCATTACGTTTGGCTATAGCATCACTCACGAGGCCAGAAAATCCAGCGCATTTTGCGTGCACTACGCTGTCGCAGAGCCAGCAGGGGACATTCGGCTGATCGTGGATGATCTGCTTCTTACAGCTTTTTTTGGCACAGACCACAGCGTATTCCATTTTATTATTTATTTATTTACTATTATTTGCAAAACAAATTGGTATCAGACCAGTCTATCAGACCAATTTTAACAAGCATTAATAGCGTTAATTTATTTGACAGGACAGCGCCACTTTTCATTTGCATTTATGAATGCAATGAAGAAACTATGTACACATATGCATGTAGTGTGTACACTGTACATATACTCGAACTTTTATTGGCTTACATATGTATGCCCAACGATTCTCTTTGTGGTTTCATCATCAATGGTTTTCCAATGAGTACTCGAAGGCATTTGCTTTAAAGCGAAAGCAGTAGGACTCCTCTAGGATTACCGAATCTACAATTATCTCTTTGGGCAGGAATCCCTTCAATGTCAATCTATATCCATTTAGTTCAGTCAATTGTTCCTAATTGCCTGCTTATACGCGCAGTAGTAGCCGGGATCCGTTGTCAAATGCATTGTGATATGTAATTGATACAAGATTGCACAATGCCCTCATAATAGTAGAAGCTGACAGATACTTTCAACTGATTGATGCCCTAAGTCTCGTCTCCTGTTGCCAGTGCCATCCATTTATCCCTTTGGCACATCAATTGCAAACGATTAATTTCACTAATTGGCAGCCGTCGATGGAGTAGCTCCAAGCCAAACAAAAGGGATAAGTAAATGGCGGGGACAACTTTTTCCCATTGTTCATCTCCTGATCCAGTGCCCACGTTTATTGGACCCCGTTTCCTCGTTTATTGGACATGGGCTGTGTATGGTTCTTAGATATGCCTCCCCAGAGCCTGGCTGAAATCGCCGGAACAATCCCTTTGCCATTGCTGGTTCACCTTGACCATATCGAGGGCTTTCTGGAGGGGCTCCTCGAACTGGTTCAGGTCCCTCAATTGCTCCTACAGTCTTGCCGAATCTTCGGGTCTGTGCAGATTTCCAGCCAGGGTCTGCAGGAGGCTCGTCAGCTGCCGTTTCTTGAACTTTTCGCTGTCATCAATTATTCGGTTTTCTTTTGGCTTAATTTACCCCCAACTTACGTGAGTCTTTTGGCGTGGGACAGAATGTGGTCGGCCGCCTCGATGGCCACGTGCTCACGTGTCAATGCGGTCTTCACGGCCAGCAAGTAGCAATCGCTGACTTCTTCCTTCTCCGACTGGAGCGTGTAGTCGAGGAACTCCCCAGCAGACTGATGTTGCGGCAGCATCCAAGAGCCGAGTTCCTGAAGAGCTGCATCACATGCTGGAAGTCCGCTTCGCCGCCCTGCTGGATGGCGGTGCAGTAGGCCACCTCCTGCAAGTCGGCGGAAAGCTCCAGGAAACCATTTGAATCTCGCAAAAAGGCCTGCCTGGCCTGGGGCACGCAGTCGTCCACGCGGTAGCGACAAGCGTGAGCGTAGATCAGCCGCGTTAAGGACACCTCCCTGATGGTCGAGGACATACTCGTGATGGCGCCCAGCTTGGGCAGGCGGCTATATGGCGCTGTGAGGAGCTTTGCCATGTAAACCTGGAAGAAACGGTGATAGAATAAAGTCCTAAAATGCCCCCCTTCGAGCCTACCTTGAACTCTGTTGCCTGCCGACCACTCAATAACGTTCCAAGGCGGTCTAAGAGGCTTCTCTTCCAGGGCAGGAACTCCTCCTCCCTCTGCAGATACTCGAAAAGGTCGAATGCCCAGTCGTAGCTGAGGAGTTTTCCCTCACCCAAGGCCATCAGATCATCCATTAGCTGGACTCTGTTGTACACGGGGATGCCCCCAAAGCTTGAATCATCTGCCAGAGTACTGATGATCATCCTCCAGTTGTGCTCGTCATAGTTCACCCGATAGATGACACTGACCTGGGGATTCAGAATGAACCACTCACTGCGTGCTGTACTGAGGGGTAGTTCCACTGTGTGTGCAGAAGTGGGACACTCCAGCCAAGACTGGGGACGAGGGCGCTCAAAGTCGGGATGGTTTTGGGAGACAAAGCTCAGCGGCACCCACCAGCAGTTGCCTCCCCTCTGGCCTCTGGCGCCTCCCCTCAGGCCTTTCTCCAGGTAAAATCTCGTTTGATTGAGGCTCACGCTGCCCGTTTCGTAGTCCCGAACAGCGGTGACCAGTGGATAGCCCCCTGCAGCGTCCACGAGTCCATGGCTCGACCAAGATTGAAGTCAGGGGTAGCACCTTCTCCTCCACGGCTGCCGCCTGCATGGACTGCCACAGATGAGCCTGCTCCACATTCCCGAAGGAGTGTACGGAGATATAGGAGCGAATGGCCAGCAAGAAGGCCTCCTCGCCGATCATCTTGTGCAGCATGCGCATGATCAGGGCGCCCTTCTCATAGACGTACTCTGAGAACTGCCCGAGGATCTGCGCAGGATCCTTCACCTCTCGGGAAATGGCGCGCGCCGGGCTGGCCGAATCCTGAAGAAAGAAACGTTCCAAGTCCTCGCCTATAAATCGCTCGCCGCAACCCCAATCGGGCTGCACGGCCAGATAGGCGAAGTACGTGGATGGGCCCTCCTTCAGCCAGAGATCGTTCCACCATTTCATGGTCACGAGGTTGCCAAACCACTGATTCGCATACTCGTGGGCCAACGTCTTGGCCTTGCCATCCCTTGCCACCTGCAGATCATTCGGGCTGTGCACGAACTTGGCCTCTTTGAAGGTGACCAGTCCCCAGTTCTCCATGGCCGAGAACCTGTGGGTGGGCGCTGCCAGCTGGTCGATCTTTCTCAGCGAAAAGTCCAGCCGAAAGAGATCCTCAAAGTAGCCGATAACTCTTGGGGCCATGGCGATGGAGAAGTTGGCCTGATCCACCGCCTTGGGCTGCAACCAATTGCGGAAGATCACCCTGTTCTTGGTGTCGCTCTGCACGGTGGCCGCGTTGGTCAGATCGTGGACCGCATAGGCCACCAGGTAGGTGGATGTCCTCGACAGTTGTTCGTGCTCGCACCAGACATAGTCAAGGAGGCTTTCACTGAGACGATGAAAAGAAGAGAGAGGCTTAGTGGATCAGTATGATCGTATACTTACTGCTGTCGGCACTGAAGGATCGGCATGTTGCTGAGGCCCGTGTAGCGTTTGTGGTAGCCCAGGGTCACGTTAAAAGTGGCCTTCCATGGGGGTTCATCAAAGCAGGGAAACGCCTGGCGGGCAAACGTCGGAGAGAACTGTGTGACTGCCAAGTAACTAATGAATGAAACGTGTGATCAGGAAACCGGCCATCGTTTGTCAAAGATCCGCAATACTTACTGTTTCTCTTGGGATGCCGCGTCCGTGTAGGAGCTGTTGTAGTAGCCTGACTCTGTTGCATTCAGCGACGACTCAAAGTGCATCGTCAGCTGGTAGGTCTGCCCCAACTCCGGATCCCTACACAGGTGCAGCGTGTAGTAGTCGTATACCTCGTTCAGCTCGATATCCATGTCGGTGAGGCACTGCCTCTCCCCTCCACCAGTAAGCGAAATGCCAGACTTGTCTATCCGCAAATTCCGCGCATGCATCGTGATGTTTCTAGTGGGCTGGAGGACAAGCAGATCGATCCTCACAGCCCCTCGAAGCGCAGGTCGGAGGCATTCAGGTGGGTCAGGATGCGTATATCATAGTGCTGTGGCTCCAGGGCGGTGGGCAGGCGATAGTGATCGTAGACAGCCAGGCTGGCAGAAGGCATCAGCAGTAAAAGGAGGCAGTAAATGGATGTAGATCCGAGCATGCTGTGGCAATGAAACTGGGAGAACATACAGTCAGTCAAACATACTTACATACAGGATTCCCACTGATATAGTCTTTAATAATTGTCCCCAAAATGTTCCTAAATGTTCTACGTGCCCCCACCAAAATTATTCTTGCAGGGAAGCAACCATTTACCCCAACCCCGGCCCCGTGCTGCCGACAGCTTAGCCACGAGCCACCTGTAAAGATGAGCCAGCTCAAGGACCACCTGAACCTGGCTCGGCTATACCTCCTCGGGCCGGACTTCAGCGCAGAGGAATTCCTGGAGGGAACGTGTCAGGCAACCCTCGCGATGCTGGAGGCAGTGCGTCGCATAGACTGGAAGCGCATTCGAAGCTTCTGCACGGAGGAATTCTCCCTGACCATGTACGGAATCGCCCAGAGGGAAAGTGTGTACGCCAACCTGATGGGACCAGAGGGCTTGGAGCTATCGAAACCCGTACATTTGAAGACGAAAGAATGCGACGATGGCAGAAGCTTCTTGCACGTGCACCTGGAGATTGTGTTGCTGCGCTGTTTGGCGCCTAAGCCGGATGAGCTGGTGGAGACTGGGCTCCAAGTGCCTGACCACCAAAAGATTCCCGTAGCCTCTTATAAGATCGCATTGCGCAGGGAGCTGTCCGGTCCAGACGGCACTGATCCTGAAGACGAGGATTGGTTCTTTAGTTCCTTCCAGATGCAATACATGTCTTTGCTGGGCTTCTGCCCCAAAAGTGGCACATGTTGGTTCATTCGGGCCTTAAAACCGTATTAGACATTGAGTGCGCTGGTACCCCGGTTACCGGTTTTTCGATCGACTGCAGTCACGTCCCAGTTCAACGATCGCCCTCTGTCAGCAGCTTCAAATAATCATAACGTTGACGCCGCTCAAAATTCTACCTGCGATCACGTATATACATACATATGTACTCTCCACTGTTCGCAGTCGAAATAAACTGAAAATGCTCTGTTCTTCACGTTCCAATAATGTTCACCATACTGAACGCACTCCGGGGCAGACGGCTTCATTTATGGCCATGCCGTCAGTTGGCGCTCTCTTGCAACGAACGATTGGAGCGGCTCAGGCATGATCAGCGATCACCGATCAGTAATCGGACATTTGTGTATAAGAACCTAAAAAAACCTTTCCTAATTTTGCCATGGCAGGGGAATTGTAATACAAAGTTCACCGAAAAGATATGATAGAACTGAAATCAGACTTGCGTCAAAGTTTTGTTCTTTAATTTTACTTTAACAAGAACATATAAAACGAAGGGGAACGTTGTGAGTTGCTGCGGAGACCGCAACTCTACAGTTATACCCGATACTAAGTCAGTATGGCTCTCCTCCGGCAGACGCCGCTAATATTAAACGACACGACAAGGAGTGCGTGCGAGAGAGACAGAAAATCAGTCTGAGCGTGACGTCGGGTGCTGCGTAGCCAGTGCAAATTGATTTGTTCCTTTTGGCTATAGAAATGATCTGATCTGATCCAGATTCAGCAATCTGATATATATGATCATTATCTATGATTCTGCGTTTTTAGTTTTCTCGTATCCTCAATATTGTGGATGCAACAGAGTTTCGTCCTTTGTGGGGGCGGAAGGGGGGGGGGCGAAATTTTGAGATATACGTTTTATAGTGAGATCTAACAGGAGTGCGGATACCAAATTTGGTTACTCTAGCCTTCATAGTCTCTGAGATTTGTGAATATCCCCAGATTTTCATCCCTTGTGGGGGCGGAAGGGGTGTGGCGAAATTTTGAAACAAACTCGTCTCGTTTGGTTGCTCTAGCTTTTATAGTCTCTGAGATCTAGGCGATAATGTTTTACTCTAAGCAAAGCCGGCTATGCTACGTGTGTGTTAGAGAGAGACAGGGCGAGAAAAAATGAAATTGTTTTCTTGATTCTGGCTATAATAATTATACAAACTACCAGTGTCATTTGTACTGGATGTCCTCCTGTTGTCCTGTACAACGGGACTTGTACTATTGTCCCGAATCAGGGCAATTGCAGCGCTTTAAAGTGCACCACAGCAGGCCACATAAATAAATGCTTGCACATTTACTTTGCCCCGCCTCGCATCGCCATGCCAGAGATCCCTCTGCCAAGGTCCTTCCCTTCCCGCCTCCAGTATGTTCCGGGTGTTGTGTACGCTTCGGTTCCTGCTCCCAGCACGTCCATAACTCAACTCTGGCGTGGGAGGTGTTTCTGCTGTCTGCCAGACGCTTTATTTACTTGCAATTTGAAACGGACTCCATTGCAATTCCGATACAAATCCCGAGCAACTTCTTCGCTCGGATTCTGCACTGTTCCGCCTGTGATTCGCCATTCTCTGGAGAGACATTGCCATAACTTTATATATTGTAATGGCAATGAAATTGGATAAATTTCAGCAGCACACATCACCGGGGAACGAGAACACTTACCTACCCAAAAGGACAGACGATTCTGAGTCAAGTCCAAGCCCATTGCACCCATTAGATGATGGAGGAAGGGACCTCCCTCTTATAGAAACATCGAAATAACCTATAGAAAATAGATCATATATCGCTGTTGCAAACAACTTCCATAGAGAACGATGGATTGACAGACCGCTGTGTAATCGAGACATTGCCGTCCCTGACGAGCAGCCGCAGTCGCAGCTGGAGTGGACTATGCCATGACAATGGTCCAAGTGCGGCAGCGGCATTCGCTCCATTTTCTGGGCAGTTAGCAAAATGTCACGTAGCAAAATGCGACAGCGTGGTCAACATAATGAATGGGGCCTGCCACCCAGTGCGAAGAGTGTACCAACAGCAAGAGCAGAAGCAGCAGCAGCAGCAGCAAAGAGAGCAGGTGCCCATGCCCGTGTTCGTCCTGCCCCTCCGTGATATTCGTGCTTACCGTGCTATCCGCTCCAACACATGCACCCCGGGAGTTCATGTCTGGCGTCCATTGATTGCTTTGGCGGAGACTATTGCAATAACCTTTCTTCATGTCGGGCCCAAACAGGCGTTGTGCTAAACCAAATGTCACGACATCTCCGCTCGGTCTCCGCTCGGTCTGGCCCGGCTTTGGAAGAGGGACAAAGGAACACAGGGAGACAGGGAGACACAGTTGCCTCCAAAAAATGTGTCGATGCACGTGACATTTTCAGTTGCAATTTGCAATCTGATTTTGTTCTCTAAAACGGCTGCAATGCCCCCCCTCAAAGGCATTGCGATGCCAAGTTTCAGTTTGCTGGCTGCATAAGTTCAAGGATCAAATTGATTCCCCCGGATGGCAGCAGGTGTGAGACGGTAACTGGCGTGTGGCACCGCCCCAACCCCCCTCCGAGTCCGAGTGTGGCCAGGCGAGGCGTCTTCACATTGTTACACTTGACCAATTCGGATTGCAATTACACACCTGACTGTTCCCCCCATCGAACATGACTTTGATAGTGTCTCAGTGTAGCCGGGCCAAAAGTGGCCCAGCAACGATTTCGTTTTCCAATCTTCTCCTTGTGCGCCCCACTCTCGGGATTACTAGAGCGGGTACTGAGGCTGTGCCTGGCTTTTAGCTCCTGTAGCCCAACTTCTGGGTAGATGTTTATTAGTATCGTTTCATTCTTCATTAACATTTCTCTATGGCCTGGACTCACTTATATCTTACCTGCTTATTCACTTATCCCCATCCTGTGGCTGTTCCTCTTAAGTAGCTCATTTGATGGACCTTCACTAGAGTGTTCGGTGTCAGTCCTCTACGCCATTTGTTGGATAGTGGTTTATTGATTGGCAGACTTGGAAAAAAAACCCTTCAAGAAGGCTTAGAGAAGATTGTCTGACAGGGTACAACAGTATTTCATCGATTCGATATTGAGTAAACGTGTTCCAGTGCCAGCTAAAATCCGGAATACAAAGATGCCTGCTGATTTGTAAGTGACTTAAGGGGATTAACCATTTGGGCAGCTTATCCGTCGCTTACCTCCGTGCACAGTCTTTCGCTGCTCAACAGCCGCGACTCGTCGCTAATCTCCTCGAACAATCCCATCATCAATGATCTGGTAAAGCCCATGAGCCTGGAGCTGAGCACCGCCGTGCAGTTGATCGTCAAGACGCGACGCCAGCGAATGCAGGAGCTGTTCGACCAGGAGTACGAGTGGGAGCAAGAGGAACTGTCTCGCCTGGGACTGAGTCGTATCAATGACACTTACAACTGCTGCACTCCCGATGGATTGCGCAAGGTTAAGCTATAGGCTTGCTCTGCAGATTTCCCCTCCAAGGATACCAAATTTCTAAGTCTAATCTTTCCGAGAACCCTCCCTGCTGGGGAATTAAATTCATTTTGCTCGTTATGTTCCCCGCAAGCCTTCCGCTTTTGTTTCGGTTTCTCAGTTTTTCCTGCGGTCAACTGTCGGCCGTATAATAAATTGATTTCGTCGGCTTTGTTTGCGGCCATTAATCTATCTATGTGGAGGCAGGCTCCACGGCCACGCCCCCAGCTCAGATTTGTTGTTCATTGTTTAATGAATGGCAGGCAAATTTGGCCGCCTTTGTGTCTGTGCCTGTGGTCGGGTAAAACCCTTTAGAACGGTGGAGATTTGTGAATGGCTTTTTTCGCAGTTTCCCAGATATTTGTGTCTGTTTTTTTCTGGCATGCTCGCTTCGTTGGACAAAACACAACTGATAATCAGGGGCCTACAAGGCCTAGGCTCAATAAAAGCGCCACTTGGCCGGAAAGCCAAAAGCGAGAGAACTTTTTATCCAAAGAGCGAGGCATGTCCTCTGGTCCTCTGCTCCATCATCATTTGTCATTGTCAGCCAACGGAGTGTGATGGCCCGCTCCATTTTGCATTGGGCCTCTAAGTAGATGAGGGATAAGGACGAGAATGGTGCCCGATTCAGATTCTGTGCCGATTTCCGCTCTCGTCTCCATCCCGCGCTGAGTGCACTCGGCTGACTTTTGAGCGCAATTCGACGGCATTATACGAGGGCCGCTCCCTCGTTTTCGTGTGCATTCAGCGATGCGCTAATCAAATTATAAATCGCACCCATTGGAAAGTCGTTCGTTGCAGTTCCCAAAATTGTCATCATCAGCCCAGAGAATCATAATTCTCACAAAAGAAGCAGCGAGTGCCTGTCCAGCCCTGTCCCCCATTTGAGTTGCTGCGGGGCTGCCATAATGGATGTCAGTGGGGCTGCATCTGGGTCGCAGGTCCATTTGCCCCTTAGTTTTTGCCAAATTTTTGTTTTTTCAGCACGTAATTGTGGGGCACAGCCGAGGACTGTGGGCTGTTGAGGTGTTGGCCCGGAACATGCCACATTGGGCGCATAACAATGCCATTTCTTTAATTAACAATTTGCATTTGCTGTTTTTCCCCCTGATATACGAGTATTCATTACTGTTTGCTGTCGGTCGGGCTTTTGTTTCGCTTAATTGCTGTTTACTTTGGGCAACTACGAACACTTGCCGAAATATAGTAGAGTTCCACTTCCACCGAAGTAATGGTGGAAGACGCATGTGCATAAGCAGATCTTTCGATTCCTTTCCGACTATGTGGTCTGCTCCTTTGCTAATGAATCAAAATCCCATCAAATCTTGCAAGCTGGATAGAAATCTGTTTGCGGTGGTTCTTCCTCTTGCTAGCCACTGGCTTCTTTGCAGACCTGAGATAGAAATTTATTTCTTAAAAAGTGAAATCCATTAACACAAATTCTTTTCTTTCTCCCTCTTCCTCGCTGCACCCACTCAGGGATAACTCTTCTCCGTTTTTCTCCCAACACGAAAGAGAGAAATTGCAATCACCTTTGTAATTGTGCTCTGCTACTTTTCAGCTTTATCGCAATGGCAATGCCAACAGCTTTGCTTTGTGCACTAAAAGTATTAAATTTCCTCAAATATTCCGGGCATACACACATACAGACACACTCGTACATAAGCCAGAATGCAACAACGGGGCTAGCAGCCTTTTGTGGGGATTCCCCTTTATGGCTTTCGTTCGGTCATCGTCGTCGCCGTACCGCAGTAAGGCACAACTAAATGCTTTCAATTCCTTTTGCTGCCATTTTCTGCCTTTATCGTGGCCAGCGCTTAACTTTAAAAATAGTTTTGTATTGTTGCTATTCCCATTGTTAATGGAATCGCACGAGTGCACCCAGGAAACCATTTAGTGCTGAAACATCGCTGCAAAGAGAATGTTAGCTACAATGTTGGATAACAGGCCATGTAGAGTGGAACGGATCCTGCCCGTGCCCGTTCATTCCTATGCTAACGATCTTCCAATATACATATGTATCTACCATATATTACGAACTATTTGTGTACCCTCTCATGTGCCCTCTCATCCTCTCGCATCATTCTGTTATGTTAAAAATATTGTTTTCAGTGTATCGTATTTCTCATCTTCCTTTTCTGTCAGCTAAAACAATAACAATGACAGAGTGCAGAACGCAATCGTTTGCCATCTCCTTCCAGCAGTGTTGCCAGATTTTGAGCGCCAAAGTAAGCTAGATTTTACAAAAATACAAGCTAGAACAAGCTAAAAATTGTAAAAAACAGGCTAAAAAATAGGCTAAAATAAAACAACACATAGATATATACATTTATACTTGTGTTATTATTTCATCCAATTCGCTATTGCTTGAATCGGTATATTTATCGCTGGAACGTATTAAATTTAAATATTTCTCCGGTAATTGATAGTTGTGACAACATTTTCCATGACGGCGCAATCCATATCTGTAAAATTCAAAAGAATTTTAGTCATATTCATGAAACAATTAAATATTTCTAAAACAAACCTTATATTTAATATTGAGTTTAAGGACTTAACGGTCATTTTGTTCGTTAGCTTGGTCTTACCAATATTCATTTGACTGAATACACGTTCAATAGCAGCATTTGAGCACGGTAGACTTAAAATGCCAATGGCAAATAAAGCGATTTCTTCAAAAGGCTTGTTTTTGCCAGCATCTTTATAAGTCAGTACTTTTGACCAAAATTGTATCGTGTCATCTGTACTTTGCCAAGGGACTAATTGAATTTTGCCATATTGGGCAAGAATTCCATCTATATTCTTATAGTTAAAGTGTTCCAATATGGAAATGAGATCATTATGATTTTTATTATGTTCGAGTACATTTTCTGCTGCAAAAACTTTCTAATGTTTTTGTGTTTTCTAATTTTCTAAGTTTTTCTAATGTCTCAATATTATCTGGAAGTCTGAAATTAAGCATCAGATTATTATTTATTTTTAATATCAAATCCAATTGAAGCTTACCTTTCTCTGAGTTGGATAATTAGCTCCTTTATAAAATCCTTGCACATCTCTCTGATTTCGTTAACTTCATTATTATAATTTTTCTCTTTAATTTCCTTTTCAAATAAATATCCCATATATAATGAAGACACAGCAAATTCATCCAAGTCATCTTTCAAGACATCAATCTTTGCATCAGGCGGAATTATTTTATTTTTGAGGAAATCGATGCTTGTCGATGAAAGTTTTGTTTGTAAACTGTTTTTGGCATGTTTTACACATTTACACATTTCACGATCACCAACCAAGTTTCTGTATAGACCGAAACTTTTCAACGAAAATAAACCATAAATAAATTCTAAAATACCATGATACACCAAAATATGTACTACAAATATACTTTTTGTTCGATTTGTCTTAAAAAATACCAAAAAATACATGTAGGATATAAAAAGGAAAAAATAAGCAAAGTGAAATTAAAAAAGGCTAGATTTAAAGCTATAAGCATTTTCATAATTTTTCAAGCGTTCCGCTTTCAAATAAGCTAGATCTAGCCTTAAATAAGCTAAATTGGCAACGCTGCCTTCCAGCGCTTGTCTTTTCTGAGCGCAGAGAAAGCCAGAGCGAACGACACATTGCGGTACTCGTGTGAGAGAGGGATTAACTCATACATGAAAAGCAATACTGAGCACGGCGCTCTTCCGACAGCGATAATATGTACATATGTACATATGTATGTTACATATGTGCAGATTTGCAGTTTTCAAATACATGTAAAGGACAGTGTATCAAGCAGTTAGCACTATCCCATCTAAATTAACATTTGAACTTAAGATACCATCGATATCATCGATGGGTCAGATATCAACAAAGCCTGTTGGATACTTTAATGCAGAAGTTACCGTGGATAAGTTGCAGACCACACAGAAGTTTTAAGTAGTCCCCAGTAGCCAGATTGATTTCGACGCACTTTTGGGGCATGATTTCATTAAAAAGTTCCGTTTCGTCGCTGATATGCAAGGATACACGTTTTTGAAGCATGACGCAGATCCTGTGCCAACAGATGAGCATGCTCTTATATATAATGTAACTGAAGAGTCATCCTTTGTAGCTCCGCCGCAATATCGAAAAGACGTTGAACAGATGATAAGAAACAGTTACCAAATGCCCACAGAAGTTGCAAAGCAGTCTCCAATCCAACTGAAGATAGTTCCCGACGGAGTAATCAAGCCGTTTCATCACTCACCGAGTCGTTTATCAACAGACGAAGCCAGTGCCGTAACGAAGCAAGTCGAAGAATGGATCGAGCAAGGAATCGTGCGCAAGTCGTCTTCAAATGTAGCGAGCAGAGTTGTCGTCGTGAAGAAAAAAGATGGTACACTTAGAGTTTGCGTACAGGAAGTTAAACAGCATGGTATTGCTGGACTGCTTCCCAGTCCCGATCATGGAGGAAGTCTTGGAAAAGCTGCAGTCGGCTAAGTGGTTTACCATAATGGACCTTGAAAACGGATTTTTCCATGTGCCTATGGAAGAGCAAAGCAAGTCGTATACGGCCTTTGTTACAAAGGAGGGATTATTCGAGTTTAATAAAGCGCCTTTCGGATTCAAGAACTCGCCAGCTGCGTTCATTCGGTTCGTAAGCTATATTTTTCAAGAATTAATCAACTCTGACATATTGCAGCTTTATATGGACGACATAATTGTTTACGCCGCGTCGCCCGAGGTATGCATGAGGAAGTCAAAGTTGGTCCTGGAGACAGCTGCGCAGTTTGGCCTAAAGATCAAGTGGAAGAAATGTAGCTTCATGCAGCCACGCATTAGCTTTCTGGGCCATATCATTGAGGACGGGAGAATCTGGCCCGGCAAAGAGAAGACAGCAGCTGTCAGTCGGTTTGCTACGCCCAAAGACATTAAAGCAGTTCAAGCATTTCTGGGACTCACAGGCTTTTTCAGAAAGTTCATCCCTGGCTATGCACAAATTGCCCGGCCGCTCACGAATCTACTCAGGAAGGAAGCAGTTTTCAACATTGGCGAAGCAGAGCAACAATCGCTACAAACCTTAAAGAATCTGCTTGTAATCGCACCTGTATTACATTTATACTCACGAGAAGCGCCAACGGAACTCCACACGGATGCATCCAAAGAAGGTTTCGGAGCAGTTTTGTTGCAGCAGTTTGATGGCAATTTCCACCCGATTTACCATTGGAGTAAAAAGACTACACAAGCCGAGTCCAAACGTCACAGTTACTATTTGGAGGTCAAAGCTGTATACCTCGCACTCAAGAAGTTTCGTCACTACCTGTTGGGGATCAAATTTGATCTTGCCACTGACTGTGCGGCGTTTAAGCAGACAACAACGAAAGCAGATATACCCAGAGAAGTTTCCCAGTGGATTCTGTATATGGAGGACTTTACATTCAAAGCAGTACACCGCCCAGGGGACAGAATCAGACACGTGGACTGTCTCAGTCGTTTTCCGCAGACATGCATGTTCGTGACGACGGAGCTAACAGCTCGGATAAAGAAAGCACAGCAGGATGACGATTTCATCAAAGCCACAGTTGAGATCCTGAAGCAGCACCCATATCAAGACTACAAGCTTAAAGGAGGTCTTCTCTTCAAATCTGTAAATGGCAATGACGTATTGGTGGTTCCAAGGCTGATGGAAAGGGAAATCATTCAAGGATCGCATGAAGTTGGTCATTTCTCCACAGCGAAGACAATGCACTCAGTTCAGCAGCAATACTGGATTCCG
This sequence comes from Drosophila miranda, assembly GCF_003369915.1. NCBI lineage: Eukaryota > Metazoa > Arthropoda > Insecta > Diptera > Drosophilidae > Drosophila > Drosophila miranda. Next base: position 28,058,209 of record NW_022881603.1, read on the forward strand.
CACCTTGAACGGAAAGTAAATAAGTTGATTACAAACAAGAAGGGCAAACAAGAAGGCTATCTTCATTGCATTGACAAGGGTGACACACTACTATACACGCTGCACGTTGATCATTTGGGACCAATGGATGCGACAGCCAAGCAATACAAGTACATTTTTGCTGTGGTAGATGCATTCTCCAAGTTTGTGTGGCTGTTCCCAACTAAGTCAACAGGTCACGAAGAAGTTGTGAAGAGGCTGAGAGATTGGTCATTTGTGTTTGGTTTTCCCAAGCGCATAGTCAGCGACAGAGGAGCAGCGTTTACATCCAACGCATTCAGCGAGTTTCTTAACGAGAACAAAGTCGAACATGTGTGTACAACGACAGGTGTGGCGAGAGGCAACGGTCAGATTGAGCGGGTGAACCGTTCAATTTTGGGTATCATCGCAAAGCTCTCAGCTCAGGAGTCAACGAAGTGGTACAAGCATGTGCCACAGGTCCAGATGGCGATTAATTCGCATGTGCATTCTACGTTGAAGTCGTCGCCATTCGAGGTCATGTTTGGGACAAAGATGCACAGACAAGCTGAAAGTCGACTATTGGAGGTGCTCAACGAGGAGTTGGTTACGCAGTTTAACAACGAGCGCCAAGAACTGCGTGACCAAGCGAAACAAAACATTGATAAGTCGCAAGAGGTGTACAAGCGCTATTATGATAAAAAACGACGACCTGAGCACGGCTACAGACTAGGAGACATGGTCGCGATCAAGAGGACGCAGTTCGTCGCAGGACGCAAGTTGGCCAGCGAGTATCTAGGCCCATATGAAGTCACCAAGGTAAAGCGGAACGGTCGCTACGACGTCAGAAAGGTTGCTCAAGTCGAGGGGCCAAATATCACAGCAACGAGCAGTGACAATATGAAGCTATGGCGTTTTGTCTCAGAGAACGATGATATATTATCATCTGGGACAGATGAAGATGAGCAGGAGGGCCGAATGTAAAGGACAGTGTATCAAGCAGTTAGCACTATCCCATCTAAATTAACATTTGAACTTAAGATACCATCGATAAGACCTAACCGATATAACCAGACTTAACCGATGTTTAAAAGACCTAACCGATAAGGGGTTATCGATACGGGAGTCGGTTGTTGGAAGTAGAAGCAGAAAGTTGAACAAAAAGTCGGAAGAACAGACTCATTAATTGCACATCTTAAATCATACACTTTGTACTCTTTTTCGAAAAACACTATTAATAAACGATACATTATTATTAATCTTACATTTGGGGGCTCGTCCGCGTCGAATACAGAGCTCGGAGTGTGTGAAAAAGAAAAACAGAAGAAAGCAGAAGCTGATGCAAGAAGAGGATTGTTGAAAAGTTGTTAAAGCTGTTGTTTGTAGCTACATAAAGTTGTAAAGTTGTTGTTGGTGGCTATAAGCATTAAGTTGAACAATCCAAATTCAGTGAGCATAACAGTAGACACGGAGTTTAATAAAAGATCGGTCGTTTAATTCGGTTGGAAAATTGTGAAGTTCATTGTCGCGCCGTAGCGTCGCCTTGTCCGTGCGCAGTACGTACACAAGCAGAAAAAACACGCACAGACACGTTGTGTGTGATACACACTTATAAACAGAAAAGACAAGCACTCGTCGGGTACACAGACACAAGTCGAAAAGAGCCGCAAAATGATGCAAACACCGCCGCCGTTGCACTGGAAAGAGAGAGAGAAGGAAGAAGCTGTACCAGGAACGTCGCGCCCGAGTGCAAACGAGATGGAAGATTTAGAAAATGCAGAAAACAATACTGATGACAAGATTGATCAAATGATAAAGTTGCTAAGTTTGAAACTGCTTTGCGATGAGCAACGAGAAATGAAGATCGCTCCAGATAATTTTACAAAAGTTGTGAGCGATTGTGATGGAAAATCGGTTCCCATAGAAAAATGGTTTGAGATATTCGAAAAAAATGCCGACGCATATGAGCTTACTGAAAAGCAAAAGTATGTGCAGGCCAGAGGAAAAATGACCGGTGCAGCTAAGCTTTTCCTTGAAGCTGAATGCGTGTGCACCTATGAGGAACTCAAGAACGTATTATTGGATGAATTCACATGTAGCTATAACAGTGCAGACATTCATAAGCTGCTGCAAGAAAGAAAGAGGAAGAGTAGTGAGTCGATGCACGAGTACTTGCTGCAGATGAGAAAAATAGCAGCAGTCGGACATGTTGAAGACGCGGCTGTTATAAGCCATATTGTGAACGGTCTGGACATAAGAAACGAGTATAAGTATGCCATGTATCGCTGTAAGACCTTCAGGGCCTTGAAAGAAGAGTTCGATATCTATGATCGTTTGAACATATCGGAGAAGAAGGGCAATAACGAACAGCATAAAACGAGTTTCAAGCAGCAAAGTGGGCAAAGCGGTAAAAAAGAATATTGCTATAACTGTGGATCAGGAGAACACAAACGCAAAGACTGCAAAGCCGAAACAAAGTGTTTTAAGTGCAATCAGAATGGTCACATTTCGCGTAACTGTCCTTATGAAGCTGATAAAGTTGATAAAGTTCGCGTCATTTTGGATCGCAGTCGCATGAAAAAAATTCAAATAAACGGCATTGTTGTTGACTGTCTTGTGGATACAGGGTCAGATGTAACCATAATCAAAGAGAGTATGTTGAAGACCATGAAAAACGTTAAACTTTTGAAGTGCACAACTATGTTGCGCGGTCTGGGTCAGATATCAACAAAGCCTGTTGGATACTTTAATGCAGAAGTTACCGTGGATAAGTTGCAGACCACACAGAAGTTTTTAGTAGTCCCCAGTAGCCAGATTGATTTCGACGCACTTTTGGGGCATGATTTCATTAAAAAGTTCCGTTTCGTCGCTGATATGCAAGGATACACGTTTTTGAAGCATGACGCAGATCCTGTGCCAACAGATGAGCATGCTCTTATATATAATGTAACTGAAGAGTCATCCTTTGTAGCTCCGCCGCAATATCGAAAAGACGTTGAACAGATGATAAGAAACAGTTACCAAATGCCCACAGAAGTTGCAAAGCAGTCTCCAATCCAACTGAAGATAGTTCCCGACGGAGTAATCAAGCCGTTTCATCACTCACCGAGTCGTTTATCAACAGACGAAGCCAGTGCCGTAACGAAGCAAGTCGAAGAATGGATCGAGCAAGGAATCGTGCGCAAGTCGTCTTCAAATGTAGCGAGCAGAGTTGTCGTCGTGAAGAAAAAAGATGGTACACTTAGAGTTTGCGTACAGCAAGTTAAACAGCATGGTATTGCTGGACTGCTTCCCAGTCCCGATCATGGAGGAAGTCTTGGAAAAGCTGCAGTCGGCTAAGTGGTTTACCATAATGGACCTTGAAAACGGATTTTTCCATGTGCCTATGGAAGAGCAAAGCAAGTCGTATACGGCCTTTGTTACAAAGGAGGGATTATTCGAGTTTAATAAAGCGCCTTTCGGATTCAAGAACTAGCCAGCTGCGTTCATTCGGTTCGTAAGCTATATTTTTCAAGAATTAATCAACTCTGACATAATGCAGCTTTATATGGACGACATAATTGTTTACGCCGCGTCGCCCGAGGTATGCATGAGGAAGACAAAGTTGGTCCTGGAGACAGCTGCGCAGTTTGGCCTAAAGATCAAGTGGAAGAAATGTAGCTTCATGCAGCCACGCATTAGCTTTCTGGGCCATATCATTGAGGACGGGAGAATCTGGCCCGGCAAAGAGAAGACAGCAGCTGTCAGTCGGTTTGCTACGCCCAAAGACATTAAAGCAGTTCAAGCATTTCTGGGACTCACAGGCTTTTTCAGAAAGTTCATCCCTGGCTATGCACAAATTGCCCGGCCGCTCACGAATCTACTCAGGAAGGAAGCAGTTTTCAACATTGGCGAAGCAGAGCAACAATCGCTACAAACCTTAAAGAATCTGCTTGTAATCGCACCTGTATTACATTTATACTCACGAGAAGCGCCAACGGAACTCCACACGGATGCATCCAAAGAAGGGTTCGGAGCAGTTTTGTTGCAGCAGTTTGATGGCAATTTCCACCCGATTTACCATTGGAGTAAAAAGACTACAAAAGCCGAGTCCAAACGTCACAGTTACTATTTGGAGGTCAAAGCTGTATACCTCGCACTCAAGAAGTTTCGTCACTACCTGTTGGGGATCAAATTTGATCTTGCCACTGACTGTGCGGCGTTTAAGCAGACAACAACGAAAGCAGATATACCCAGAGAAGTTTCCCAGTGGATTCTGTATATGGAGGACTTTACATTCAAAGCAGTACACCGCCCAGGGGACAGAATCAGACACGTGGACTGTCTCAGTCGTTTTCCGCAGACATGCATGTTCGTGACGACGGAGCTAACAGCTCGGATAAAGAAAGCACAGCAGGATGACGATTTCATCAAAGCCACAGTTGAGATCCTGAAGCAGCACCCATATCAAGACTACAAGCTTAAAGGAGGTCTTCTCTTCAAATCTGTAAATGGCAATGACGTATTGGTGGTTCCAAGGCTGATGGAAAGGGAAATCATTCAAGGATCGCATGAAGTTGGTCATTTCTCCACAGCGAAGACAATGCACTCAGTTCAGCAGCAATACTGGATTCCGCACCTTGAACGGAAAGTAAATAAGTTGATTACTAATTGTATCAGTTGTATAATTTTCAGCAAAAAGTTGGGCAAACAAGAAGGCTATCTTCATTGCATTGACAAGGGTGACACACCACTATACACGCTGCACGTTGATCATTTGGGACCAATGGATGCGACAGCCAAGCAATACAAGTACATTTTTGCTGTGGTAGATGCATTCTCCAAGTTTGTGTGGCTGTTCCCAACTAAGTCAACAGGTCACGAAGAAGTTGTGAAGAGGCTGAGAGATTGGTCATTTGTGTTTGGTTTTCCCAAGCGCATAGTCAGCGACAGAGGAGCAGCGTTTACATCCAACGCATTCAGCGAGTTTCTTAACGAGAACAAAGTCGAACATGTGTGTACAACGACAGGTGTGGCGAGAGGCAACGGTCAGATTGAGCGGGTGAACCGTTCAATTTTGGGTATCATCGCAAAGCTCTCAGCTCAGGAGTCAACGAAGTGGTACAAGCATGTGCCACAGGTCCAGATGGCGATTAATTCGCATGTGCATTCTACGTTGAAGTCGTCGCCATTCGAGGTCATGTTTGGGACAAAGATGCACAGACAAGCTGAAAGTCGACTATTGGAGGTGCTCAACGAGGAGTTGGTTACGCAGTTTAACAACGAGCGCCAAGAACTGCGTGACCAAGCGAAACAAAACATTGATAAGGCGCAAGAGGTGTACAAGCGCTATTATGACAAAAAACGACGACCTGAGCACGGCTACAGACTAGGAGACATGGTCGCGATCAAGAGGACGCAGTTCGTCGCAGGACGCAAGTTGGCCAGCGAGTATCTAGGCCCATATGAAGTCACCAAGGTAAAGCGGAACGGTCGCTACGACGTCAGAAAGGTTGCTCAAGTCGAGGGGCCAAATATCACAGCAACGAGCAGTGACAATATGAAGCTATGGCGTTTTGTCTCAGAGAACGATGATATATTATCATCTGGGACAGATGAAGATGAGCAGGAGGGCCGAATGTAAAGGACAGTGTATCAAGCAGTTAGCACTATCCCATCTAAATTAACATTTGAACTTAAGATACCATCGATAAGACCTAACCGATATAACCAGACTTAACCGATGTTTAAAAGACCTAACCGATAAGGGGTTATCGATACGGGAGTCGGTTGTTGGAAGTAGAAGCAGAAAGTTGAACAAAAAGTCGGAAGAACAGACTCATTAATTGCACATCTTAAATCATACACTTTGTACTCTTTTTCGAAAAACACTATTAATAAACGATACATTATTATTAATCTTACATTTGGGGGCTCGTCCGCGTCGAATACAGAGCTCGGAGTGTGTGAAAAAGAAAAACAGAAGAAAGCAGAAGCTGATGCAAGAAGAGGATTGTTGAAAAGTTGTTAAAGTTGTTGTTTGTAGCTACATAAAGTTGTAAAGTTGTTGTTGGTGGCTATAAGCATTAAGTTGAACAATCCAAATTCTGTGAGCATAACAGTAGACACGGAGTTTAATAAAAGATCGGTCGTTTAATTCGGTTGGAAAATTGTGAAATTCATTGTCGCGCCGTAGCGTCGCCTTGTCCGTGCGCAGTACGTACACAAGCAGAAAAAACACGCACAGACACGTTGTGTGTGATACACACTTATAAACAGAAAAGACAAGCACTCGTCGGGTACACAGACACAAGTCGAAAAGAGCCGCAAAATGATGCAAACACCGCCGCCGTTGCACTGTAAAGAGAGAGAGAAGGAAGAAGCTGTACCAGGAACGTCGCACCCGAGTGCAAACGAGATGGAAGATTTAGAAAATGCAGAAAACAATACTGATGACAAGATTGATCAAATGATAAAGTTGCTAAGTTTGAAACTGCTTTGCGATGAGCAACGAGAAATGAAGATCGCTCCAGATAATTTTACAAAAGTTGTGAACGATTGTGATGGAAAATCGGTTCCCATAGAAAAATGGTTTGAGATATTCGAAAAAAATGCCGACGCATATGAGCTTACTGAAAAGCAAAAGTATGTGCAGGCCAGAGGAAAAATGACCGGTGCAGCTAAGCTTTTCCTTGAAGCTGAATGCGTGTGCACCTATGAGGAACTCAAGAACGTATTATTGGATGAATTCACATGTAGCTATAACAGTGCAGACATTCATAAGCTGCTGCAAGAAAGAAAGAGGAAGAGTAGTGAGTCGATGCACGAGTACTTGCTGCAGATGAGAAAAATAGCAGCAGTCGGACATGTTGAAGACGCGGCTGTTATAAGCCATATTGTGAACGGTCTGGACATAAGAAACGAGTATAAGTATGCCATGTATCGCTATAAGACCTTCAGGGCCTTGAAAGAAGAGTTCGATATCTATGATCGTTTGAACATATCGGAGAAGAAGGGCAATAACGAACTGCATAAAACGAGTTTCAAGCAGCAAAGTGGGCAAAGCGGTAAAAAAGAATATTGCTATAACTGTGGATCAGGAGAACACAAACGCAAAGACTGCAAAGCCGAAACAAAGTGTTTTAAGTGCAATCAGAATGGTCACATTTCGCGTAACTGTCCTTATGAAGCTGATAAAGTTGATAAAGTTCGCGTCATTTTGGATCGCAGTCGCATGAAAAAAATTCAAATAAACGGCATTGTTGTTGACTGTCTTGTGGATACAGGGTCAGATGTAACCATAATCAAAGAGAGTATGTTGAAGACCATGAAAAACGTTAAACTTTTGAAGTGCACAACTATGTTGCGCGGTCTGGGTCAGATATCAACAAAGCCTGTTGGATACTTTAATGCAGAAGTTACCGTGGATAAGTTGCAGACCACACAGAAGTTTTTAGTAGTCCCCAGTAGCCAGATTGATTTCGACGCACTTTTGGGGCATGATTTCATTAAAAATTTCCGTTTCGTCGCTGATATGCAAGGATACACGTTTTTGAAGCATGACGCAGATCCTGTGCCAACAGATGAGCATGCTCTTATATATAATGTAACTGAAGAGTCATCCTTTGTAGCTCCGCCGCAATATCGAAAAGACGTTGAACTGATGATAAGAAACAGTTACCAAATGCCCACAGAAGTTGCAAAGCAGTCTCCAATCCAACTGAAGATAGTTCCCGACGGAGTAATCAAGCCGTTTCATCACTCACCGAGTCGTTTATCAACAGACGAAGCCAGTGCCGTAACGAAGCAAGTCGAAGAATGGATCGAGCAAGGAATCGTGCGCAAGTCGTCTTCAAATGTAGCGAGCAGAGTTGTCGTCGTGAAGAAAAAAGATGGTACACTTAGAGTTTGCGTACAGGAAGTTAAACATCATGGTATTGCTGGACTGCTTCCCAGTCCCGATCATGGAGGAAGTCTTGGAAAAGCTGCAGTCGGCTAACTGGTTTACCATAATGGACCTTGAAAACGGATTTTTCCATGTGCCTATGGAAGAGCAAAGCAAGTCGTATACGGCCTTTGTTACAAAGGAGGGATTATTCGAGTTTAATAAAGCGCCTTTCGGATTCAAGAACTCGCCAGCTGCGTTCATTCGGTTCGTAAGCTATATTTTTCAAGAATTAATCAACTCTGACATAATGCAGCTTTATATGGACGACATAATTGTTTACGCCGCGTCGCCCGAGGTATGCATGAGGAAGACAAAGTTGGTCCTGGAGACAGCTGCGCAGTTTGGCCTAAAGATCAAGTGGAAGAAATGTAGCTTCATGCAGCCACGCATTAGCTTTCTGGGCCATATCATTGAGGACGGGAGAATCTGGCCCGGCAAAGAGAAGACAGCAGCTGTCAGTCGGTTTGCTACGCCCAAAGACATTAAAGCAGTTCAAGCATTTCTGGGACTCACAGGCTTTTTCAGAAAGTTCATCCCTGGCTATGCACAAATTGCCCGGCCGCTCACGAATCTACTCAGGAAGGAAGCAGTTTTCAACATTGGCGAAGCAGAGCAACAATCGCTACAAACCTTAAAGAATCTGCTTGTAATCGCACCTGTATTACATTTATACTCACGAGAAGCGCCAACGGAACTCCACACGGATGCATCCAAAGAAGGTTTCGGAGCAGTTTTGTTGCAGCAGTTTGATGGCAATTTCCACCCGATTTACCATTGGAGTAAAAAGACTACACAAGCCGAGTCCAAACGTCACAGTTACTATTTGGAGGTCAAAGCTGTATACCTCGCACTCAAGAAGTTTCGTCACTACCTGTTGGGGATCAAATTTGATCTTGCCACTGACTGTGCGGCGTTTAAGCAGACAACAACGAAAGCAGATATACCCAGAGAAGTTTCCCAGTGGATTCTGTATATGGAGGACTTTACATTCAAAGCAGTACACCGCCCAGGGGACAGAATCAGACACGTGGACTGTCTCAGTCGTTTTCCGCAGACATGCATGTTCGTGACGACGGAGCTAACAGCTCGGATAAAGAAAGCACAGCAGGATGACGATTTCATCAAAGCCACAGTTGAGATCCTGAAGCAGCACCCATACTTTACACCGAGCAATGTGCTTCCTTCGAGCACCCAACTCCCCAACAGCATCAATCCCATCCCTGCAGTTTCTGTGGCCGTCACTTCTGACGCGGTGAGTGCTCCTAGTGCGGGTGTGCTGGTTGCTGACGACGTCTTGCCAATTCCTGCTCCAATTCCTGCTGCAATTCCTACTCCAATTCCTGCTACAGCCATTGCTGCCAATTCCTCTGCCCTTGTACCGAGATCTCTTTTAGGTGTGGCTCCACCATCTCGATCTCGCTCGGGACTTCAACTTAAAGCAGTGGTCCCTCGGAAAGCAATATTTGTTTCTCGTCTTATTCCTGAGGCTACAACGGAGGATGTTAAACAACATCTTGCCACTAAACTTAACACTTCGCCTGTTGATATAGTTGTGACTAAATTTTCATTTAAACATAAGCGCAACATATCATCATTTAAAATTCTTCTCCCTGATTCTTTACTATCCTGTTCTCTAGAACCGTCAATATGGCCTGAGCATACAATTGTGCATGAGTTCCTTCTCAAAGATTCGAACTCGAATCCAAGAATTACCGAACATGCTCCAAAAAACTAATGTACTATTTTTCCATGCACTATCAGAACGTTCGCAGTTTGCTGGGAAAGTTGCGTCAAATTCATACTAATAGCGCGTCCTTTGATTTCGATGCCATCGCGTTTACCGAAACCTGGCTTAACTCCTCTGTCAATGATCACGAAATTTTCATTGATAGTTACACTATTTATAGAATGGACCGCCCATCTTTTGCAGGTGGGGTTCTGATTGCAGTTAAATCTGTTTTCTCATCTGAGTTATTCCCATTCAATAACATTCATGGAATTGAATTTGTTGCAGTCAAAGTTCGTGTCGGCTCCGCATTTTTCTATTTAACCTGCTCTTACATTCCTCCCAGGTCTGATGCTGAGCTTTACTTACACCACCTTTCAGCAATTAATAATGTTGTTTCTACATTAGGGTGCAATGATCGAATTATTGTCATGGGGGACTTTAACCTCCCATTTCTTTCTTGGCTGCCTTGTAATGACGCTAACCTGTTGTTTCCCAATTGCCATAATGACTTTATCAATGGGCTAACGGATATGTCCCTTGTCCAAATTAATGCCGTTAAAAACATTAGGGACAGACTTCTTGACCTCGTTTTTGTTAACGATGGTTCTCTTGCTACTGTATCTAGAGCAAGCCCAATATCTCTCCCTGAAGATCCTTACCATCCAACTTTGTTGATATCACTGGAGTGTACACAATCTGGATGTGCTGACAGTTCCATGGCTCCTTGTCACATAAAGTGTTTTCGCAAAACAAACTTTATTGATTTAGATCTACATCTCTCGCGTGTTGATTGGTCGTTTCTTTATTCATTACCGAACATAGATGCAACTGTTAACTCGTTTTATAGTTCTATTTACTCCGCCCTTAATACGTTTGTTCCAGATATCACTGTACCTGTATCGTCCAAGCCTCCCTGGTTCTCCAAGTATTTGTCATACTTAAAAAATAATAAATCCCGGCTCTATAAAAAGTACCAGAAGTCGGGCTCCACGTTGGCCTTAGCTCTATACTCCTCCGCTCGCTCTCTGTTCCTTGCCGTCAATAGTCAGTGTTATAATCATTACCTTTCACAATGTAGTAGTAATTTTCGTAGTGATCCTAAAAAATTCTATTCGTTCGTTAATTCTAAGCGCAAGTCAAACGTTTTTCCTCCGTCCCTTCATTACCAGAACAAAACAGAAGCTTCTGCTGTTGGTATTGCAAATTTATTCGCTAACTTTTTCCAAACAACGTACTCGTCTCATATTTACAACGCATCCACTCCGTATCCGTACCAGCTACCTCAAGCTAACAGTATTTTTCTGCCCTTTTTCGAGGAAAGCGTTGTTCTTGAAGGTTTGTCATCTATGGACATATCGTTTTCTGCGGGTCCAGATAAGGTACCAAGTTGCATCTTAAAACACTGTGCCCAGTCCCTTTGCAAGCCCTTGACCTTTCTCTTCAACCTCTCCTTGGAACAGTCTTGTCTCCCAGTAATTTGGAATGAGTCCTACATCATTCCGCTTCACAAAAAAGGTTCAAGATCAAACATTGAAAACTATCGTGGTATCGCAAAGCTTTCCGCCATCCCGAAGCTTCTTGAGTTCCTGGTCACCCGGCAACTGCAACATCTTTGTTGCAGCTTGATATCTCCGTCGCAACACGGTTTTTTCAGACATCGTTCAACATCGACTAACCTTCTTGAGTTTTCTAACCTAATCCACCGTGGTTTTCAAATTGGTTTGCAGACGGATGTAGTTTTTACGGACTTCAGCAAGGCATTCGATTCTGTGAACCATGCTCTGCTTATTCAAAAGCTCTCCTTATTAGGGTTCCCAACGAATCTTCTAGATTGGATTTTGTCCTATCTCTCTAACCGTACTCAACGTGTTTTGTTTTCTAACGTGTTGTCAAATACTGTTAATGTTACTTCAGGTGTGCCACAGGGAAGTCATCTGGGCCCGCTTCTGTTTATTTTATTTGTGAACGACCTTCCTCAAGTTATAACATACTCTACTACACTAATGTATGCTGATGATGTCAAAATCTGTCTTTCTTACTCTGATTGGTATTTGCACACACGCCTTCAACTTGATCTAAGTGAACTACTATTGTGGTGTTCAACTAATCTTCTTTTTCTGAACCTTTCCAAATGCAAACTTATGACATTTTACCGTCGCGCTCCTCATTTTGTCTCATATGTTCTAGGAAATCATGTCCTTGAGCGAATTTCGAGTTCAAATGACCTCGGAGTCCTTTTTGATCATAAGATGTGTTTCAACACCCATATAGCTGCAACTGTAAATAAAGCTAAGGGTGTTTTAGCGTTCATCAAGCGTTGGTCCAAGGAGTTTGACGACCCGTACGTTACGAAACAACTGTACATCTCGTTAGTACGTCCTATATTGGAGTATTGTTCTTGTGTGTGGAGCCCGCAGTATAAAGAGCAGAAGGCTGTTATTGAATCCGTGCAAAAGCAATTTTTAATTTTTGCCCTTCGGAACTTTAACTGGGACTCGGGTAGAATCTTGCCACCCTACCGGTCTAGGCTAAATCTTATTGACCTGCCGTCGTTGCACCATCGCAGAATATGCAATGGCGTAATGTTCGTGCACAAGCTCCTTCTTGGGACTGTTGACTCCCAAACTCTCTTGGGTCAGATTGACTTGGCCGTTCCATCCAGACCTACCCGTACTTTTAGGCCTATCCGTCTACCCATATGTAGGTCTAATTATGCTGATCATGAACCTTTTAGGGTTTTATGCCATAATTATAACTCCCTCTGTCTAACCCTATCCCCTGAACTGTCTCTTAAACTAATTGCATGCAATATTTATAATCATTTAAATTTAGCTAACTTTTATCTTATCTTTTTCTGCCTTTAGTAACTAAGTACCATTATTAACAGATAATTTGTTAATTTAATAAATAAATAAATAAATATCAAGACTTCTCTTCAAATCTGTAAATGGCAATGACGTATTGGTGGTTCCAAGGCTGATGGAAAGGGAAATCATTCAAGGATCGCATGAAGTTGGTCATTTCTCCACAGCGAAGACAATGCACTCAGTTCAGCAGCAATACTGGATTCCGCACCTTGAACGGAAAGTAAATAATTTGATTACTAATTGTATCAGTTGTATAATTTTCAGCAAAAACTTGGGCAAACAAGAAGGCTATCTTCATTGCATTGACAAGGGTGACACACCACTATACACGCTGCACGTTGATCATTTGGGACCAATGGATGCGACAGCCAAGCAATACAAGTACATTTTTGCTGTGGTAGATGCATTCTCCAAGTTTGTGTGGCTGTTCCCAACTAAGTCAACAGGTCACGAAGAAGTTGTGAAGAGGCTGAGAGATTGGTCATTTTTGTTTGGTTTTCCCAAGCGCATAGTCAGCGACAGAGGAGCAGCGTTTACATCCAACGCATTCAGCGAGTTTCTTAACGAGAACAAAGTCGAACATGTGTGTACAACGACAGGTGTGGCGAGAGGCAACGGTCAGATTGAGCGGGTGAACCGTTCAATTTTGGGTATCATCGCAAAGCTCTCAGCTCAGGAGTCAACGAAGTGGTACAAGCATGTGCCACAGGTCCAGATGGCGATTAATTCGCATGTGCATTCTACGTTGAAGTCGTCGCCATTCGAGGTCATGTTTGGGACAAAGATGCACAGACAAGCTGAAAGTCGACTATTGGAGGTGCTCAACGAGGAGTTGGTTACGCAGTTTAACAACGAGCGCCAAGCACTGCGTGACCAAGCGAAACAAAACATTGATAAGGCGCAAGAGGTGTACAAGCGCTATTATGATAAAAAACGACGACCTGAGCACGGCTACAGACTAGGAGACATGGTCGCGATCAAGAGGACGCAGTTCGTCGCAGGACGCAAGTTGGCCAGCGAGTATCTAGGCCCATATGAAGTCACCAAGGTAAAGCGGAACGGTCGCTACGACGTCAGAAAGGTTGCTCAAGTCGAGGGGCCAAATATCACAGCAACGAGCAGTGACAATATGAAGCTATGGCGTTTTGTCTCAGAGAACGATGATATATTATCATCTGGGACAGATGAAGATGAGCAGGAGGGCCGAATGTAAAGGACAGTGTATCAAGCAGTTAGCACTATCCCATCTAAATTAACATTTGAACTTAAGATACCATCGATAAGACCTAACCGATATAACCAGACTTAACCGATGTTTAAAAGACCTAACCGATAAGGGGTTATCGATACGGGAGTCGGTTGTTGGAAGTAGAAGCAGAAAGTTGAAGAAAAAGTCGGAAGAACAGACTCATTAATTGCACATCTTAAATCATACACTTTGTACTCTTTTTCGAAAAACACTATTAATAAACGATACATTATTATTAATCTTACATACATATGTATAATAATTGTATTCAAAGCCGAAACTACAGTCGCGATCGCGGACAAATCCAATTCGCTTTTCTGCTGAACGAAAGATTTCTTTTTTCTTGACTGCATAAACATTTGCGACGGCTGAGTAAGCGGAAATCTGAAGAACTTCATTTTCATTTAACTTCAACACTTCTACAGCGAATATACGATGCGACTCAAGCTATTTTTGGTGTTTGCCATCCTATTGATCCCACCCGCCCACAGCGCGATTCACAGAGCCGTGGATATAATAGAGATGATCAGAGATGTGACCAACGCAATATTAAAGGTCTGTGATGTGGTAGAGTCTCTAGAAGATAAGGTCACCGGCACCCATGACAAGCAGCGCCAACTGATGAACCGCATCGAGGCGGTGGATGACCACATCCGTAATTTGGAGCAAATGGAATCTCTTCGCACTGCCCTGACCATCGAAACCTTGATCCACCTTGAGCTCCACCAGCAATCCCAGCTACAGCACAAGCTGAATCTGGTCAAAGACCTCACCACAATCGTAAAAACGCGGTACGCACAGTTTGGCGACTATGTCCAGCATAAGGATGCTCTGGAGGCGGCCACGCTTCTCAAATTTGCCGAGTGGAACGTGGACCCAGGCTCCACTTCGTTGGCTATGCAGCTGGAGCTGCTACATTCGGTTCTATTTGAGGATGAGGGACAGGCGGACAACAAGACCGACTTTGTCAACACGCTGCTGTCTCAACTGACGCTTACCTACGAGGAGTCACCGGGACAGATGTGCATGGCCAAACACTCCGCCCAGCAGTTTCCATTTCAGCTCTACACAAGTGTAGCCCTCACCGAGCTCAAGGCCTACAGTATGATGGAGTTTTCCTGGATGATCCAGCGGGAGCTCGGGAAGGGCAACTTCACCCAGGAGATAGCTTTGATGCGCAATAACTACGCCCGGCGTATGGAATCCTCCGTGAAGGTTCTTAGTCAGGTGATGGCTCGCAGCGGGCGTGTCTACAGGCGCTGTGATCCCGGAAAGGATAAGCACGTGTCCGGGGAGACCTACGATCGAGTTACGCGTATCCTGCAGGGCTACGTGGAGAACGAGGCCAACTTGGGCGAGAACCAGGGATGCTGGGGTACCTGTGGCGACTATCCGGACACTCGCTCCAATGGCTGCTACAAGGGAGACAAAGAGTTTTGCAGCAAGCAGACGCCTTGCAACGGAAGACTCTATAACTGCGGCGACATGGACTCGGATGTGGAGATCTGCCCGTCCGAGGGGAACTCTTCTATGAATACATTCAATCTGATGATGGGGCGACTCTCGGCAGGAAGAGCTCCAACGGCAGATGCGAGTCGGCCACTAAAACGGCCTCATCATTCTGGCACTATATTCTCTGGCGCTGCTCCTACTGCTTCTGCCTGTGCGACGAGCAGGGACCTCTCTCTGATCGCTACTTCAACCTGCGTGACTCGCTGTCGGACTTCATGGAGAACAAGGTGGTAACAGGTGTGCGCTTCGTGAAGAGTAATCGCGTCGTTCACTTGCAGCTGCAGCAGGGCGAGCTCTTGCCTCGTGGAGCAATCAATGTGTCCTCTCTAGAATGGCTGCCGCTGGACTCATACCACCTTAACGATGTGGATGTTCGCAACGACTACGACTACCACACTCTCACCGTCGACAGCCGCGCCATGGACCTGGACGAGATAACTTCCGGCTCGAACCGCTCCCTTGTGGTGACTGGGGCCCGCTTTCGCGTCTGGCACAAGCACCTCAACCTGGAGGTGCGGTTCAGCTATTTCCACTTCCCCACTGGACGGCTGGTGGAACCGAAGCGCAACAGCGTCTGGTTGAACAACAGCAACTCTGAGAAAACCATCGAAAAGCCACGTGAAGTGCTGATCGTCAAAGAGGCTGATGTGCCCACTGCCGCAGATCTGCCCTCGTTGCCGCTGTCCACATCGAATCAGTATATGAACTTTTTCAGCTCCAGCAAGGTGAAAGACGCGTCCCAGAACACTTTGCCCTTCATTGATGTGCAGGAGGTTGTGCCCCATCCGGCTGTTCCTCTGGCCGGCCTAGGCATCTTTTACAAGAGTCGTCCTGGTTCCGGAGGCTTCTTTGCCCCCAAGGTTGTTACCTATGATTACTCGCAGTATCTCAGGGAAGTATCTCTCTCAACAATCCAAGATGATAGTTATTAACTTGAAAATTAATATATGACAATAAAAATCGCGCCTAATATCAAAAAAGAACAGCTAACATTTCTGTGAAGCGCATAACAGACGCTTAACCCATTGTCCACCAGTGGGTACTAAAATACCCTCCACGAAAGAATGCCTTGAAGAATTTTAGCAAAGTTTGGGTGAAAGATAGTCGTGGTAATTTTTATCTAAAGATGAAGGATAAGATAGACCTACAAGAGTAATTATTAGTATTATATTCCGCGGCTTAACTCAAGTTGTCGTTCTGTTTAAAAAACGAGGGCTTGAGTAGGCTAAGTTCGTTGTTTCATCGGTATATCGTCCCACGACATTTGACTACAATCTCAACTTGGGCTCGGTGGATCGCAATCCCATCATCGATGTGGCCATCGACGGGGCCGACGAGGTGGACTCGAATATGGTATTGATCAAAGGCGGCGGTGGCTGCCTGCTGCAGGAGAAGGTTGTTGCCTCCTGCGCCAAAAAGTTCATTGTGGTGGCCGACTACACGAAGAAATCGTTGCATCTGGGCGAGCAATGGTGCAAGGGCGTTCCAATTGAGGTTGCGCCCATGGCCCAAGTTCCCATAAAGCTGCAGATCGAGGCCATGTTTGGTGGCGAGGTCGTACTGCGCATGGCAAAGGTAAAGGCTGGACCCATTATAACCGATAATGGCAATTTTCTGCTCGACTGGAAGTTCGTTGGCAAGCGGGAGTACAACTGGGATGAAGTGAATCGCGCCATCACCATGATCCCAGGCGTCTTGGAGACGGGACTCTTCGTTGACATGGCCCACAAGTGCTACTTCGGCATGGTCGATGGCAGTGTTAAGGCTCAGTCCAAGTAAATCTCGTACTATATTTCTATTTTCACAGGGATTCGTTTAAAATTAAATGTTGGCCATTAATAAAGGAATGTGCATCTTGCATTTATCTACGTATGTATACTTGCGCGCTTGTCTGGATTATAGGTAAAAAAAATAAATAATCAAAGGAACTACTCTAGATACTAGATCATTCGCATTCCTATTTGCACACATCTCTGAATATGTAAGTTCTAAAACGCCTTCTTGCTCCGCGCTGGGAGCAGCTGCTCCTTCATATAGTTGAAAAGGGAGAGCAGCCCCTGCTTCTTGTTCCGCGAGAAGTAATTGCTGACCACGTCCGAGCTCCGCCTGCTCTGCTTATTCACCGTGGGCAGGACGCTGTCGTTGGCACTGAGCGAGACGAACAGGGCGAAGGGCACGATCCACATGCAGACGGTGAAGTAGGCAAGCACCTAAAAGCAATAATTGTGATCAGTCGTTTAATTCAGTCCAACTCCCCAAGGCACTCACCTGAGTGAAAAGCAGATAGACGGTGGTGAAATACTGAAATGCTAGGAAATGATTGACCACCAGCATGACGAGGGAGCCCAGGAAGGGCACAGACAGCAGGCGTATGAATGGAAAACCCCCCATTATCGATAGGTGGAAGCCCTGCGCCACAAAGCCGCACAGCAGCATGCTCCAGGGGAACTCCTCGAAAATCATCAGCATGATGTACACAAAGACTGTGAAGCTGATCATGAACAGAATGCACCGCCGTGCCTGTGTCGTGTACTCTTCCGCGAGTTCCGCCAAATAGTAAAGTCCAGCCACTATGGACAGAGTAAGGAACGTGATCTGGATACCAAGGGATATCCATCCCAGAATGTACAGGAAACCCATTACATAAACTGCACTTCATACTTTGATTTGACAAATGAATATAAAGCCGATGGCACCGCCAAAACAAAACAATAGGATTTTGTTTTTCTCTCGATCTGGTCGGTCGTCACAAATCAAACCAGGCGATGCGATGTGGCAGCAGCTTTTGGTTTAATGTTAATAGCTATGTGAGATTAGACTTTGGGAACTGACTAGCTGCAAAAACCATACATATGTATATATACATACGTTCAGTTGGCGATCCAGTTGTTCAGTTTTGCTGGCAAAAATAATGCCTCAAATAGCCTCAAATAGAGGCTACGCACTCTAATTATGGGTTTTTCTACTCTCTTCGCAGCAAATTTATCAAAGTCTAGTGTCGTACAGCCATAAGGGAAATGCGAGGTGTCAACAAAAAAAAAAACATTCGAAAAAATAACAAAAATCAGACCCGACCCGGCTTCATTGTTTCCCCACCTATCGACCAGGGCTGCATGGTTTCAGCATCGATTGCTCAAGTCATCGATATATCGGTTCGAGCGCGTGGTATGCCGCACGATTTATTTTTGCAAGCTGACTAAATTATTTACTAACCGTGAGACTGCTGTGAATCTGTTGGTGCGCGTTAAACGTATTTTCACATTTTGTCCACTTTGACAATGTCAGAGGGCGGTGAAAACGGTAACGAGGCGCTGGCCGGGGCGGCGCAGGAGGACGTTGATGCGGAACCAGAGAGAGAGGCCATCATAGCGATGGCCCAAGCTGTGGAAATCGCATACGAAAGCGACGATGATAATGATGATGAGGCAGCCGCAGAAGAGGCAGGAGCAGAGGAGGATGCCATGAGCGGTGGTGATGCGGAAGCCGCTGAGGAAAACGAGAGCGACAGCAGCCCCCCCGCCGACGATGCCTTTGGTAATCAAGAAGAAGACACAGCCGCCGATAGGCGCTCGTCCACCAAGAAAGAGCTGACGCAAATCATCGACCGCTGGGAGCAGCAGCAGACTCAAAGTGGCTACGATCCCGTGCCCACTCTGAAGAGGTAAGGCGAGAAGTGATGATTCATAATGATAAATTGATTGGCTAATTAATGAACCAATTGTAGTCTGGCGGAGATTTTTGAGCGCGGGAAGGACGCCTACATGCGCAAGGATCCGGATCCCTTGGACTCGAGGCATCCATATCGCGCCGATCCCAGCTGTCAGTATGGGCTGCTCCTCAAGTTGCTCTTCCGCAAAGATGTGTTCATGGGGAAGGTGAGAAGAGCTGTCAACCATTATTTGGCTTCGAATTAAATCGTGTTTTTTACCCATACAGTTGCTAAACGACTATCTGCGCGAGAACTACTTCAGTCGCCAGACCATCAGTCGCAGCTCCCTGGAGCTGAACATCCTGGCATGCCGCCTCATCCTGGAGATTATGCCAGGTCTGGAGACAACTGCCGTCTTCCAGACAGCCAACGACGATGGCACCATCAATCGCATCTACAGCTGGGCGGACGACAGCATCGAGCCGCTCCAGAGCTATGCCACCGGACTTCTTGCCGAGGCCATGGAGGTCAGCGACACTGCGATCAACTATCGCGATCAGAACATGCGCCTGGTACCCAAGATGATCAAGCGCCTGCACATGCTTCTAGCCATAAGCAAAAGCGCCCCAGCGGACCACCCATCGGCGCTAAACTATTCAGCCGACAGCAGCGCCTCTGGTGGACTGCTCTGTTGGATGGCCTGCGGCAACGGAGCGTCGGCTCCGCAGTCGCCACAGCACAACGGAAGCGGCATTGCGAGTTCAAACCATGGCGATGCCTCCAACATGTCGATTTTCTTCGAGAACAGCCGCGATGCTTTCAACAAGTCGCGCTACTACAAGCGGATGTACATACCGCTGCACCCGCCAACGGCCGATGCCAGCCAAAAACTGATCATGCGCTTCCTCACCAGCCTCGGCGAGTATCAGGAGTTCCTGGCCATGGCCTTCGAGAACAACGTGATGCAGCTGATATTCGGCTATCTGGAGAACCTGGATCGCCGCGACACTTGCCTCGCTTACGAGGTGCTCAAGTACTTGGCCTCCTTGCTTTGCCACAAGAAATTCGCTCTGGAGATTATATAAAACGGCGGCCTGGAGGTAAGTGAATCTGCGGGGGGAAACTGTGGGAAAATCTCTGATAGACGCGGCATATCATTGTCCTATTTAGCTGCTGCTGAAAGTACCGCGCCCTAGTCTGGCCGCCACGGGCGTGTCCATTGCCATTTACTATCTGGCGTACTGCGAGGACACTTTGAACGAACTCCTAAATGGAGGCAGATTGAGCTATTCTGTTGTGATATTGCAGATATCCGTGCTGAAGATACTCGATCTCAGCCAGAATGACAGCGACAACGATTCGGATATCAACGATGATGTGGAGTGCGCCTCCCGCCAGATGGTGCGTCACGTGTGCGTGGCCCTCAAGCGCTATATGGAGGCGCATTTCTTCTTCAAGTACAACAGCTTCCTCTCGCAGCACTATGCGACCTCCACCTCTCCCTCGTCGGCGCACTACTTCAACCAGAACCCCACTGTGGCGGCCAAACTCACCTTCGACCAGTTGCACGAGCAGATTCGCACACTCCAGGAGCACACATCGATCCGCGGCCACTGGCAGCCCGTGGACCAGCTGATGAAGCTGGGCGGCATCTCAATGCTGCTGCGAATCATATCCTTCAGCTACGACTGGTTGAACAGCGGCCGCTCGGAGACGGTGGCATTGGATGCGCTAAGCGTGTGCTGTGTGATTCCCCGTGTCTATGTGGTGCTGTGCGAGCGCATACAGATGCTGGACAAGACGACCACCTTGGGCTTCTGCTCTGTGCTGGGAGCGGCAGCCGGAGAAATCACCTCCGACGCCGAGGTGCTGAAGTCGGCTATGGCCGTGCTCTGCCACTGCGTCTGCTCGCCGATCATACGCAAGGACAGCGGCAGTAGCCTGATCAAGTTTGGCAGCTCCTCTAAAAGGAACAAGGCCAACCACAAGTATGCCGAGGAGCTGATCGAGAAGGTGTGGGAGTCAGTCTGCTCCAACAATGGGATTGTGGTCCTGCTCTCCCTGATGCAGACCAAGGGCCCCATCACAGATGCGGACTGCATCAGAGGAATGGCCTGCCGAGCTCTGGCCGGTCTGGCCAGATCAGACCGCGTCAGACAGATCGTCAGCAAGCTTCCACTGTTCGCCGGCGGGCAGCTGCAGTGCCTGATGAGGGATCCCATTCTGCAGGAGAAGAGAGCCGAGCATGTGATCTTCCAGAAGTACGCCCTCGAGCTGCTCGAGCGCGTGTCGGGCAAGACCAAGGCGCTGAACAATCCGCTGGATCCGTCGCTCTCCAACATGCACAAGGCAAACGTGATTGCCCAGACCCGCATCCAGTACAACGAGCAGCAGCTCTACCAGCTGATCTTCGAGCACCTGGAGAGCAAGGGCCTCTCGCAGACCGCCCAGATGCTGCAGCGCGAGGTGGGGCTTCCGCTGCAGACTCCCATCACCAGGAGTTTCCATCAGTCGCCGTTCGACTACAAAGCTCTCTCCAGCGGCAGTTCCATTTCCAGGAGTCGCCTAAGGAGCCGCATGCAGGACGTGAATGCGGCAATCATGTCGAATGGCGAGATGAATCGGAGTTATAACGAGGACTCGCCCTACGGCGGGGCTAGCACCTCCACAGCCAACATACCCAACTTTAGTAGAATCTCCGTCCAAACGCCGATCAAGATACGGAGGACTGAGCGCTCCATCAGCTCTGTGGGCCGCTCCATACAGAAGCAGATTGCCGAGCCCGGCTGTAGCGCTATCGGTGTGCCGGAAGACTTCGCCTCCTCGGTTCCCATACACCCGAAGCGGGTGACCCTCAACACGATCGTGACGGAGTATCTAACCAACCAGCACTCGCTATGCAACAACCCGGTGACGACCTGCCCGCAGTTTGATCTGTACGAGCCGCACAAGTGCCCCGATCCACGGCCCAGCCGCCTGCTCAGCTCAAACTACAATCTGACGAGTCGACACTTCCGCACCCAGGCAGGCTTCACCACGGGACGCTTTGACCGGCGGTATGTACACACGCACTTCTCTCCCTGGCGCACCATTCGGTCGGCTGAGTACGAGGATCTGGAGTTCACCTGCTGCGACCTCGTGGGCAAGTACATCATCGTGGGCACCCAGCAGGGCGATGGTCGGGTCTTCAACATCAACGACGGCGTCGAGCAGTTCTACTCCAACTGTCACAACTTCAGTGTAGATGCGATCAAGGCCAACCGAGCTGGAGACCTGGTCATCACATCGAGCCTCTGGCGCACTCCCACCAGCATCCTATGGTCCATTGCGGACAACGAGTTCAAGTTGAAGCTGACTCTATCCGATGTCACCTACTGCGAGTTCAGTCAGACCTCGCAGGACCGCCTCTTGGGTACACAGAACGAGGTGAGTGTTGCTAAAGGTTCTCCCATGGTGTTCTCCCACTGTGACTCACTATTTCTTTGCAGTGTGCCACGCTCTTCGACATCAACACGGGCTCCAAGCTGTCCACCTTCACCCCCACCATACCCAACCAGTATACTAAGAACCGGGCCACGCTTTACCGCACCGACGAACTGGTTTTGACGGGTAAGTCAATGGCCAGCCGCCCCTTGTTTGAATTCATAATTGATTCGTCCTTCTGCTTCAGATGGTGTGCTCTGGGATGTTCGTTCCGGCAAGGAAATCCACAAGTTTGACAAATTCAATCAGTGTATATCCGGAGTCTTCCATCCAAACTGCCTGGAGGTACCGTATCGCGCAACAACATTCACCCCACTCATCTCCTTTAATGCTTACACTTCGTTTCCACAGATTATATCCAACACTGAGGTGTGGGACCTGCGCACTTTCCATCTGCTGCAGACGGTGCCAGTTCTGGATCAACGCAATTGCACGTTCTCGCCAATGCATGTGATTTATGGGGCCAGCCAGGGAACGGACAGGGACCACGACATGGATACCACCACCTATGATACGAGCTTCAACGTGCTTGACGCCTACGACTACTCGAGCATAGCCACCATCGACGTGAAGCGGAACATCAATGACCTGAGCGTCAGTGATTGCCGTGGTCGAGGACTACAGTGGCTACGAATCGAAGCAGGAGACTTATGTGAAGATCTATGCGGTTGGCGTGAAAAAGAGCGAGCGATCGGAAGAGGTGCGTGCGGTTAAGGATCTAGCCAACGAGGTGGGCGGACGCAATAGCGCCGAGGCGGAGGCACCTGCACATGCCCCACACGCTCATGGCAATGGTGGCGAAGCTCTACTTCGTGTGTTTGATGATGTGTCGCGCCCACCTGCCGGGGGCGGTGCGCCAGAAAGTGCACTGCTCCGTGCCAACAACGAACTGGAGAACAACCCACGGCCACGCCGGGACAGTCCCGCCTCGAACGCAAGTCAGAATCTTTCTCGCCAGCATGCACCCAACAGCTCAATTGTTGGGGTGCGACGTCGAGCACGTACACTGGGTGGCAATGGCAACGGAGTTGGAGTTGGCGGTGGCGGCGTCAACGCTGCCATCGATCTCAGAGCTCTTATGCGGCGTATGGATGATATTGAATTATGCTTGCAGGAAGATGATGAGGAGGTGCCCGAATCTGATGAGGACGGCTCCGATACGGGTTCCGAAAACAGTGCGTCCTCATTCCCACAATTCTATATATCATGAATTCGGGACTACACACAAGTCTGTCTGTCGCTTATTCAGCATTTGCTCTAGGTCCGAATTTTCTGCAATTTCCGATGCTTCGCAATTTTAACTCTTGGAGCAACGATGATGACGGGGATGATATGGATAATGACGGATATGATATAGTCGATCTTCTCGACTCTGATGACGATGATGAGGAGGACAATGATGGTGATGGCGATGGCGATGGTAACGGTGATGACGATATCGATATGGAGCTCTTATCCGATGCCGGTCTCGATGTCGCCTTCGACGACGGCAGCAGTGATGGTAATACCTCGTATTCTTTAGATTCTGTTCGTATAAGACTTGTCTTTTCTCCATCCTTAGATTGAGTATAGCCACCCACCATCCTGCTCCTCCTCCCATTGTCTCGTCTCGTCCCGTGTCGTGTCGTAAAGTTTCTTCGTTTCTTTCCCCAATCTCGTCGCAGCGTGCACGAAACGAACAGGAATTCACATCCAAATCTTCAATAGTCATAATCTAGTTTGTAGACTGTTAAATTTAAAAGAATGTTGTGTTTGAAAATTGTACAAAGCATAAGAAAAAGAACGTTAAAGAAGCTCTCAACTGTAATCGTAAATCTGCTTCACAAAACCATCTGTGAGAAACCAATCTGTAAATTGTAAGCAACCGAATATTGTTAAACAATTTCAACTGTACAAAGCTATAAAAGATGTATAATTTTTCTATTAAACACATGTGTAATCTGGTTAGCATTAAGCGCACGCGTATTGTCCATCGTGAACCCCTCTCAGGGGTTAGCCATTGCCATAAATAGAATGCCACCAGAGACACTTCCCCTCCTCCTAATGGGAGATATCTACGAATGCCTGCATCGCTTAACGTTTATCTTATCGCAGACGGTGGGCTCCAAGTTTGGGAAATGAACTCCCCTTCGGTCTGGCCGTGGCAGGCCTTACTCATTGGCATTGGTGTGACGCCAATCAATTGTGTTTCGTTCGAAGTTTGATTCGGCTATGGCCAGCGCACCGCGTTCAACTCTCGCACCTCCAAAAATCGTAGTGAATCTCGGGCAAATCCTTCATCCTTCATAGATAAATATGGTTATATTCGGACGATCGGCTCGTCGTTTATCTGTTTTGCGGTCAAGTTGACTGCGCTGCGTTCGAATAGCTGTCAATTTAAAATTGCAGCCGATTTGCCAGCCGTACAGAGCGTTTCGATCGATTGCGCAACGGAGGAGTCCCAAGAACTCTCGCCAACGGAACTGCGGAAATGTTTATTAAAACAATAATTGGACTCGTGACCTTGCTGGCGCTTCTTGCACGGCGTTCGAGGAGCACCCCCATTTCTGAATAGAGACGCAGCCTTTGCTCCTCGCCGATATTGATCGCCATGTGGTCGTACCCACTGAAAAGGATCTAAAGTGCCACATTAAGGCCACAACATTGACGACCAAAGAGAAGGTGAACCATTTAGCCCATGGGAATAGCAAATGAAAACAGAACTATAGGATTAGGTTTAGATACATGTATAAGAAGGTAATCGGCTCTTTATCCCACTCTGAGCCTATGTGAGATTCACACTCTATTCCTGCCATAAATAGTTGTTCAATCAAACGATCAGTCATTGGTGGAAACTGGTTTGATGGAGCTACATCCTTAAATGACACCTTCAATGCCAATATGAGTAATAGATCATTCGTCGCGAGCCAAATTCGAGTGGCGCAAGTGTCTGCGGCCTGAAATTCCAAATTGAATTAGCTTGACGATAGGGAGATAATGCGAACAGGGCAGATAAGGGGAACTTTTTGACGAGCACCCAACCCGAGTGTTTCCTCTTCACCATTTTATCTTGCTAGTCCGCAGGAGAGCTTCATCGATACCATGTGCACAGACCACGGCTCCACGACGGTCAAGAGGGACAATCACCACTTCTTTAAGCTGCACAATGGAGAGCTGAGCGGCCGTGGCCCGCAGTCGGAAATATGCAGCAACGATGGCAGCTCCGTGCTCGCCTGGGTGCCCTACCCAATGATGCTCAAGTTCTATGACCCTGAATTGAATCCCAAGGAGCGGCTCACGTACATAGCCAAGGCAACGAGTGTGGAGCGGGAGAAGACAGAGCTGTGCCACTTCCGACACACGGATCTAGTCAACGCCGTCTCGGATAATCTCTTCACCTGTGTGGTCATGATATTCGGAGATAACTTCGTAAGTTGCACCAGCAGTCGTGCTCAATCCGCTTTTAAACAACTTCCTTTCATTTTGCAGTACGGCCTGGAGGACAACATAAACGTGCTGGTTGAGCTGGAGCCTCTGATGTACCAATTGCGGAACATTACGTATATGCCCTGGCGCAATATTACCAACAGCTACAAGATGCATCTGGGCGACAGCGTGCTGAAGAATCCCAGCGGCGAGCGCAAGCCCATCTATGGCAGAATCAACTATGCGTTTGTGGAGAAGATCCACCTGAACACGAGCAGCATATACCAGGATGAGCACCTGACAAAGCTCCCCCTGTTGTTCGAGCATCGTGGTTCCGTCCTGGAGCTTGATGCTGACGGTGTGGGCGGCCTGGACGTGGAGCAGAAGGCCTACTTCGGCCGCAGCATGGATCCCAGGAGCGAAGTGAAGGTGTAGGTGATTGGGCAGTGCGTGGATCAGCACCGGGAGTTCAGTGCGGACATCTACGAGTACTATGGAAACGGTTTGCAGCGCTACAGGCAGCCAATAAGCGGAGCCAGGCTCACCTTTGTCAGAATAGACAACACGGAGCCGGCCTTTGAGGCCCCCGAGTCGAACAATCTCGTGAAGGCTTCGCTATTCCGGGAGCACCAACTATCCAGACTCAGTCTTAACGGATCTGCGGCCAATTTCACTGAATGGGAGAACGCGACAGAGGATGAGGATGAGCCGGGCTTCTACAGCTGGTTTGTGGTCAACTGCCTTCTGGTGGCCGTGGCTGTGATCATAGGCGTGTACATGATCGTCCGCACCCAGAGCAGAAAGAGCAAGAAAAGGCAGAAGTACGATCTGGCCAACAAAAGCGCGCCACCAGCCTGAATTAATTAATAGTAATTTAAGCAAATTTCCGAATTTATTTTGCAATGTCACTTGAGCCGAACTAGTTGGCAACCCAGCTGCCAAATCCTTTGCTCTAGATTCCTCCCTTCCCAATCATAATTTAACTATTTGTGCTGCTGGGAGTGAGTGAGGAGAGGAGTGTTACGTGGTCGGTGAATAAAACGCGAATTTGCTAGTGAGTTGTATTTGCAGTTGAAAATCAAATGTGAAGAAATCAGGGGATCCGCTTAAGGGTGCTGAAAGGAGGCTATTGCCGCTTTTGGATTGCAAGAAAGGTAAACGAATTGCTTTTCAATTACGCAAAAAATGATTTGTGGACTGTCAAACAAATTTGGGCGTATTCCACTGCACTTCAAGACCAATCTAGTCTGAAAAAACACGACAACAATAAGTTTGTGCGATTCCGATTAACCAACATATTATTCCAGATCGACCACAAATATAAAAATCGCATATATGTATTTGTCTCGCTCAACGTTTTTTACATGCTGGTTTTTATATCTGGCTCATCTCACTGCTTTTACTTGAAGTGTAGTGGTATATTACCGCTAGTGCTTTTTTATATCAGCAAGCTGGCAACGCTGCAATCAAACACGCCTATCGTCTCACTCACACACAGAGAAAGACAAACGCAGAGACATTTACAGCTCCTTCACAGCGATTGGGGAAATAGGAAATTCATTCATTAAATTTGTATAAATTCCATACCTACCTGGATATCTAGTTGTTTGATTAGCTTGCCCCAGAATAACCCTCTGGTGTGGCATTCTTTTAAATCGGTGTGTTGTGCGTGCAAAAAAGACAAACAAACAGAAATGTGTGAACTTAATGCAGAAATTGTGTGACGCGGACATCTTTGAAAAATTGTTATATTGAATGTGGTGCGAGCTACGAAAATTATATAATGTAAATATGTATTATATTATGTAAATCTCCAGTGAAGTGTGCATCGAGTACGGGAGCAGGTGAATGAAAGCGCTGCTTTGATATTTCTTGAATTCGGGCCCCAAAACCAAAGATTATGTATTTGTTTGGCTTTTGTGCCTGAAAATAGGATTTTTCGCTCACACCAACACCAAGATGGTAAATTGTGTATAACAGTATGGCTGTCTCTGTCTCGCCCCAGTTGCGGCCGAAGGGCTACCAGACCAGTAGGAAACGGCTCTCAACAGTGCTGTTGTTTCCTAACAGCGGCAGGCTGATTACATTGATTACATTTTTAATTCATGAAATTTGGCACGGAAACAGGCGTACAGACAATAACAATGACCAGGGACAATACAAAAGCGATTGGGCTGGCGCACTCGGCGCATTCGGCGCACCCGTACTCCGTGCCTCTTTTCCAAGATTAGCACAACTTGTAGGCCTTTTTTCACATCGATCTTTTTTTGCAGAATCCTACTGAACACTTAATCGCTTAATCAATGATGGACCGCAAGAAAGCCCTGGAGTTGGACAAAATCGGCCGCCTTTGCATATCTGAGCGAAAGGAAATGCGTCCACTGTTCAGCGAGAAGGTGCCGGAGATGCTGATGGACTGCACCAGCGTGCGAATAGTGCCCACCGAGGGCTGGCCCGACAAGATCTGTGTTCAGTGTGTACACTCTGTGAGTCGGAATCACGCCTTCAATACGCTCGTCGAGCGCAGCGACAAGGAGCTGCGCGAGTACATCACAGGCCTCACAGTGCGCATGGCGATGGAGGAGCAGTCGTCGGCCAATGCGAAGCACCAGCAGCAGCAGGAACGCAAGCAGCAGAAGCTCCTGCAGAAGCAGCTCAAGCAGCAGCAACTGGAGGAGCAGTTCCAGCAGCAAATGGCCCAGCAACAGCACATCCAAAGCAAGCCCAAGCTGAAGCCATTGCTGAAGAAAGGGTCGCGCCAGATCAAGCTGCGGCACCTGGAGTCAGCCGCAGCTTCGCCTCCTGCCCAGCTGCAGCTCATGCCAGAGCCAGCACCAGCCCCGCCACCGCCACAGCAAGCCACGCTGCAGCAGCAACTTCAGCAAATTCAACTGCCAACTCTCCAGCAAGCCCCCACCCACAACCTGCTCTCGACCACAACCGCCGGGACGATGCCCCAGCAGATTCTGCTGCCCAATGGTCAATTTATCACAACTGCCCAGATCGTGGCCCCACAGCTGGCGCAGATCATCAGCACTGCGCCGCACGGAACGACAAACGGAAATGGGGGCGCCCAGCAAGCACAGTTCCTGCCACAGCTCCTCCAGGCGCCCAACGGAAAGACCCTCCAGATAGTCCAGCAACCGAACGGCACGCAGACGCTGCAGCTAGTCCAGTTGGTGCCGCAGAGGAGTATGGCGCCCACGGGCGTGACAACAGTGACCACCACCACATCACCGGTGAACATGGGCAACGGAACCGGCTCCCTGGTAGATGCCGACGTGCATCTCCTGGAAGACGGCTGCGATGTGGAAGACGAGGAATTCGAAGAGGTCTATGAAAGCCTCGACAGCAAGGGTCAATCGTTCGAGACGATCGTCCTGGATGAAGACCAGCACCAAGAATTCCTGAAGGACCACCAGCATCAGGTATTAATGGACGACGACCTGACCCAAAGTGAAGGCCAGGAGCCCGAATACTTCGCTGAATTGGATCAGCAGCAGCTGGAAGACAGCGACTTGAAGACCGAGGATGATGAGGACAGATTTATCATAGAGGAAATCCAGCTGGAGGAAGAGGACCTGATGGATGAGGCCGACGAGACCATAACACCCGACTGTGAATACATCACAGACGACGCGGACCAGCATAATCTGAGCGGAGATATGGAAGATGAGCTGCACTACGCCATCATGGAGCCACCAGACGGCGAGACCCCTGGGGACTTCAGTGTAGATGCGATCAAGGCCAACCGAGCTGGAGACCTGGTCATCACATCGAGCCTCTGGCGCACTCCCACCAGCATCCTATGGTCCATTGCGGACAACGAGTTCAAGTTGAAGCTGACTCTATCCGATGTCACCTACTGCGAGTTCAGTCAGACCTCGCAGGACCGCCTCTTGGGTACACAGAACGAGGTGAGTGTTGCTAAAGGTTCTCCCATGGTGTTCTCCCACTGTGACTCACTATTTCTTTGCAGTGTGCCACGCTCTTCGACATCAACACGGGCTCCAAGCTGTCCACCTTCACCCCCACCATACCCAACCAGTATACTAAGAACCGGGCCACGCTTTACCGCACCGACGAACTGGTTTTGTCGGGTAAGTCAATGGCCAGCCGCCCCTTGTTTGAATTCATAATTGATTCGTCCTTCTGCTTCAGATGGTGTGCTCTGGGATGTTCGTTCCGGCAAGGAAATCCACAAGTTTGACAAATTCAATCAGTGTATATCCGGAGTCTTCCATCCAAACTGCCTGGAGGTACCGTATCGCGCAACAACATTCACCCCACTCATCTCCTTTAATGCTTACACTTCGTTTCCACAGATTATATCCAACACTGAGGTGTGGGACCTGCGCACTTTCCATCTGCTGCAGACGGTGCCAGTTCTGGATCAACGCAATTGCACGTTCTCGCCAATGCATGTGATTTATGGGGCCAGCCAGGGAACGGACAGGGACCACGACATGGATACCACCACCTATGATACGAGCTTCAACGTGCTTGACGCCTACGACTACTCGAGCATAACCACCATCGACGTGAAGCGGAACATCAATGACCTGAGCGTCAGTGATTGCCGTGGTCGAGGACTACAGTGGCTACGAATCGAAGCAGGAGACTTATGTGAAGATCTATGCGGTTGGCGTGAAAAAGAGCGAGCGATCGGAAGAGGTGCGTGCGGTTAAGGATCTAGCCAACGAGGTGGGCGGACGCAATAGCGCCGAGGCGGAGGCACCTGCACATGCCCCACACGCTCATGGCAATGGTGGCGAAGCTCTACTTCGTGTGTTTGATGATGTGTCGCGCCCACCTGCCGGGGGCGGGGCGCCAGAAAGTGCACTGCTCCGTGCCAACAACGAACTGGAGAACAACCCACGGCCACGCCGGGACAGTCCCGCCTCGAACGCAAGTCCGAATCTTTCTCGCCAGCATGCACCCAACAGCTCAATTGTTGGGGTGCGACGTCGAGCACGTACACTGGGTGGCAATGGCAACGGAGTTGGAGTTGGCGGGGGGGGCGGCAACGCTGCCATCGATCTCAGAGCTCTTATGCGGCGTATGGATGATATTGAATTAAATATTATGTCTATGCTTGCAGGAAGATGATGAGGAGGTGCCCGAATCTGATGAGGACGGCTCCGATACGGGTTCCGAAAACAGTGCGTCCTCATTCCCACAATTCTATATATCATGAATTCGGGACTACACGCCACTCCGTTTCTCGCTTATTCAGCATTTGCTCTAGGTCCGAATTTTCTGCAATTTCCGATGCTTCGCAATTTTAACTCTTGGAGCAACGATGATGACGGGGATGATATGGATAATGACGGATATGATATAGTCGATCTTCTCGACTCTGATGACGATGATGAGGAGGACAATGATGGCGATGGCGATGGTAACGGTGATGACGATATCGATATGGAGCTCTTATCCGATGCCGGTCTCGATGTCGCCTTCAACGACGGCAGCAGTGATGGTAATACCTCGTATTCTTTAGATTCTGTTCGTATAAGACTTGTCTTTTCTCCATCCTTAGATTGAGAATAGCCACCCACCATCCTGCTCCTCCTCCCATTGTCTCGTCTCGTCCCGTGTCGTGTCGTATCGTTTCTTCGTTTCTTTCCCCAATCTCGTCGCAGCGTGCACGAAACGAACAGGAATTCACATCCAAATCTTCAATAGTCATAATCTAGTTTGTAGACTGTTAAATTTAAAAGAATGTTGTGTTTGAAAATTGTACAAAGCATAAGAAAAAGAACGTTCAAGAAGCTCTCAACTGTAATCGTAAATCTGCTTCACAAAACCATCTGTGAGAAACCAATCTGTAAATTGTAAGCAACCGAATATTGTTAAACAATTTCAACTGTACAAAGCTATAAAAGATGTATAATTTTTCTATTAAACACATGTGTAATCTGGTTAGCATTAAGCGCACGCGTATTGTCCATCGTGAACCCCTCTCAGGGGTTAGCCATTGCCATAAATAGAATGCCACCAGAGACACTTCCCCTCCTCCTAATGGGAGATATCTACGAATGCCTGCATCGCTTAACGTTTATCTTATCGCAGACGGTGGGCTCCAAGTTTGGGAAATGAACTCCCCTTCGGTCTGGCCGTGGCAGGCCTTACTCATTGGCATTGGTGTGACGCCAATCAATTGTGTTTCGTTCGACGTTTGATTCGGCTATGGCCAGCGCACCGCGTTCAACTCTCGCACCTCCAAAAATCGTAGTGAATCTCGGGCAAATCCTTCATCCTTCATAGATAAATATGGTTATATTCGGACGATCGGCTCGTCGTTTATCTGGCTGCTGATGTTTTGCGGTCAAGTTGACTGCGCTGCGTTCGAATAGCTGTCAATTTAAAATTGCAGCCGATTTGCCAGCCGTACAGAGCGTTTCGATCGATTGCGCAACGGAGGAGTCCCAAGAACTCTCGCCAACGGAACTGCGGAAATGTTTATTAAAACAATAATTGGACTCGTGACCTTGCTGGCGCTTCTTGCACGGCGTTCGAGGAGCACCCCCATTTCTGAATAGAGACGCAGCCTTTGCTCCTCGCCGATATTGATCGCCATGTGGTCGTACCCACTGAAAAGGATCTAAAGTGCCACATTAAGGCCACAACATTGACGACCAAAGAGAAGGTGAACCATTTAGCCCATGGGAATAGCAAATGAAAACAGAACTATAGGATTAGGTTTAGATACATGTATAAGAAGGTAATCGGCTCTTTATCCCACTCTGAGCCTATGTGAGATTCACACTCTATTCCTGCCATAAATAGTTGTTCAATCAAACGATCAGTCATTGGTGGAAACTGGTTTGATGGAGCTACATCCTTAAATGACACCTTCAATGCCAATATGAGTAATAGATCATTCGTCGCGAGCCAAATTCGAGTGGCGCAAGTGTCTGCGGCCTGAAATTCCAAATTGAATTAGCTTGACGATAGGGAGATAATGCGAACAGGGCAGATAAGGGGAACTTTTTGACGAGCACCCAACCCGAGTGTTTCCTCTTCACCATTTTATCTTGCTAATCCTCAGGAGAGCTTCATCGATACCATGTGCACAGACCACGGCTCCACGACGGTCAAGAGGGACAATCACCACTTCTTTAAGCTGCACAATGGAGAGCTGAGCGGCCGTGGCCCGCAGTCGGAAATATGCAGCAACGATGGCAGCTCCGTGCTCGCCTGGGTGCCCTACCCAATGATGCTCAAGTTCTATGACCCTGAATTGAATCCCAAGGAGCGGCTCACGTACATAGCCAAGGCAACGAGTGTGGAGCGGGAGAAGACAGAGCTGTGCCACTTCCGACACACGGATCTAGTCAACGCCGTCTCGGATAATCTCTTCACCTGTGTGGTCATGATATTCGGAGATAACTTCGTAAGTTGCACCAGCAGTCGTGCTCAATCCGCTTTTAAACAACTTCCTTTCATTTTGCAGTACGGCCTGGAGGACAACATAAACGTGCTGGTTGAGCTGGAGCCTCTGATGTACCAATTGCGGAACATTACGTATATGCCCTGGCGCAATATTACCAACAGCTACAAGATGCATCTGGGCGACAGCGTGCTGAAGAATCCCAGCGGCGAGCGCAAGCCCATCTATGGCAGAATCAACTATGCGTTTGTGGAGAAGATCCACCTGAACACGATCAGCATATACCAGGATGAGCACCTGACAAAGCTCCCCCTGTTGTTCGAGCATCGTGGTTCCGTCCTGGAGCTTGATGCTGACGGTGTGGGCGGCCTGGACGTGGAGCAGAAGGCCTACTTCGGCCGCAGCATGGATCCCAGGAGCGAAGTGAAGGTGTAGGTGATTGGGCAGTGCGTGGATCAGCACCGGGAGTTCAGTGCGGACATCTACGAGTACTATGGAAACGGTTTGCAGCGCTACAGGCAGCCAATAAGCGGAGCCAGGCTCACCTTTGTCAGAATAGACAACACGGAGCCGGCCTTTGAGGCCCCCGAGTCGAACAATCTCGTGAAGGCTTCGCTATTCCGGGAGCACCAACTATCCAGACTCAGTCTTAACGGATCTGCGGCCAATTTCACTGAATGGGAGAACGCGACAGAGGATGAGGATGAGCCGGGCTTCTACAGCTGGTTTGTGGTCAACTGCCTTCTGGTGGCCGTGGCTGTGATCATAGGCGTGTACATGATCGTCCGCACCCAGAGCAGAAAGAGCAAGAAAAGGCAGAAGTACGATCTGGCCAACAAAAGCGCGCCACCAGCCTGAATTAATTAATAGTAATTTAAGCAAATTTCCGAATTTATTTTGCAATGTCACTTGAGCCGAACTAGTTGGCAACCCAGCTGCCAAATCCTTTGCTCTAGATTCCTCCCTTCCCAATCATAATTTAACTATTTGTGCTGCTGGGAGTGAGTGAGGAGAGGAGTGTTACGTGGTCGGTGAATAAAACGCGAATTTGCGAGTGAGTTGTATTGGCAGGTGAAAATCAAATGTGAAGAAAGCAGGGGATCCGCTTAAGGGTGCTGAAAGGAGGCTATTGCCGCTTTTGGATTGCAAGAAAGGTAAACGAATTGCTTTTCAATTACGCAAAAAATGATTTGTGGACTGTCAAACAAATTTGGGCGTATTCCACTGCACTTCAAGACCAATCTAGTCTGAAAAAACACGACAACAATAAGTTTGTGCGATTCCGATTAACCAACATATTATTCCAGATCGACCACAAATATAAAAATCGCATATATGTATTTGTCTCGCTCAACGTTTTTTTCATGCTGGTTTTTATATCTGGCTCATCTCACTGCTTTTACTTGAAGTGTAGTGGTATATTACCGCTAGTGCTTTTTTATATCAGCAAGCTGGCAACGCTGCAATCAAACACGCCTATCGTCTCACTCACACACAGAGAAAGACAAACGCAGAGACATTTACAGCTCCTTCACAGCGATTGGGGAAATAGGAAATTCATTCATTAAATTTGTATAAATTCCATACCTACCTGGATATCTAGTTGTTTGATTAGCTTGCCCCAGAATAACCCTCTGGTGTGGCATTCTTTTAAATCGGTGTGTTGTGCGTGCAAAAAAGACAAACAAACAGAAATGTGTGAACTTAATGCAGAAATTGTGTGACGCGGACATCTTTGAAAAATTGTTATATTGAATGTGGTGCGAGCTACGAAAATTATATAATGTAAATATGTATTATATTATGTAAATCTCCAGTGAAGTGTGCATCGAGTACGGGAGCAGGTGAATGAAAGCGCTGCTTTGATATTTCTTGAATTCGGGCCCCAAAACCAAAGATTATGTATTTGTTTGGCTTTTGTGCCTGAAAATAGGATTTTTCGCTCACACCAACACCAAGATGGTAAATTGTGTATAACAGTATGGCTGTCTCTGTCTCGCCCCAGTTGCGGCCGAAGGGCTACCAGACCAGTAGGAAACGGCTCTCAACAGTGCTGTTGTTTCCTAACAGCGGCAGGCTGATTTCGCAGCTGACCATTGATTACATTTTTAATTCATGAAATTTGGCACGGAAACAGGCGTACAGACAATAACAATGACCAGGGACAATACAAAAGCGATTGGGCTGGCGCACTCGGCGCATTCGGCGCACCCGTACTCCGTGCCTCTTTTCCAAGATTAGCACAACTTGTAGGCCTTTTTTCACATCGATCTTTTTTTTGCAGAATCCTACTGAACACTTAATCGCTTAATCAATGATGGACCGCAAGAAAGCCCTGGAGTTGGACAAAATCTGCCGCCTTTGCATATCTGAGCGAAAGGAAATGCGTCCACTGTTCAGCGAGAAGGTGCCGGAGATGCTGATGGACTGCACCAGCGTGCGAATAGTGCCCACCGAGGGCTGGCCCGACAAGATCTGTGTTCAGTGTGTACACTCTGTGAGTCGGAATCACGCCTTCAAGACGCTCGTCGAGCGCAGCGACAAGGAGCTGCGCGAGTACATCACAGGCCTCACAGTGCGCATGGCGATGGAGGAGCAGTCGTCGGCCAATGCGAAGCACCAGCAGCAGCAGGAACGCAAGCAGCAGAAGCTCCTGCAGAAGCAGCTCAAGCAGCAGCAACTGGAGGAGCAGTTCCAGCAGCAAATGGCCCAGCAACAGCACATCCAAAGAAAGCCCAAGCTGAAGCCATTGCTGAAGAAAGGGTCGCGCCAGATCAAGCTGCGGCACCTGGAGTCAGCAGCAGATTCGCCTCCTGCCCAGCTGCAGCTCATGCCAGAGCCAGCACCAGCCCCGCCACCGCCACAGCAAGCCACGCTGCAGCAGCAACTTCAGCAAATTCAACTGCCAACTCTCCAGCAAGCCCCCACCCACAACCTGCTCTCGACCACAACCGCCGGGACGATGCCCCAGCAGATTCTGCTGCCCAATGGTCAATTTATCACAACTGCCCAGATCGTGGCCCCACAGCTGGCGCAGATCATCAGCACTGCGCCGCACGGAACGACAAACGGAAATGGGGGCGCCCAGCAAGCACAGTTCCTGCCACAGCTCCTCCAGGCGCCCAACGGACAGACCCTCCAGATAGTCCAGCAACCGAACGGCACGCAGACGCTGCAGCTAGTCCAGTTGGTGCCGCAGAGGAGTATGGCGCCCACGGGCGTGACAACAGTGACCACCACCACATCACCGGTGAACATGGGCAACGGAACCGGCTCCCTGGTAGATGCCGACGTGCATCTCCTGGAAGACGGCTGCGATGTGGAAGACGAGGAATTCGAAGAGGTCTATGAAAGCCTCGACAGCAAGGGTCAATCGTTCGAGACGATCGTCCTGGATGAAGACCAGCACCAAGAATTCCTGAAGGACCACCAGCATCAGGTATTAATGGACGACGACCTGACCCAAAGTGAAGGCCAGGGGCCCGAATACTTCGATGAATTGGATCAGCAGCAGCTGGAAGACAGCGACTTGAAGACCGAGGATGATGAGGACAGATTTATCATAGAGGAAATCCAGCTGGAGGAAGAGGACCTGATGGATGAGGCCGACGAGACCATAACACCCGACTGTGAATACATCACAGACGACGCGGACCAGCATAATCTGAGCGGAGATATGGAAGATGAGCTGCACTACGCCATCATGGAGCCACCAGACGGCGAGACCCCTGGGGACCTCGAGCAACCCTTCCTGGAACCAGCAGATGGCGAGGCCAGTGCGGACATGGAGCAAGCCTTCATGGATGCGGATGACGTAGAGCTGCACCAGCACCATCAGGACGACATGGAGGGGATGGAGCTGCAAAGCATATCTCTGGAGAATGCCGTGGTCGAGTTCAGTCAGGCGACGACAGACGACAACATGGGCACCCCCACCCTGACCGTCAGCTCCCCCAGTCCCACGCCCAAGCGAGGTAACCAGTCCACGTCCACATCGGCAACCGCCGTCACATTGGAGCTGTGCAATCATCAGAGCAGTCCGCCTGCCATCAGCAGCAAGCTGGCGGCTGCCAATTCCCGACAGCTGGTCCAGACTGCCAGCGTCATAGCTGCTGCCGGGGCGGACGACAACTACGAGATCGACGCCAATCTCGTGACGGAGTTCATCAAACAGCACACCTCCCCGCTGGGCTCGGGGCGGTACGTCTGCCACCTGTGCAGCACGGAGTTCCGTCAGTTCAAGGGACTGCAGAACCACATGCACTCGCACACCAACTGGATTCGGGCGAACTGCAAGAAGCAGCCGCAGTGCCAGATCTGCCTGAAAAGCTTCAAGGGTCCCGGCATGCTGCGCATGCACTTGAAGACCCACGACGCCGAGACCAACACCCCCATCTGCACCATCTGCAATCGCACGTTCAAGTCGAAGGCCATCCTCTACCGGCACCGGCAGACGCACCAACAGCGGGCCTACTGCTGCGGCGTCTCCAACTGCCGCAAGAACTTCTCGTCGGCCGCCAACCTGCGCTGGCACGTGGAGCGCAAACATCCCGACGTGATCGATCCCTTCTACAAGTGCGGGGAGTGCTCCACCCTCTACGACAGCATCGACGGACTCCAGCAGCACGTGGAGAGCACGGACCACAGCGAGGCGCAGATAAGCGACGCCACCAGCAATAGCAATGCCGCCTTCAGTGGCGCTGTCAGCATCGTTAGCAATGGCACCGACATGTCCAACATGATTGCCGCTACCCCCGGGGGCCTCGGCACCAGCGGCCCCGGGGACTCACATGCTGTTGTCGTCGGATCCTCAGGCGAGGTTTATTTTGTGACGCAGGCGTAGCCCGCGGAGTATGCCGCAGTAGGCATGTCCGAATGTCTGCTCGGCCTCTAGACCATATAGATTATGCATATGCCTATACGTATATATAAATATACATATATATATATTTTTGTACTATCCAAATTAGTTGTCGTACTAGTATATAGCACACCACACCAAACCTTCCCCACACACAAACACAAAAACACATATTGCAATCCAAGATTTCTATCGTAGAACTTGTTTACATCGTATGGTAGCCCTTAAGCACAACTACTCGAATTTTGTGAGCGAAAACAAAAGTGTAGGTAACACAGCCCACATATCGATCCCATTCCACATCCCACATCCTTGAAGAGATCGAATTGAATGTACGACCCAAACTACTTGAGTGCAAAGGTCACTCTATCTATCGAAGTTAACTGAATTGAATGTACATACATACATATGTACATATATTACATGCAGGGTACGCAGAATGGGCGCTATACTGGTTTATAGATCCTGTATGAAAACTAGTTCCCCACCTCCGTATGAAAGCTTACTACAATTATCGACTTTAATGGGCAGGCAAGCAGCTCGATCCCTCATTCTCCATATCCCATCCCATCCCGTCCCGTTCCATCCTACTTATTCCACCCTTCTATATGAAAGCTAACTGAATGTAAAGGTAATTTTTGGGGACTGTGTCAGTTGATTTGTTTTTAGTTTTATTTGTATTATTATTATTTTGTTTTCCCGGGAATATCAGACTGGCATTTTAGGCTAGAACTTTGTCGGCTTTTGGTTTTCATTGTTGGTCATTAATTGAACACGGATAAGAAGAAAGTGGTTTTATCAAGCCTCATAACAAATAAATAACAAAAACTTGTGTAAACAAAACGTCTTTCCTTGTCCCATCGATTGTAGAACTATTGCGCGAGTCTTTGGTCTCTTCAGGTCGCAACCCGTTAATGTCAGAGTATTTCTGCTTAAACTTGTAATCCTCCTGTTGCTGTGGTGGGTCTGGTCTTGTTTTGCTCGATTGTTATTCCCTTAACCGGAAAAAACAGACAGAAGCAAAACAAAACCGATCCAAAGAGAATCACAATCAAGTCAAGGTCCATGGTATATTGATTCCAAAGTGCCACGTGCCACGTGCCAGTGTCTGATTGTGGCAGCTCTGGTAGGGTCGTAGATGTATCGGCAATTAGCACAACATATCAAGCAAGCTATGCAACCCGATGAGAGGTAATTAAAACTGGAACCAAGTCGCAGATTGGGGGTTCAGCTTTTCGTTTGGGGCACTCCATGTGCCATCTAGTGCGCAGCACTCGACAATTCAGAAGTTTAGGTCGAAACTTCAACAATATTATGTATTTCCTCGACTAATTGGTTATCCCCCCGCCATCTCAAGTCTCTGGCTGTCATATAAAATTGATAATTAATTAGCAAATAAGTTGGCGAATGTCATAAATCGGAATAGCACCCGGGCAGCGAAAATCGCCTTCCAGGCAATTCATTTTGTTCGTTCAGATTATTTATGGCAGCCCGGCCCAGCCCGCCGCCGAGTGTCGAGTGATAAGATAGCCTCCGCTGCTCTGCTGCTCGGCTGCTACATATTTCGCTTTTCCAATAAATTTCCTCTGGCGGAAAAGCCCGGCCCCTGGCCTGCATTAATTATAGCAAGAGTAAATATTGATTATTCGATGATGACGACCTTCGTTCGTGATAATAACTTAAACTTAGACTCATGCCAAAGCTTCTATCTATGCAACTGAGATTTGATTTCCCCAGGAACTACTTCCTCCATTATTCGGTTGTTGCTGCTGCCATCCTCGACTGGAGGCGTCCTTGAACTTTGGAGCGTCTCTGGCAGAGGGAAAACTTGGCCCAGAACCAAAAAAGTAAGGGGAATTATGTGGATTATGCCGGGCAGAGCAGCGCTAGAATGGTCTTTCATATTTGAAAACTCAAGTATTTCGTATAGAAATTGTTTTGTAACCACAAAACCAAAACAGTTGGCAAATTATATCAAATTTAATTGATTTGACTCTCTGTAGAGAGAGGGAGAGAGGGAATCGAAATAATTGCAAAGAATTTTGAATCCACACACATTTTTGTCCTATTAATATTTCATACATCAATGGGCGAACCAATCTGGGGACCGGAGGTCCCTCGACGTCACGTCACCTGCGACATTAGTCACACTACGGCAGAAATTTCACAGAAAATATATTTAATTTTTAGTGATATTTACGTGCATACCATACATACATATGTACATATGTCGTGCCACACCTTCTGTGAACGGTAACTGTAGCTCTTTCGAATCCTTCTGCCGAGAGACGGGCGAAGTTAGAACGCAATTGGGGAAATTCTGTATAGCCAACGCGCAATGGAACACTTGTATCGTCCGAATGCCTGAGAAAACATTCCACTATTATTCGATTGAATTATGGTTCTCAGCTGCGACGGCTGTTTATAATGCTCGTAATATTCCCGCTGATTGGCAAGAACTCATTTCCCAGAAATAAATCTGAGGATGGAGATCCACTTCAAAGAGCATACCCCTCTGCCCTCTCCCAACGTTGTTGCCGGGCTAACAGTTCTCAGTTTGTGTCATTAAATCGTCTGAGAGTAAACAATCAACAGAAACAATACGTATTCAGCGTCCGTTTGCCGGAAGAAACCGAAAGCGAATAACGCCTGAGCCGCACTGATCTGTTTACTGATCCTATAGCTGATTATGATCGATGCAATTTGTTGCCCCCAGTGTTGGCGTGGCCCAGACATCAGACCGGACCATGAACACACAGACGGACGGACGGACAGGGCCAAGTAAGACAGGCAAATACTTGTTGTCTACCTACACCCCGCCCCTAGCCCAAGATATCTGCCCATTGACGCAATTGAAAAGAATAACAATATTGTTTACTATTTGTGGTCTGACTCTCTGCAAATAATACCCATATTTAGCTCCGATTATTCGTGTATTTCGAGTCAGATACTCTTTTTCGTAGGGCTATGATGCTGTGTGCTATAGCTTGAAATGGGAATACCCCATACAAGGGGCTCGTTAAAACTGAAGTTGTCATTACTGGTGGGTGATTCGCCTTCAATCTTTGATGGCATGACCAGTGAGTGAGTCATTGCACTTTCATTTCCTCAGATTGTAAGCAATCAACTCTGAGACTTTCTCTGCATAAAAAGGGACTGCCAAGACCCGATACGAGTAGATATAGTACATAGGGTATACGGCATTCTGCTATCCCCCGACCAGTGGCTGCCTTCCAATTGTTTTGCTTTGGAAGCATCACGAATTAGCAATTCACACTTCGCATCGCATCGCATTTTGTTTTCATTTCTTGACACATTTGTGGAAAGAATTTGATGGAACTTCGGTTAGGCCCTTGGATAACCTGTTCATGGACATAAATGTAAGTGCGATTCGTCTTTCCAGGTTAGTGAATTCCCACTTCGTCGATTCTGTTCCTTTGGATTGTTGTAAGCGTTCTATCGCTTATCTTTGGCATTAAATTAAACTTGATCTATATATCCATATCCCCCGGCGACAAATGCCAGTACAAAGAGTACACAGTCGCCGGGAGGCACACACATAAATCCGTGCAAATGCTATTGCCGTTGAAATATTTATATAATTCATACAATTATAGACTGGCTACGGACCGTGGCAATATTTATAGCGAGAGACCGATTTTCTTTTTCTGCTTGCGGCGCAATTTCAGTTCATTTCCGATACCAATGCTTGAAAAAAGCGAATTTTATTTAAAAAATCATGTCCACATATATTTTGATGTGGGGCACACGTACTGATCTCTGAGAGGGTTCTTGCTCTTCTCGGACTTCAGCATCTGCCATTGACATTGGTCATTCGTTTGGTCATGACTTTCTCTGGCGAGTGCTGCC